>NW_017306643.1:1185202-1185929 GCF_000935625.1 Nanorana parkeri | reverse complement strand
CGGTGCTTCTGCAAAAAGCCACAAATTCTACTGTGAGTAGTAGAACTCCAGGCTCCCATATAACTATGACCCAAACACACAAAGAACTAAAAGCGCAAAAGACCCCATTTAAACGCCACATTGCGGAAACTACAGTAGAAAGATCCTCCTCAGAAACAGAAGATACAGAGTACACATCTTGGAGGGAATGTATTAAGCATATTCCCACAAAGAAAGATTTTCAGCTTCTTATTCATGAAGTCAGGGAAACATGCAAATCGGAAATTCAAATACTTCGCAATGACTTTCATCAACTGGCGCAGAAAGTAACGGCAGTAGATGAAGATTTACAGACCATCAAACAGGATGTATACAAGCTACACACCAACTATGTGGACCAAGCTTCGGTAATCAGAGACCTACAGCGCAAAGTGGAGGACCTAGACAATCGAGGCAGACGTAACAACCTAAGGATCAAAGGACTACCGGAGGCAACCGACACTGAAGATCTTCAGGCGGTTCTCCAAACATTGTTTAATAACGTATTGGGCAATCCCTCCTCCCACAAAATCGAAACGGACAGGGCCCATAGGGCACTACGACCTAGAGGTTCTACCTCCACTCCGCGTGATGTGATATGCAGGATCCACTACTTCACGGTCAAAGAAGAGATCCTCAGAAAGGCACACGCTCTACGGTCTCTGGAATTTGATGGAGCCCCTCTTCAGATATACCAAGACTTGTCCTG
>NW_017306643.1:1181910-1184810 GCF_000935625.1 Nanorana parkeri | reverse complement strand
AACACACAAAGAACTAAAAGCGCAAAAGACCCCATTTAAACGCCACATTGCGGAAACTACAGTAGAAAGATCCTCCTCAGAAACAGAAGATACAGAGTACACATCTTGGAGGGAATGTATTAAGCATATTCCCACAAAGAAAGATTTTCAGCTTCTTATTCATGAAGTCAGGGAAACATGCGCCACATTGCGGAAACTACAGTAGAAAGATCCTCCTCAGAAACAGAAGATACAGAGTACACATCTTGGAGGGAATGTATTAAGCATATTCCCACAAAGAAAGATTTTCAGCTTCTTATTCATGAAGTCAGGGAAACATGCAAATCGGAAATTCAAATACTTTGCAATGACTTTCATCAACTGGCGCAGAAAGTAACGGCAGTAGATGAAGATTTACAGACCATCAAACAGGATGTATACAAGCTACACACCAACTATGTGGACCAAGCTTCGGTAATCAGAGACCTACAGCGCAAAGTGGAGGACCTAGACAATCGAGGCAGACGTAACAACCTAAGGATCAAAGGACTACCGGAGGCAACCGACACTGAAGATCTTCAGGCGGTTCTCCAAACATTGTTTAATAACGTATTGGGCAATCCCTCCTCCCACAAAATCGAAACGGACAGGGCCCATAGGGCACTACGACCTAGAGGTTCTACCTCCACTCCGCGTGATGTGATATGCAGGATCCACTACTTCACGGTCAAAGAAGAGATCCTCAGAAAGGCACACGCTCTACGGTCTCTGGAATTTGATGGAGCCCCTCTTCAGATATACCAAGACTTGTCCTGTCACACCTTACAACAGCGTCGCTGCCTTCAGCCTTTGCTGACCTTACTTAGGGATAATAACATCCCATACCGCTGGGGATACTCATTCAGCCTAACAGCCCGAAGAGATGGTAAGAGCGCCACGCTGAGGGTCCCGGAAGACTTATCTTTTTTCTCAGACCTTAGACTTGCGTGTCCGACCTTGACTGGATGGGACCCGCTACCTACCCTAGATGCGGAACCACCTCAATGGCAGAAGGTCACCCCGGGCAAGCGATCTGCCAGGTTCATGCAAAATACTTCTACGCCGACCGGAAGGTCTCCTCATTCCTTCCCAACCTTGTGGGAGGAGACTTTAACATGCCGTATTCTATGGCATTTGATCACTTGGGTCACTCGGGACGACAAGCTCCGAGGGGGGCAGAATACACTTCCAGACACTTCCGGCGCTTGCTCCGCCAACATTCATTGATGGACTCGTGGCGGGTGATGCACCCCTCAGAGAAACGCTATACGTTTTACTCTGCAGTACACCACACCCACACCAGGATAGACTATCTTTTAGTAAACACGCCAACTTTGAGGAACATGGCAACAGCAGATATAGGGGTTATTTCCTGGTCAGACCATGCCCCCATTGACGTAACACTATGTTTGGATCCTTCCAAGATCAAACGCTGTCATTGGAGAATGAATTAGAGTCTTCTCAAAGAGGAATCTACAAGGCAGGACTTGAACACCGCTTTGAATTCCTATTTTGAACTCAATGAGGGCACGGTCACACATACTGCAACTTTATGGGAAGCACACAAAGCTACTATTCGGGGACATTGTATTGCCTTGGCGTCTAAAATCAGAAAAGACAGTCAGGCAAACGCGATCCGTTTGAAGAAGGAGATAGTGGCAATGGAGAGGAGGCTGGTTGCCAACCCCTCCAAGTCTCTTCTACGGCAAGTGATTAAAACTAGAGCTCACCTACGCCATCTACAACTTCATAAAGTAGAATTATCAATGACATATTTAAAACAACGCTACTATGAAAGGGGGGACAAAGCCCATACTTTATTAGCGCGTAAACTACAGGCTAACTCAGCTATGGGAAGACTGACATCTATAAGAGATAAAGGAGGCACTTTACAATACCACCCAGACGTGATGGCTAATGTTTTTTGAGACTATTATAGGGATCTGTATAACCTATCCGAACCGGCATTTGCCAATACCGATGGGTAGTTAATGTCCCGCATTCAGGATTATCTAACAGAGAGTGCCTTACCTCGTATTTCACAGGCTGCCTTGTTGGAATTGAATTACCCAAAAAGAAATACAGGACACTGTCAGAGGTCTTCCTACAGGCAAATCGCCGGGGCCGGATGGTCTTACTTATCTATACTACAAAACATACGTTGACGTACTCCTCCCCCATATGACGGTCTTATATAATGGGTTCCTACACGGAGCGGCCATTCCGCACACATTTTTGTCATCCCATATCACTGTATTTCCGAAACCAGATAAAGATAATAGACTGTGCTCGAATTATAGACCTATAGCCCTTCTCAATTCCGATTTTAAGATCTTTACTAAAATCCTAGCTAACAGACTTGCTACACATTTACCCACAATTATTAAAAATGACCAAGTAGGATTTGTGCTTAATAGGCAAGCGGGGGACAACACACGCAGACTCATAGATTTAATCGATGTAGTAAATACAGACAAACTGGAAGCCCTACTTGTTAGTCTAGACGCCGAAAAAGCTTTTGATAGGCTAGGTTGGCCCTTTCTTCATGCGACATTGGCCCATGTAGGAATCAGAGGCCCCTTTGCTCAGGCAATACGGTCCTTATATACTATTCCCTCGGCCTCTATTAAACTTCAATCGGCTACGTCAGCGCCTTTTCAGATAAGTAATGGAACAAGGCAGGGTTGCCCCCTATCCCCTCTCTTATTTACATTATGCATAGAACCTCTCGCAGCACACATTCGTAAGTCACAAGATATATCAGGCATACGGATAGGCGGACAGGAGTTTAAAATAGCACTGTTCGCAGACGATGTTATTCTTACACTGACGAAACCTTTACTATCATTACCAAATCTACAAGAAGCACTCCATCGATATTC
>NW_017306643.1:1175024-1181105 GCF_000935625.1 Nanorana parkeri | reverse complement strand
GATACAGTTCTCACAGATAGACAAGGGAGATATGTGATCCTACATGGCACTTGGCAGGGGACTCCGGCCACGATATGTAACATATATGCTCCCAATACGGGACAGATTGGATTTCTCACAAAACTTCTTACAAGAGTGGCACGACATGATCATACTTACCTTATTGTGGGAGGAGACTTTAACATGCCGTATTCTATGGCATTTGATCACTTGGGTCACTCGGGACGACAAGCTCCGAGGGGGGCAGAATACACTTCCAGACACTTCCGGCGCTTGCTCCGCCAACATTCATTGATGGACTCGTGGCGGGTGATGCACCCCTCAGAGAAACGCTATACGTTTTACTCTGCAGTACACCACACCCACACCAGGATAGACTATCTTTTAGTAAACACGCCAACTTTGAGGAACATGGCAACAGCAGATATAGGGGTTATTTCCTGGTCAGACCATGCCCCCATTGACGTAACACTAGGTTTGGATCCTTCCAAGATCAAACGCTGTCATTGGAGAATGAATTAGAGTCTTCTCAAAGAGGAATCTACAAGGCAGGACTTGAACACCGCTTTGAATTCCTATTTTGAACTCAATGAGGGCACGGTCACACATACTGCAACTTTATGGGAAGCACACAAAGCTACTATTCGGGGACATTGTATTGCCTTGGCGTCTAAAATCAGAAAAGACAGTCAGGCAAACGCGATCCGTTTGAAGAAGGAGATAGTGGCAATGGAGAGGAGGCTGGTTGCCAACCCCTCCAAGTCTCTTCTACGGCAAGTGATTAAAACTAGAGCTCACCTACGCCATCTACAACTTCATAAAGTAGAATTATCAATGACATATTTAAAACAACGCTACTATGAAAGGGGGGACAAAGCCCATACTTTATTAGCGCGTAAACTACAGGCTAACTCAGCTATGGGAAGACTGACATCTATAAGAGATAAAGGAGGCACTTTACAATACCACCCAGACGTGATGGCTAATGTTTTTTGAGACTATTATAGGGATCTGTATAACCTATCCGAACCGGCATTTGCCAATACCGATGGGTAGTTAATGTCCCGCATTCAGGATTATCTAACAGAGAGTGCCTTACCTCGTATTTCACAGGCTGCCTTGTTGGAATTGAATTACCCAAAAAGAAATACAGGACACTGTCAGAGGTCTTCCTACAGGCAAATCGCCGGGGCCGGATGGTCTTACTTATCTATACTACAAAACATACGTTGACGTACTCCTCCCCCATATGACGGTCTTATATAATGGGTTCCTACACGGAGCGGCCATTCCGCACACATTTTTGTCATCCCATATCACTGTATTTCCGAAACCAGATAAAGATAATAGACTGTGCTCGAATTATAGACCTATAGCCCTTCTCAATTCCGATTTTAAGATCTTTACTAAAATCCTAGCTAACAGACTTGCTACACATTTACCCACAATTATTAAAAATGACCAAGTAGGATTTGTGCTTAATAGGCAAGCGGGGGACAACACACGCAGACTCATAGATTTAATCGATGTAGTAAATACAGACAAACTGGAAGCCCTACTTGTTAGTCTAGACGCCGAAAAAGCTTTTGATAGGCTAGGTTGGCCCTTTCTTCATGCGACATTGGCCCATGTAGGAATCAGAGGCCCCTTTGCTCAGGCAATACGGTCCTTATATACTATTCCCTCGGCCTCTATTAAACTTCAATCGGCTACGTCAGCGCCTTTTCAGATAAGCAATGGTACAAGGCAGGGTTGCCCCCTATCCCCTCTCTTATTTACATTATGCATAGAACCTCTCGCAGCACACATTCGTAAGTCACAAGATATATCAGGCATACGGATAGGCGGACAGGAGTTTAAAATAGCACTGTTCGCAGACGATGTTATTCTTACACTGACGAAACCTTTACTATCATTACCAAATCTACAAGAAGCACTCCATCGATATTCGATGGTGTCCGGATACAAACTAAACGCAAGTAAAACCGAAGTTCTACCGTTAAATGTAGGTCAGGAGACCCTGGCCTCGTTACAAACCTCTTTTCCATATACCTGGAAGAGGGATACCCTGAAATACCTGGGCATCTACCTTACACCCAAGTCAAGCTCCCTATACACAGCCAATTATAAACCACTATTTCAGTCCCTACGGTCACAGATGAAGAGGTGGCGTTCATTCAAACTGTCCTTTACGGGTAGACATACATCAATAAAAATGACATTGCTACCTAAACTTTTGTACCACTTTAGCACTTTGCCGGTTAAGATACCAGCATCAGACCTAAAGTCCTTTCAGAGTGATGTACTGAACTTTATTTGGGATGGTAAAAGACATAGGGTTGCTCAAAGAATACTATATACTTCGAGAGCGAAAGGGGGACAGGCACTACCACATTTATTCCATTATTACTTATTATATCAATTACGCATTATACCAACACTTACGAGGAGTGAACCCTCCACTAGCTGGGCGGAGATTGAGGGGTTGCGGCTGCAACCAATACATCCTAACGCCCTACTGTGGTCCTGTCCAATACAACTCCCTCGTAGTAAGTTGCTGTCCTCCATGGCTCTTCTGCTGGATATCTGGAACAAAATTAAATTCTCCCTAGGGTTAACGACGAGCAGATCGTCCTTGACGTCCTTTATACGGAACCCCAAATTACCCTCTGGCATGTCGCATTACTGGATAGCAATGTGGCAGGCCAGGGGTATGTTCCATGTTAAGGATATTCTAGATGTAGTATCGCTTAAACTATTACCCTATGAACAGCTGCGAGAACGACATAACCTTCCCTCACGCGCTCTTTACTCTTATCTACAAATCAAACACTTTATGCAATCTATTTCGCCCAATTTAGTATTCCCTAGGCGAACGCAATTCGAAGTAGTGTGCTCCACTGATCAATCCTCGAGGGGGTTGATATCCTTCATATATAGGTTACTGAATGATGGTACTCAAGACGCTCTAACTTATCAACCATATATGTCAAAGTGGGATAGAGACTTAGGGTTCGCAGTAACTCCACAGCAATGGGAACTTATATGGCGCTCAGCCGCCAAGACCTCAATATGTTCAGTATATAGGGAAAACCTATATAAAATATTATACCATTGGTACTACACACCCGAGGTGCTACACTCCATATACCCATCAACGTCCCCAAATTGCTGGAGATGTGACAGTGACATAGGTTCTCTATTCCACATATTTTGGTCTTGCCCTACATTACAACCTTATTGGAAAATGGTGCAACACACACTCGAACATGTAACTGGTCACTCACTTCCTCTAGCTCCTATACACTACTTGTTAAGCCTCCCATTTCCACAATTATCGAAAACTGATAAAAAACTGGCTATGCATATACTAACTGCAGCAAGATGCTTTATATCAGTACAATGGAAAAGACAACTTCCACCTTCTAGAACTGAGCTATATGCTCGCGTTAAAGAGGTCCAGTCCATGGAATATCTAACTGCGAGGCTTAACAATACCCTAACAGCACACAAGGGAGTTTGGAGTGCTTGGACGTTAGAAGAAGACCACTTAGGGGATACATAATTGTAAGACATGATTGTAAGATAAAATACGTGTAGGAATAGATGAGGGTAGTAGATAACCCAGGAGTTCATAGCGACAAAGAATACCGGAAAAGGAACGTCCAGACCCGAACCATTACACTACTTTATTGTTATTTTATTGAAACTATACAGAGGAATGTGGCAGTTCAATTTTGTTCTTCTCCTACTTTTCTACTTTCTATATACTTGCCTTCCTAATTTCTCCTGAAATTTGATGCAAACTTGTTACGCAAATACGACTACCGGGCCGACCGGATATGGGAACTTACCAGCAGTACATAAATATAGCGGACAAGAGAATACATGGTTAGACATATTAGCTGTGAATAAGTAGCTACATTGGCGCTGATTTAATACGGAATAGTCAAAATGTTATGCGCATCAGCATCCAAGGTGTGTCTATTCCTTATATTTGTTTTGTTTAGCCAAGATCCCACCGGAGGTCTGGCTATGTTTTATCATAATGTCACGGCGATGTTTGTATCACCTTTATCTGAAAAATGTAATAAAAATTGTCAATTTAAAAAAAATAAAAATAAAGAAGCATAACATTTATTTTTTTTAAACATTTTTTTTAAGTCCCCGCCCCCGACATAAACACGCATATATGCGTCAGGTGCGCCTACATGCCGCACATGTTGCATATTGCCGGAAACGTCAGAGTGAGATCAATAATTTTAGAGCCATTAAGGCCGGATTCACACCTGGGCGTTTTACAGAGCTGATCGACGCACTGTAAAACGCCCAGCAAATTAAATCCCATTATTTCCTATGGACATGGTTCTCACTTGGGCGTATTTCAGCGTGTCGGAACGTGCTGAAAAACGCCCTACGCCCAAAGAAGTACAGGAGCTTCTTTGGGCGTATTTCCGCGCGTATCTATTAGGATACAGCCGGATAGCCCTCATAAACGCGCGTTTGACGTGCGTTTTGAGGGCTGCAAATCGCGGTTAAAACATGCACCCTAAAACGCGCGTCATACACGCATATTTTGAACGCCTAGGTGGGAACCCAGCCTAAAGGAGAACTATGAGGAGTGCTTTGCAGCAAGATGCTTTATATCAGTACAATGGAAAAGACAACTTCCACCTTCTAGAACTGAGCTATATGCTCGCGTTAAAGAGGTCCAGTCCATGGAATATCTAACTGCGAGGCTTAACAATACCCTAACAGCACACAAGGGAGTTTGGAGTGCTTGGACGTTAGAAGAAGACCACTTAGGGGATACATAATTGTAAGACATGATTGTAAGATAAAATACGTGTAGGAATAGATGAGGGTAGTAGATAACCCAGGAGTTCATAGCGACAAAGAATACCGGAAAAGGAACGTCCAGACCCGAACCATTACACTACTTTATTGTTATTTTATTGAAACTATACAGAGGAATGTGGCAGTTCAATTTTGTTCTTCTCCTACTTTTCTACTTTCTATATACTTGCCTTCCTAATTTCTCCTGAAATTTGATGCAAACTTGTTACGCAAATACGACTACCGGGCCGACCGGATATGGGAACTTACCAGCAGTACATAAATATAGCGGACAAGAGAATACATGGTTAGACATATTAGCTGTGAATAAGTAGCTACATTGGCGCTGATTTAATACGGAATAGTCAAAATGTTATGCGCATCAGCATCCAAGGTGTGTCTATTCCTTATATTTGTTTTGTTTAGCCAAGATCCCACCGGAGGTCTGGCTATGTTTTATCATAATGTCACGGCGATGTTTGTATCACCTTTATCTGAAAAATGTAATAAAAATTGTCAATTTAAAAAAAATAAAAATAAAGAAGCATAACATTTATTTTTTTTAAACATTTTTTTTAAGTCCCCGCCCCCGACATAAACACGCATATATGCGTCAGGTGCGCCTACATGCCGCACATGTTGCATATTGCCGGAAACGTCAGAGTGAGATCAATAATTTTAGAGCCATTAAGGCCGGATTCACACGTGGGCGTTTTACAGAGCTGATCGACGCACTGTAAAACGCCCAGCAAATTAAATCCCATTATTTCCTATGGACATGGTTCTCACTTGGGCGTATTTCAGCGTGTCGGAACGTGCTGAAAAACGCCCTACGCCCAAAGAAGTACAGGAGCTTCTTTGGGCGTATTTCCGCGCGTATCTATTAGGATACAGCCGGATAGCCCTCATAAACGCGCGTTTGACGTGCGTTTTGAGGGCTGCAAATCGCGGTTAAAACATGCACCCTAAAACGCGCGTCATACACGCATATTTTGAACGCCTAGGTGGGAACCCAGCCTAAAGGAGAACTATGAGGAGTGCTTTTCACTTTGGACCCCGGCCCCGCCTCTTCGCTGAGACAGGGGGAGGGGCTGGATTCCCCTCTCCCCGCTCCGATCTGCCAGTGCTGACTGGCAGAACGGACGGGGGAGGGGGCGGGTACAGTTGGCTCTGCCTCTAGATAGGCAGAGCCAGCTGTCACTCACGCAGCTGGGCGGATCCCGTCATCTACGTCGGGATCCGCTC
>NW_017306643.1:1155946-1173781 GCF_000935625.1 Nanorana parkeri | reverse complement strand
GCTGACTGGCAGAACGGACGGGGGAGGGGGCGGGTACAGTTGGCTCTGCCTCTAGATAGGCAGAGCCAGCTGTCACTCACGCAGCTGGGCGGATCCCGTCATCTACGTCGGGACCCGCTGCGGCGTCTCAGTATACCGCGAGCTGTAGCTCGTGGTATACTGAGCTTAGGGTAACGGGAGGACGCTAGTTTGTGTCCTCCCATTACCCTAAGGAGAACTATGGGGAAAAACACTGACCCCATAGTTCTCCTTTAAGGAAAAAAAAAGTAGCATTTAGTAAGTATAAAACGGAGGGGGCAGTATTGGCATTCCAAAACCACAAAGAATGTAATGAAAGATGTAAACTGGTTGCCGGGTGGAGGGGTCAATTCATCATATTTGGTGGGCTTGCCCTAAGGTAAAGAGATTTTGGCATAGGGTGTATCAACTCCTTTACACAGTCACAGGCAAAACATTTCGCAAAGACCCTTTGGAGGCCCTATTACACAAAAAACCTACAGTGTGTACTGCTCGGCAGCATCGACTGGTCACATTGATACTTACAGAGGCCAAAAGGGTCATTGCGAAGGCTTGGAAGTCCCCTGATCTACCTTTTGCTGAAGTCAAACGCAGAGTATCGAGAGTGATGTTTTTTGAGAAACTCACCGCCCTCCAAAGGGATACAGTGGGGTCATTCCGGCAACTGTGGAAGCCATGGATTGAGTCATACCTCCCTCCTTCGATATGGAGTCCTTGATCCTATAACCGCTTACTATCAGAAGCTTTAAACAAATAATTTGTCTGCCATCCCACCTTAAGGCCTGGTTCTCACCTGTACGTTTTGTAGCGCGTTCAACGCTCTACGAACGCTCTACAAAACGCTCAAACATTAAAATCCAATTGTTTTCTATTGATATGGTTCACACCTTGCTGTATTTCAGCCCCGTCTGAACGCGCTACAAAACGGCCTATGCCTGAAAAGGTACATGAGCTTCTTTGCAGCGTTTTTATTGGGATACAGCCAAGTAGCCCTCGGAAACGCGCATTTTTTTTACCGCGAATCGCGGTAAAAAAACGTGCGTCACGAAACGTGCGACAAACGCGCATATTTGATACGCCTAGGTGTGAACAGAGCCTCAATGTTACTCTCCCCTCTCTTGTTCCCCTTCCCCCATGATCCTTCCTCCCCTGATTCAACACCAGACGATTCACACTTTGTTTCTGTGCCTTTGACATACTGTTCTCACTAGAATGTTACTAGTATTTATGCTGATTACCAGTTACTATTTTATTTTATATCAACCACTCTGATCAACTGTTTCTTACTATTACGAGAGCATTTGATACTGTATTCACTGTTTGATATACCGCTGAACTTGACACTGAATGTAACAGTGAAATTACTTATGACCGCAACCAAAACAAATAAAAACCATCTTTGGGCGTATTTCCGCTCATATCTATTAGGATACAGCCGGATAGCCCTCATGAACGCGCGTTTTGAGGGCTACAAATCGCGGTTAAAACATGCACCCTAAAACGCGCGTCATACACGCATATTTTGAACGCCTAGGTGGGAACCCAGCCTAAAGGAGAACTATGAGGAGTGCTTTTCACTCACCTCATAGTTCTAGCCGACCTGCGACAATGAGACTGTCACGGGTCGGCTCAGTAGATCGGGAGGTGAGCGAACACATAACGGCGTTCGCTCACATCTCGATCCTGTCACGGCTCTCTGGCGGAACGGATGGGGTAGGGGCAGGTACAGCTGGCTCTGCCTCTAGATAGGCAGAGCCAGCTGTCACTCACGCAGCTGGGCGGATCCAGACATAATTGTCGGGATCCGCTTCAGCTGCGGCGTCTCAGTATACCGCGAGCAGCAGCTCCTTATATACTGAGCTTAGGGTGACGGGAGGACGCTAGTTTGTGTCCTCCCGTTACCCTAAGGAGAACTATGGGGAAAAGCCCTAACCCTTTAATCACTGATAACACTAAACTGATGAACAGTAAAAGCGTTTTAATCGTCGCCTATGGGCCTTTTTTTTTTTCGATTTTGCGGGCGCACGCAATTTTAAGGCTTGACATGTTTGGTGTCTATCTACCCGACGTGACCCCGACTTTTATGTTTTACTAATAATACGGGTAAGAATAAAAGTTTTATAACATAACGTAGGGAAACTTTTTTGTTTTTTTCTACATTTATGGTACTTTTTTTATTATATAGTAAAAAAAAAATACCCCCTCCCCGTGGTGATTATATACCTCCAAAAGAAAGCTCTATCTGTCCCCAAACTTTTTTAACATAAATTGCAAGGCTATAGTCCGGTCATGCTGAATGGTGCCATTTTTGACTGACTGGTGAGACACTATCAAATTTTTCAAGCCCCTAGCTTGTATAACAAGCGCTTATGTGGCACCGTATCAAACGCTTTGGAAAATTCCAGATATACTACGTCCACTGGCCTCCCCCATCCAGATCTCTACTTACCTCTTCGTAAAAGGTCAGCGGGTTGGTCTGGCAAGGATGATCCTTCCTAAATCCATGCTGCACATCAGTTATTATGCCCTAATCCCAGACGAATTCCACTAAGTAGTCCTTAATAATTCCCTCTAACAGTTTACATACTATGCATGTCAGGCTAACTGGTCTATAGTTCCCCGGTTGGCATTTTGACCCTTTTTTGAATATAGGTACCACATTAGCCCTTCGCCAGTCGCTTGGCACTCTACCAGCCATTATGGATTCCTTAAAAATGAGGAACAATGGTCTCGTTATCTCCTTGTTCAGTTCTTTGATTACCTTGGGGTGTAGATTATCAGGTCCTAATGCTTTATTTGCATTTAGTAGTTTAAGCTTATGTTGTATCCCAGTTTCCGTCAACCACTCAGGTGTATTTCTTGTTAAATTTTGTGTTTTATCATGTACATTAAACCCGTCTGTTTCCTCGGTGAATACCGACGAGAAGAAAGTATTTAGCGCCTATGCCCTCTCCCTGTCGTTTGTGAGTAACGACCCATTTATGTCCTTTATTGGGCCTATCTGTTCCTTTCTCCCCTTTTTACTGTTTATGTACTGATAAAAAAATTTGGGGTTCTTTTTACTAACTTCGGCGATATATTTTTCACAATCAATTTTAGCTGCCCGCACTGCCAGTTTATCTTTTTTTTTCCGTTCAAAATGGTTTTTATTTGTTTTGGTTGCGGTCATAAGTAATTTCACTGTTACATTCAGTGTCAAGTTCAGCGGTATATCAAACAGTGAATACAGTATCAAATGCTCTCGTAATAGTAAACAGTTGATCAGAGTGGTTGATATAAAATAAAATAGTAACTGGTAATCAGCATAAATACTAGTAACATTCTAGTGAGAACAGTATGTCAAAGGCACAGAAACAAAGTGTGAATCGTCTGGTGTTGAATCAGGGGAGGAAGGATCATGGGGGAAGGGGAACAAGAGAGGGGAGAGTAACATTGAGGCTCTGTTCACACCTAGGCGTATCAAATATGCACGTTTGTCGCACATTTCGTGACGCACGTTTTTTTACCGCGATTCGCGGTAAAAAAAATGCGCGTTTCCGAGGGCTACTTGGCTGTATCCCAATAAAAACGCTGCAAAGAAGCTCATGTACCTTTTCAGGCGTAGGCCGTTTTGTAGCGCGTTCAGACGGGCTGAAATACAGCAAAGTGTGAACCATATCCATAGAAAACAATGGGATTTTAATGTTTGAGCGTTTCGTAGAGCGTTGAACGCGCTACAAAACGTACAGGTGTGAACCAGGCCTTAAGGTGGGATGGCAGACAAATTATTTGTTTAAAGCTTCTGATAGTAAGCGGTTATAGGATCAAGAACTCCATATCGAAGGAGGGAGGTATGACTCAATCCATGGCTTCCACAGTTTCCGGAATGATCCCACTGTATCCCTTTGGAGGGCGGTGAGTTTCTCAAAAAACATCACTCTCGATACTCTGCGTTTGACTTCAGCAAAAGGTAGATCAGGGGACTTCCAAGCCTTCGCAATGACCCTTTTGGCCTCTGTAAGTATCAATGTGACCAGTCGCTGCTGCCGAGCAGTACACACTGTAGGTTTTTTGTGTAATAGGGCCTCCAAAGGGTCTTTGCGAAATGTTTTGCCTGTGACTGTGTAAAGGAGTTGATACACCCTATGCCAAAATCTCTTTACCTTAGGGCAAGCCTACCAAATATGATGAATTGACCCCTCCACCCAGCAACCAGTTTACATCTTTTATTACATTCTTTGTGGTTTTGGAATGCCAATACTGCCCCCTCCGTTTTATACTTACTAAATGCTACTTTTTTTTCCTTAAAGGAGAACTATGGGGTCAGTGTTTTTCCCCATAGTTCTCCTTAGGGTAACGGGAGGACACGAACTAGCGTCCTCCCGTTACCCTAAGCTCAGTATACCACGAGCTACAGCTCGCGGTATACTGAGACGCCGCAGCGGGTCCCGACGTAGATGACGGGATCCGCCCAGCTGCGTGAGTGACAGCTGGCTCTGCCTATCTAGAGGCAGAGCCAGCTGTACCCGCCCCCTCCCCCGTCCGTTCCGCCAGTCAGCACTGGCAGATCGGAGCGGGGAAGGGGGAATCCAGCCCCTCCCCCTGTCACGGCAGAGAGCCGTGACAGGATCGAGAGGCGAGCGAACCCGGTATGTGTTCGCTCACCTCCCGATCTACTGTATCCCTTTGACAGTCTCATTGTCACAGGTCGGCTAGAACTATGAGGTGAGTGAAAAGCACTCACCTCATAGTTCTCCTTTAATGTGTTGTTTTACCGTTTTATTTAGCCATATTGGCTTCGTTTTTGATCTTTTACTTTTGTTCTCCAGCGGTATACACCTGGTAATAGCATTTCTTAATGGTAAGAATGAAAGGTTAGAATGAAAGGTTGCTTGAAACGACTTTCTTTCAAGAAAGCAAATAGCCTCTGCTGTGGGATAGGTTTCCTAGAGACAGACTATAACAGTCGCATATGACTTCTTCTATGGGCTCTCTCATCTAGCCAGGCCAAAGCTGATATAGGTGAATAAAAAATAAATTTGTTATCCTCCACCACCACTCTCAGCCTAGCCAGATATATCATAGAAAATTGCAGTTTTAATTGACACAAATCTTGTCTTAACCCTATGAAATTTGGCTCTTCGCCTCTGAAACCTCTTGCAAGAAATCTGGAAAAAGCATAATCCTGGCTCCATCAAACGTAATGTCCCTGGCTTTCCTAAGGATGGCTTCTCTTTATAAATAAGTAAACGCACCAACAGAGATCTAGGGAAACCCCCAGGTGGGGGAGACGGGCTGGTACACTGTGCACGCTCTCTACCGCAAACATAGGGGAAAGAGAATCTCTACCCATCAGGCCCGACAGCCAGCGTTCATCAAATTCCGCTGGGTTAACGCACTCAGATCTCTCAGGTAGGTCGATCACCGTAATATTATTTGTGCGCAGCCGGTTCAAATGCGAAGAGTTAGTGGCTGATCGCTGCATCAATAACTTAGGATCAGCTTTTACAGGGGACACCATGTCTTCCCCATTACTCCAACTGTTTTCTAAGGCAGAAGTCTGATCCCGCACTTTCTGCAGATCATGACGAAGCAGCATTATATCTGCCCGCATATCTTGAAATTGAGTAGTTAGGGAGGCTAAAGTGGAATTACACATTTGTACAGCAGACTATATGTCAGCCTGCTGCAAGACTGCTATGGATGAAGGCATACAAACATCAGGTGTATTACTCGCAGTTCCGCCCCTTGTCTCCCAACTCAGCTGTGTTGTCCTGGATAACAACCTGACCTCTCCTTGCCTCCTCCTGTTGCCAAGCTAGTGATACTTTCATCCAACGTTGACAACACTGAAACCTCAGGGGAGACTCCAGCAAACATTTCTAAGCGAGTGGCCACCTCCTTTGCACGATCTTTAGATTGTTTAGGCAGGATTTTCTTCACAGACGCGCCACCCCCGCCATGTTGAACCGCATGACTCACAGCTGCCCCTGCATCCTTTTTTTTTGGCATGTTATGCCTCTAGTATGTCTCACAGGAAAGGTATACGTTGAAACAGCATTAGGAGAGCCTCATAAAGCCGCGTAGGGTAAGTTACCAGATGAGGACAGCTTGGATGCCGAGGATTGCATCAGGATACTCTAGAGTTCTCAACCACACATCCGCTCATGTGCCGCACATAGCCACACCCCCCAAGGGAATATACTTGATTGGATCTTGATGGAGTCACCAGACTCTGCTTCTTGATGTCTAATCGTTTCACGCAGAATCAGCTGCTCCCATGAGTGCTGGCACTGACATCATATTTTAGAGTGGCTCCTTTTCCTTGCAAGGTTTCTATGGAGCCACACTTACAAGTGTGTTAGTAAACTGTGTATTTCTCCACAAACACACAGGCACAAGGGACTGCAGGGCATGTCATTCCCCTGCTCCTCTCAGCTAGTAGCAGGACAGCTGTTTGATACTTCAACAGGAAGTTAAGGGAAGCGGAGCTAAAAGCATATTTTTGAGCATATAAAGCAAACAATGGGGAAACAAATAATACACAAATGAAATACATGCGTTCAAATCAGTGTTTATTAAGGTTTTAAGCAAGAATACAACAATATATGAATATAAGAATGTACAGGTTTACATAGAACCCATTGACAGAAAATTATTTGAGGGGGAGAACAAGAATACCGTAGATGTTTGCAAAGCAATATCACTAGAAAAAAATACCAAACTGGACTCGGTACCACAGAATATGAGACATCATAAATATAAGTATATCCAGTTCATGTAGGAATGTCAAACATATAAAAGAACAACCAAGAAAAAAAACATGTAAAATAGGAGCATGTTGAGAGAATGCGAATGAAAGAGAAAGAAACATTTTGAAATCTGGCTCGGAATTACAAGAAAGGACACAGAAAACCAAAAGAAAAGAAGGAAATAGTAAAAGAGAAAATGATATCCAGACTTTGGGTCAATATCCAAAAAGGGCCATGATGTCTTTGTGTACAATTCAAGCTGGCCATATGTTTTGAAGAAGGCCATTCTATCAGAATCAAAAGCCATCATTTTCAGGGGAGGGGGCGCAAGTCATGGAGGAGTGAAGAACACGCTGCCTCTGCTGCGGGCCCGACTTCCTACTATCCACCATCTCTCTGAGCACAGGCTCACCTTCCTTTCACATGACCAGGCGGGGGAAGCAGCGGGGTTTGCAGTTCACCTCTAAAACTGCTTTTAAAAGACTCTTTGAGTCGCCGGGACCCTCCTCTGATGTCCGGCCTCATTCTCTGGACTCCCCTACAGCACTGCTGTTGGAGCAGGACTTACCGCCGGCAACCTCTCTGGACGTTCTGCATCTTGGGTCAGACCTACTATCACCCCGCCCACTCTGTCTCCCGAATCCCCCCAGTCCTTCTGCGGATTCTCCCAGGGATCCGTCAGGACTGACATCTGGATGTCCGACGGCTATAACGCCATCCTCCTCCATGTAATTCCAGTAATAGCACTTCCCGATCTCAGCCAAGGTGACCTGAGTCCACACCTCCTAATTATTGAGTTTCAAAGAATCATTTACAATATTGCTATTGTGATGGAGTGTGTTTAGAAAGGACTCAGATATATGTACTTAATAAATATTTATTTAATTATTATAAAAAAATCCCATAGTTCAATATAAAACAATCCACTTGTAGTAACATTCATATAGTTCTCCAGATGTCAGTATACTGTCTCTAACGGCTATTGCCGATTCATATACTTAAAATCCATATTACAAAGTAGTACATTCATTTAACTTTTACATATTCCATATATTCTTAACAAGTATATCATTATTTGGTGAGTCCCCTACGCGTTACACCCACAACGGCTTCTTCAGGGGGGTATGTTTGTTTTGTTTGTTTGTATCTATCGATTTTCAGCAATAATCTGTCTTTTTGAGGATAAACACACATATACTACAATATCAGTCAGTATTCAACCATGAGATCAAAAATCAGCATATAGTATATTGTATCTCAAAAATCTTCAATTATTTCTATTTTCTACTTGTACATACAGTTCCTTATTTATCATTCATCAATATATTATATTCGTTATTCTTCATTTGTCAATAGTAGGTTCACATTGATATTCAAACATGGGATATCTTGTTTCCATAGATTATTTGTCCATCAACACTTATTCATCCATAGTGCATATATTTGATCATTTTACCATTAGATTATTCAGTATATGTGCAAAAATATTTCATCATTTTTCCCTTTTTTCCCATGATATATGTTTTAATTATAATTCTTGGTCTAGATATATAACAGGGTATTTCTACATCATACATGTGAATGGTTAATTATTTTACCTTTCTTTCGATTCGACTATCCGTCCCGAGATTGCATGATCTTGGAGAGGTCTTACTCTCAGGGTGATGGGGAATCCCTCATCAGCTCTATAGAGTTTCACACGGCGGAACCAGAGACGCATAAGAAGTCCAGTGCAGCTTCACAGTGCTAAAAAGTGATTAGAGTGCTTAGTCTCGGTTAGATATTAGCTTTCCTTTCATGTGTAGTTATTTAAGTTTAACTGTGTGTTTTAATAGTACCTTACCTCTGTTCCTAATTCACCTCATAGGTTAGCACCTACACTCTTGGGTCCCTATTATGCCAAGGCGGTCTCACACCCTGTGTGTATATATAAGTGTCTTAATTACAAAGTTTCATCAGGTGTTCAGTGACTCCCCTCCTTCCATATATCGGTATTTTAACCCAGTGTTTACCACATATTTTGAACTAGTTTTCATGTGTTATATCCCAGCCCTTTATCATTCCAGTATTTATGGTTTGTGCATAGCCACAGTGTATTGGCTCTATATGTATTTTAATTTCTCAGATAAAACATTCACTTCATAGCCTCAAAGTCTATTTATATAATCTAAGTGCTTCTGTGAATCCACATCGCAAAAAAAAATCCATTGTGCCCCCAACGTTCCCTTACCTTCAGAAAAATCACATCAATTGGTGTAATGATCCTTTTGAGCCTTGGTGAAACAACACAGTGTTTCTTTCCCCCTGCGTGTCAATCTGTGTGTATCACTCCGTGCCCCTTCCCTGCTCTGAAAGTTTGTATCCTTTTTATGCGTCCACCCTCCCGCGAACGCCACGCTCTCGTGGCGTGTGACGTCATTTGGGGGTGTGTGGCATCCCTTCAGGCTTCGTCTAACTCTTTTTCTCCGTCCTTGTTGTGTCTATGTTGCTAAGCAACCTTAGTCGCTCATTACGAGCTGAATTCCATTACTTTCTAAATGCCGCTGTCACTTTTATGAATATGGCGACCAATGCAGCCAATCGATGGCTCGTGCTCTCCATCACCAAGGCTCTAAAACGTTTGTGTCTACGATAAAATCTTCTACAGGTTCCATTCTCCACTTTTCGGAAGACATTGCTGCAGCCTTTTGGGACTATTACTCTACTTTATACAATCTTTCCCGCCCTTTCTCCGCTCAGGCTTTGTTCCAACGTCAACACTTATTGGATTCTCACCTCTCCCGCCTACCTTCGGACATCATGACACTCTTAGAGGAGCCTCTGTGACTCCAGGAACTGGAAACTGCGATTAAACTACACAGACGGGGTAAAGTCCCGGCTTTCTTATCTCCTACTATAAAGCATTTTCTGAAAATTCTCAATCCTCATCTCTTGAATTCAGTCTCCTCAGGGGGAAGGGTTCCTTTTGACTCCTTGTCTGCCCATATTGCCATTCTCCCAAAAGCCTGATAAAGACACCATGTTATGCCCTAGTTACCGACCGATCTCATTTCTTAATGTCGATTTCAAACTGTTTTCCAAGGTGTTGTCACTTAGCCTCCTTTCTTATCTCCTTCCGTTAATTCATCCGGACCATTCAGGATTTGTCCCACATCGTGAGGTGAGGGACAACACCACAAGGGGGCTTAACCTTATTCACTTGGCCCTGTCGGAGGACTTGCCTTGTTTCCTTCTTTCTACAGATACGGAGACACGGAAAAGGCCTTCGATAGGGCCAACTGGTCTTTAACCACCTCCCGTCCATGGCCGACGACGATTCCACCTATTGTTACATATCGCCGTGAACATCGGAATGAGAGCAATCATTTTAGGGCCATTAATTACTGATGACACTAAACTGATGAGCAATAGCGTCGCCTATGGCCAATTTTGGGTTTGGTCGTTCTCTGCGATTTCGCATGCGCAGTTTTAAAGCTTGACATGTTTGGTGTCTATTTACCTGACGTGACCCGGTCTTTCATATTTTACCAAAAAATTGGGGTGATAATAAATGTTTCATAACATTTCATAGGGAAACAGTTTTTTTTCAAAATTTAGGGTAACTTTTTTTTTGTTATATAGTAAAAAATAAAAACCCCAGTGGTGATTAAATACCACCAAAAAAAAAGCTCTATCTGTCCCCAAAAAATGGTATCAAATTAGTTTCAGTACAGTGTTGCATGACCGAATAAACGTCAGTCAAGGTACCGCAGCGCTGAATACTGAAAAATGGCCTGGCCAGGAAGGGGGTTTAACACCCTGGTCTTCAAGTGGTTAATGCAAATCACGTTGGAGCATATTGGTTTGGGACCTCATATGCTAGCATGGATATCGTCGCTTTATTCTGTTCCTTGGGCTAGAGTACGTATCAATGTCGTCTTGTCGGACTGCTTTATGATCTCAAATGGAACCAGAGAGGGTTTTCCACTCTCCCCTATTATCTTTATTCAGACATTTGAGCCCCTCCTTTGTACTATCAGGGCCCATCTGGACATTCGGTGCATACGGACAGAGGACGGCCATCACAAAGTTGGAGCGTATGCAGACTATCTTTTATTCTTGATTTCTTCTCCTCAAATGTCTGTTCCCAATCTCTTACTCTTACTCTTCCCCAGACAACTTGGAATAGACTGCAAAATAACTTTCCATTCCAATGGTCAATTAAATACCTAGGAATTCGATTGCAACGCACTTTGATGTATTCTCCCTAAATTTTCTCCCCTTACTCCAGAAAATCAGATCAGACCTTCAGGGATGGTTTCAATTAGCTTTCTTGTGGACCGGGCAATGCGATGTTGTTAAGCAGAATATTCTTCCCTGACTTTTGTACCCGATGCAGACCCTTCCTATTTTTATTCCTAGTGCATTCTTAGTTTCTGTTCAATCTGCCATCACTAAGTTTGTATGGGCGCAAAAGTCGGTAAGGATCAACCACTCCATTCTATGTCGGCCCAAAACCCATGGCGGACTAGCTCTTTCAGATGTTTATTTTTGCTACCTGGCAGTGCCCCTCTCTCTCGTCCCAGACTGGGGCAGACATGGGGAGTTCAAGGCCTGGGTTTCTTTGGAGCAGTCCTTTTCCTCTATTCCTCTACATACCCTTTCTTGGTGCTTGTGTTCCGTTCCGAGACAACTCTTGTCACACCCGACTATTGGTTCTACTTTAAGAGCTGCTAAGGTGGCCTTCAAATCTAGGGGGTTGTCTGTTTCCCCTTCCCCTTTGCACCCGCTCATTGGGACCCCAGACTCCTCTCCTGGCCTTCAGTATGCATTTTCTCTGTATAGGATGGCAGGATAAGTTCAGGGCTTTCCACTTTCTTTGCGGATCTGCATGCCCTTCTTTTTCCAAACTTGTTTCAGACCCTTCTTTGGCTGCGCTTGGCTTTTGGAGACTGCGTCAGCTGTTGCACTACCTATCATCACTGCCCTATCCAAACTTGTTCTCTAGATCATTATTCATTTTCGAGCAAGAGTGTACTAGGACTGGTCCACTGCCTAAAACACTCACCCTCAGCTACAAATTGTTACTTCTCCTGGACCTTGACCAGCCTCTTCCCTTTCTTGAGAGGTGAGAACGGGACCTGGAGGTCCAGTTCACCCCTGCTGAGAGTTCTAGGATCCTACAGCTGTCCCTTGGATTGTCTGCAATAGGTACCAGGAGGTTGGCTATAAAATAATGACCAGATGGTACAGAACCCCCGCATAGGCTTCATAAGATCTTCCCTGAGGTTCTGGATAGCTGCTGGCACTGTGGCTCCTCTCTGGCTGATATGTTTCATGTGTTTTGGTCTTGCCCATTGCTATCGAATTTCTGGAACCAGGGTAGAGACATTATGCAAAAATTTACGGATAGACCGATACCATTAGACCCTGCCTTCTTGCTGCTTCACCATAGTCACTGTTCCCTGAGTGGCTATAAATGATCTATCCCTATCCACTTAATGAACGTGGCTAGGGCTTGTATCCCTTTTTTGTGGAAACAGTCCTCGCCTCTCAGCATACGACAATGGCTTCAGCGGGCTAATTATATTAAACATATGGAGGATCTCACTATCTTTGTAAGGGGGGCGGTGACTAGGTTCTCTACCACATGGTTCGAGTTCTTTGATTCTGCTGAATACCGTCAATTGCTGAGCTCCTGAAGAATGCTGTCTAAGGGAGAAAGTTCCTTCCCTTCTGCTCTTTCTTTCCCTTTTCCTCCCCTTCTTCCCTTTTTCTTGTGGTGTTTTTTTTTCATTGCACTACTCATTACTTGTCACATTGAGATTTGTGACTTGCATGGAGATGTTTGCTTTAACAATATTATAACTGTCTCTCCAATGCATTATTGGTCTTATGGCTTTATTGGAGATGCATACTGCTGTATCTTGTTATATGACTTTTTCTTTGTATGTTTTTTTTATTGGAAAATCTTTATTAATAAAAACAGAATTTATCACACACAAAAAACCAACAGCATTTCCACCATTCTCATAATGTCATTAAGGGCCTCCAACCACTCCGCCAGAGAAGGAACAGAGCTAATTTTTCAGTGTAAAGGAATTCAAGAAAGAAACGAACACAACACTACTACCTAGCGCAAAAAACTCAAGGTATGGTAAGGTGCTTGTAATACTCTGGACTACAAATCCCAGAGACGTAAAGCTTATCCCAAGGATGAGCCCAGATGTAAAGCTTGGCAAAACTTTATTTCTATTTTGTTGTCTGTTCTTGCTGTAAAGCTCAAGAAAACTGACCCAGTAGCATTTAAAGTACTTTACTTGGTGAAAATGCTGCATATACAAACTTAGTTACAGGAAAACAAACATAAACAAGACATACACATACAGGCTGCTACAAACAATCACATGCACCCACTACACTATGGGTAATGCTTTCTAAGAGAGGAAAACACTAAAATAGTACTTAGCTTCAAGCTGCAGATTCCATAAATTCCGTAATGAACAGGACTTCTTGGCAAATAAGCGTTCGCAGGAAAATGGCTTCTCGTTGCAGTCTCTGGTGGCTAAGTCCTTTTGTTTTAGAGTCCGCTCTCATGAAGTCCTCTTCTTGAAGTCCTTTGGGTTTCTGGCTTTTATTCAGAGAAAATGGCCTCCCACGTGTGGGTGTTGCCCCTCAAAACTTGTATAAAAGTGAAATACAATGTATTTCACTTTCCCACCTCTAGGTGGCAGCAAAGCATGAAGAATTGCCATCAGTAGTCAAGGTTGAACAAGTCTTGACCAACCTAGGTGTGATTGTTTACACAAGGCTTCCCCATAACACCATCCCATTGTGATACGAATAATGGGGAAACAATACAGGGCAGCCAAACCATTGTCAAAAACAGTTTGGTCTGTTTAGAAGGCACCTTCCATTGTGAGAAACCAGCTCTCTGTCAACAAACAAACAGAACCTACTATGAAATGAACTTCCAGTGTGCTGCTAAAAGGATGACTTATATGACTAAAGAAGCATACAAACAACGACCGATTGACTGATCGTGTGAACCTGTGTAGGTGGAGGAAGTATGTACATAGAAGACAAATGCACTCACATGATAAACCACAGATCCTGCTGAGAGATGACCAGGTGTGAGAGTGTGATATGGGTGGCTCATCTGATCATCAAGGCGACATTCTGACCATGTGTTTATCAGTGAGATGGAGCGGAAGCTGTGACGTGTGAAAGGATGCTTAGTAGGAGGGCAACTGGAGTCGTCTGGCTAGGGTGAAGGCTGACAGCTGGATGAGCCGGTCACTAGACTGTTTGCTGTAACCGCCGATCAGAGGAGAGAAGGAGCCATTCACTGACAGGGCCGCAGATGTAGAGGTGCTGGCTGTGCAGGAGAAGATGTACTGATCCACAAGCTGTGTGCTGGATGCGCTGATGAGGGAAGAGAATGGCTGATCAAGTGGCTCAGCAGTGTCTGGAGAGGTGCTGATCATGTAAAAAGGGGCGGCGGGAGGCCGATAGTTGGATGCGCAGGAGGGAGAGAGCCGGTCACCGGAGAAATGGCTGCTGGGGATGTAGGGGAGCCATTATACAGATCATTTGTTGTTCTGACAGTAATGCTGCTGGATGGGGCTGTTGTACAATGGTAGTGAAGTCGAATACTGTGACAGGAAAAATGTTATGCATCCTGGAAGGACAAAGATGCCACCTAATAGCGATTTCCTAGTTTCTCTCCTTAGCTTTACAGGAGATAGAGTGGATCAGAACAAAAGCTTTCTGCCATTCATCCTCTGATATAGAGACCCCAGTTGCTTTTCCCATTGAAGCGGATACAAGGTCAGAGAAAGAGGCTTCTGATTCAGTAAAAGCTGATACAAAAGAGAGATTACATGTTAAGGGGGCTGCGACTGTGTGAACAGGGATTCAAATACCATAAGGGAGTGATGAAAGTCCGGCTAGCGTGAAAGAGACTTATAGATTACAGGTGAAACTCTAATAATTAGAATATCGTGCAAAAGTTCATTTATTTCACTAATGCAACTTAAAAGGTGAAACTAATATATGAGATAGACTCATTACATGCAAAGCAAGATGAGCTGTAAGCCATAATCATCACAATTATGACAAATCAAGGCTTGAACTATCTTGCTTTGCATGTAATGAGTCTATCTCATATATTAGTTTCACCTTTTAAGTTGCATTTGTGAAATAAATGAACTTTTGCACGATATTCTAATTATTCGAGTTTCACCTGTAAGTTGTCTGTGTAAGAACCATACGCCTGATTTACTGGAACAGTTAGCTGTTAGGTCAGCTGGAAAGTTTTAAGAAGTGGCTGTCACAACGTGTCTAATTTGATGCCAGAACTTTTTGGTCCCAAGAACCGATGCCCTTAGAATGCATTAGAGGAGGAAAAAGTGGGTAATCCAGTAAGGAAAGAAGAAGACTGGGTAATGTAGAAAGTCCAAAGCAATCAAAGGACTGGCACCAGCATCGTAAGGTAGCTATCGTAAAAGGTGGATATTGACCCATCTCTGCAGTAGTCATTACTGGGGACCATAATAATGCTTTTGGGTTTCGTGGTGAAAGAATAAATTATATCGTGACCTTACAGGTTTCTTGATTAAACCAGTCCAAGATGGCACACCAGTAGCATAATTGTATGTTATAGAATTAAGTCTGGTAAACCAGTACCTCCATGAACTTTACGTTGTGTAAGAGTAGAGAAACGAATTCTCAGGTGACTGGATTTTCAGACAAATTTACTTGACACAGAATGTAATTTATAGAATGATCTGGGAAGCGAGATGGGGATAGTTTGAAAAAGAACCCTGGAAGCACATCAATTTTAGGTACATTGATTCTACCAAACTAGGATGAAGACAGACCATTCCAACTTATAAGATCTGCATAAATAGTATTAAGCAATTTCATCTAATTCAACTCGAATAACAGGGCAGGGTCTGCAGCGATCTGAATGCCTAAGTAAGTCAGGGCAGAGGTTTGTCTACGGAACGGAAAGGAAGAGCAAATCCGGTCCCAAGTCCGATGAGAAAGTGATATATTCAATTCTGAAATATTAAATATAATAAAAGGTTGTCTACATATAGTGCCAATTCGAATTCCAAAGGGCCAATTTTGATACCATGAATGGACATATTATGGTCGGCTGAAGCAAGTTGTTCCATCACAATAACGTGAAGTAGGGGAGGACCCTACCCTGTCCTGTCGGAAATGGGGAAACTGTCAGATAAATAGCCATTGGTGCAGACCTTGGCTGAAGGACAGGTATAGAGTGCTATGATCTTATTTATATGAGGGCCAAACCCCCAAATGGACGAGAGACTATTCCATGAAGTCCCAATCCACCCGATAAGAGCTTTCTCAGCATCTACTGATAGGAGACAGAGGATATTACGTTTATGGGCATAAGAGATCAGGTGGATTGTCTTCATGGTGTTGTCTCAAGCCTCACGATGAAAAACAAACCCAACTTGTTCAGTATGGATCAAGAGAGAAAGAAGGAATTGGATACATAGTTACATAGTATTTGAGGCTGAATATCCATGAGGTCCAACCTATTGCTGATATATATAGGTCCATGTATGATCATTCTTAGGAGTACTTGTACCCCTGTATATTACGGTCCCTCAGGAAATCGTCCAAAAGTTTCTTGAACAATTCCACACTCTTAGCTGAAATCACTGCCGGTGGCAGTGAGTTCCAGGTCCTAACCTCTCTTACTGTGAAGAACCCCCTTCGCCCCTTGTGCTGGAATTTTTTCCCCACCAATTTTAGGTGGTGGCCTATAGTTTTTGTAATGGGGTTAATCTTAAAGAGTTTGTTGCTAATGTTGCTGTCACCATTGAACATCTTGTACATGAAAATCATATCCCCCCTTAATCTCCTTACTTCCAACGTGAATATGTTTAACCAGTTGACATCCGGGGGTGTTAAACCCCCCTTCCCATCCAGGCCATTTTTCAGTATTCAGCGCTGCGGTACTTTGACTGACATTTATTCCGTCTCTAGACCCCTAATGTCACCTGGAGACCCCAAAAGAAGCTGATGAAGCACAGATTTGCTTCATCAGCTTCTTCTCTCTGGCACTAGGAGCCAGATGACTGACAGGTGAATGCGGAAGTGATGTAATACACATCACTTCTGCATTCACACTACAGGGGGAGATCAGCAAGGAGCTGAACTCCCTCCCTCCTCCTCCTGACGCCCTCCCGAGCTGGTCCCGGGCCGCAGATGGGCTAGTGGATCCCGGGATTAAAGGTGAGGGGTCAGGAGGGGGGAAATGGCGGCACTCGCGATCGGGGGGGCTTCTAACTATGTCATTATCCTGAACAAATTCTACCTAACAGTCCTTAATCATGCCCTCTAGCAGTTTATAAACTACCGATGTCAGACTCACCGGTCTATAGTTCCCAGGTTGGCATCTTGCCCCCTTTTTGAATATTGGAACTACCGTAGCCCACGCCAATCACTTGGGACTCTAACAGTCATTAAGGAGTCCTTAAAAATTAGGAATAATGGTCTTGTTATAGCCTTGCTTAGTTCCTTAAGTACCTTGGGGTGTAGATTATCAGGTCCAACTACTTTATTTGCATTAAGTAGTTTGTCTTTGTTGTATCCCGGTTTCCGTCAACCACTTAGGTATATATTGTATTGAACTATGTTTTATCATGGACGTCAAACCCGTTTCCCTCCTGAGTGTATACTGAGGAGAAAAAAGTGTTCAGCGCCTCGGCCCTCTCCTTGTCATTTGTGACTAACATCACGTTTTCGTCCTTTATTGGGCCTATCTGCTCCTTTCTCACCTTTTTACTGTTAATATATTGGTAGAATTTTTTTTTATTTTTTTTTACTAACCGTGGCAATATGCTTTTCACACTCTATTTTAGCTGCCCGGATTACTAGTTTGCATCTTTTATTACGTTCTTTGTAGTTAAGGAACGCCAATGCTGTCCCCTCCATACGATACGATTGGGTATCAGTTTGGATTATAGTTTAATGTCAGTTCAATAAAGAAATCGGCCTATAATTTCATGGATCAATGCCATTAGGGCCTGGTACACCAGTGATAAGGGTTTTTTTAGACCCTCTC
>NW_017306643.1:1142980-1155894 GCF_000935625.1 Nanorana parkeri | reverse complement strand
CATATTTTAAAGTACATAAACAGGTAGTTGTTCGGAAGGTTACATTTCCCCTGCAGTTCTGTGAAGGAGGCTAGTGAACCGGTCAAAGTCAGATCCCCCACGGTCTTAATTCCCTTCTCCGGCCAGATATGGAAGTCAGGGATATCCATAAAATGCCGCAGTTTCGGGTTATTCCACAGAGGGGCATGTGGCAATATATGAGTATTATCAGGATATGCTGTCATGGAAACCGTCATAGGGTATGGCGCCCCCACCCCTCTATAAAGCAGCCCAGTCAAGGCTGCATGTAATGGATCCCCGCCATCTGCGCATGTGCAGCCAGCACCTTCCCGCGCTGCTCGGGAACGCGCCATCCCGCGCATGCGCAGAAACAGTAACCTGCGCAGAAGAAGATGCGCCATCCCGCGCATGCGCAGAAGCAGTAATCCATCAGCATGAAAATCTGCCATGATGGCGCACAGGAAATGACATCACTGGCCCTATATAAACCCAGCAGTAGTACCACCATGTTGCTGGTTTATTGTCAGCTAATCCTCGATCCAGTTTGTTGATATCTTGCTTGATCCTTGTGACCCGGACTTCCTAGACAAACCTTGAATTCTGCCTGCCTTGACCACGGAACTGTTATTTGACCATTCTTCTGCCTGACCGCTTTTGTACTGGAATTGCCCGCTTGGAACCTGACCTCGGATTGCCCATTGGATTACGGCTTGCACGGTGCTCAACACCACTGGCACTCCTGCCACTTGTTGTCCCGCTGGGCTCTGTTCCCATCCTCAGAGTCTCCCAGGAAACAAGGTGCAAGGGAAACCTCCTCTCGCATCCGGTCTCCCAGAAGGTACGTAACACTGCATATAATCCGACCGAGGCGGCCTCCGTCACCACCGCCGCATCACTATCTTCCACTGTTAGCCAACGATGGACCACCACCGTCTGCCCAGCTAAATAGTATTTTTTGAGGTTGGGTAAGGCCAAGCCCCCCTGTGTCCAGGGCTCTTGGAGACTAAGCTTAACCCACGGAGTCTTGTCATTCCACACAAAGGAGGGGGAACAGCTAATGCATCTTTTTTTAAAAGGCATTGGGTTTATGTATAGGAGAGTTACGCAGGAAGTAGAGCAGAAGCGGGAGTACCTTCATTTTGATTAAGCATCCAATTAGAGTCAATGGCAGATGCATCCACGCCTCCAACCTGCGCTTAGTGGTAAGGAGTAAAGGAAGGAAATCCATTGTATAATATTCCCCTACGTTGGCAGTAATGGTGACCCCCAGGTAAGTAAGCCTGTCAACCCACTGGAGAGGGAGGTCTGGGTCCGCCTGTGAGCGCATCAGGGAGCTTAACGGCAAAATGTGCGACTTTGACCAGTTCACCCGCAATCCTGAGAACACAGCAAAGTTTTCAAGCACTTCTAACACCGCGCACAGGGAGGGTCCAGCATCAGAGACGAACAGGATGAGGTCGTCTGCATACAAAGCCAGACGTTCCTCAATCGCCCCCACCCGGATACCCCGAATGTCTGGAGATGAGCGAAGGGCCACCGGCAGGGGCTCCATCACAAGTGCAAATAGGCCCGGTTATAAGGGGCAGCCCTGACGCGTGCCCCGCTCCACCTCAAAAGGTGCGGAGAGAGCATGACCAATCTTTAGAGCCGCCCTGTGTCTATTGTACAGTATAGCAATCCATTTCTGGAATCGTGGGCCAAAGTTCATACAGTTCAGCACCCGAGTCATGAACCCCCAATCTACTGAATCAAATGCCTTGGCAATGTGCAGGGACACCAACGCCCGAGTGCCCCCCACATCCTGCGATAGGTGTAAGTGGGTAAACACACAACGCAGATTGGTGTCCGTGGACTTCCCGGCATGAATCCCTTCTGATCAATGTCTACCAGGGAGCCAATCACCTTAGACAAGCGGGTGGCCAGAACCTTAGTAAGGATTTTTAGATCCATATTAAGAAGGGCTATGGGTCAGTAGGAGGAACATAGAAGGGGTCCTTGCCAGGCTTGGGGAGGAGAATAACATGAGCATCACAGAAGGAATCAGGAAGTTCACCGGATATTAAAGCAGACGCGTACAGATCCTGAAGCCTGGGTGCCAGCCCCTCAGCATGTAATTTATACCATTCCCCCGGGCATACCATCCGGGCCCGGGGATTTGTCATTCGGGAATGAAGAGATGGCAGCCAGTATTTCGGGAACCGAGACATCCGCATCTAAGAGCTCACTATCTACCTCCTCCAGGGTCGGCAAGGACAACCCTCCCAGAAGCCCATCCAGATGAGCAGAGGCATAACCCGGGAATCCTGGAATAGAGGGTCCGATAGTAGGAATGGAGTTCCTGTAGGATGGCCTGTGGTTCAGTGATTCTATCCCCCCTGTCGGTCAGAATACATGGAACAGTGGTATGATTTCTCTGGTCTGCAACCAGCAAGGCCAGAAACTTTCCATTTTTGTCCCCCGTTCAAAAAGCGACTCTCGGAGTTCCCTTAAGGAGCATCTAGTCATCTCTACATGATGGAGATTCAGAGCCCGTCGTCTCCCCAGGGGAAGTCGCAAAGGCCGCATCACATGCTGATTGCTTCCTCTGCAGGTCATCTAGAACCGCATTGAATTCTACACGAGAAGCTTTGATAGCAGATACAAATTCCCCACGTACATTGGTCTTAAATGTATCCCACACAATATTGGTAGAAGCTGTACCCTCATTTGTTTCCCAGTATATGTCCATAGCAGGGATCACTCTGCTGGATACCATTTCCACACTCAGCCAACTCGGTGACAATCTCCAACACCCAGAACTCCTAGGGCCCGGTAGCAACAGGGAAACAGTGAGCGGGACATGGTCCGACAGACCCACAGGCAAGCAGGATGCCCCGACCACCAGGTTAAGTAGGTCCCTTTTGCCAAAGGCCATATCTATTCGAGCCGAGGAGCCATGGGTGTGTGAGAGATGGGAGTATGCACGTTGTCTCGTGTTTTTCCACCTGCAGACTTCCTCCAAACCGGCCGTGTCTGCCCAGGATAAAAGATCTAACCCAGCAGGTCTGGCCACATTAGAGGATTCTAGGGAGGGGTCCAGAATATTATTGAAGTCTCCCGCTATGAGGACTGGTATAGGAAGATAGGCAGCGAGTTTATGCAAGATCGTGTACAATATCTGCACATTTAAAGTGGGTGGTACATACACATTTACAATAGCAAACTGTACATGGACATTCATGACCAAAATAAGGAATCGACCCCCAGGATCCATTATGGTGTGGATAATGGAACAGGGGAGGGATCTACTGATCAAAATAGACACCCCCCTGGCATACACCGAATATGTAGCATGGAAAGTTTTCTGGAGCCAAGGGGGTCTCAACGATAAAATCTTGCTACCCGTTAGATGGGTTTCCTGCAAAAGGATAATGTGTCGTCTCTGTTGTTTCAGGTAATTTAGGATCATAGAACGCTTACATTTATCGTTGAGACCCCTCACATTTCATGATAGAATATTAAGGCGTTCCCCCATAGAAAGACCATAGATACATGTGTGGCCCAGGATAGAACAACGAACACCGTGAGCCAGGTAGACATAGGACAAGCAGTGGCAACCTTCTGTTTAGAGCATGAAAATGGCATAGCATCCCCCGTTTAACAACCCCCCCACCCATAACACTTAAGCTAAAACCCCTTGCTTGCTAGTAAGAAAAACATAACCGTAACAACTAGAAGCTTATACCCAAAAAACTCCCTTCCAATTGTCAGAGCACCCCCAGTGAGAAGTGTCCCAGTTCAAAAATCAAAAACCAAAAAGAGGGCAAAACAGTAGCCAGTGTGTATTGTGGTGGAGAATCCGCCGCCTCCTATGGAATACTAGGCCAGCCACATAGGGCAGAGGCGTCAGTGTCTTAGTGTTTGGATGAATCAAAAGATGAAGAATGCGTAGATCCCATCCTCAGCTCAGGGGCCGCAGTATAACAGACATCAGGTAGGTAGGATGTGAAGACGTAGCATCAGCTACCAAACAGGGCACCCCAAGGAGGGAAACTCCAGAGTAACGATCAGTGAAATAACAGGCCCCGTCCAGCCAATGTCCCGCCTGTGATGGGGTGTCAAAGAAATGGACCGTGCCCGAGTGCTGGACCCGCAACTTGCTCGGGTAATACATGCCATATTTAATGCCTTTCTCCCAGAGCCTGCGCCGGACCTCAACAAATGATCTCCTCTTCTGTATCTCTGCTGAGAAATCAGGAAAAAATTAAGTTGCGCGTTCCCACAGCAGACATCAGGGCATCTACAAGCAGCAGCCAGGATCTTGTCTCTGTCCCTGTAGTTCAGAAGGCGAGCCAGAAAGGGACGCGGGGGGCCCTGTGGCGGTGCCCTACCCATGGGAACTCGGTGAGCACGTTCAACCACGAAAGTAGGGGGCAGCTCATCCAGCTCCAGGACCCTCTTAAATAAAGTCTCAGCAAACTTTACTGGATCCTCACCCTCCGGCATCCCAACAATGTGGACGTTGTTCCTCCTCCGCGGTTTTCGGCGTCATCAACTTTGGCAACCAGGAAATGGACAGTGCGCTGCAATTCTGTAAGCGTAGCAGTATGTCCGTGTACCGTGTCCTCCACATCCGATACCCTGGTTTCTGCAGCCGTTATGCGGGTACGGATCTTGTCCAGGTCATGGCGGATCAGAGTGCACTCTGCCGCCAAGTGGTCAATTTTAGCGGTGAGGGTACCTGGCAACCCTCGTTCGCCGCCAGTATGGCCGATGTCCCTAGTCCCGCAGGAATAGGTGTTGCTGGGCCCCCGGGCATAGGAGTCTGCGGCAAGGTAGCACTCACCCCCTCCACGCCATCTACCTCCATGTCCATCCGCTGCATAGGAGACACAGGGACGGATGCCGGCGAGGCCAAGATGGCACCGGATGATCCCACGCCTGAGCCCTTCGCCTTTCGAATGGATCTCTGAAGAGCTGCGGCTCGCCGACGAGACCTGGCAGACATAGATCTGCTCCCAGGTAAGTCCTGCACAGGATGGGGGACTATTCGAGCATGGGGATCACGCCAGGCAGGAGAAATAACAGGATAATGGAGTCCACCAGGCACGTGTGTTCAGCTTCACATCGTACCCACGCCCCCCCCGGTAGCTGTACTTGAGGCGGTTGAAATGTGCCTAGGAAACCAGTGATGTCTCTTAATGAGCAGAAAACAGCAGATTTCCCATCCTTCATGGCCATCAATTGGAACGGATATCCCCAGTGATATCTGATTTGATTGTTTCTCAAGACATCCAAAATTGTTTGAGGGATCTTCGGAGCTGTAAAGCTCTGTGGGAGAGGTTCAGCAATACCATAATTGGAGTGTCGTTGAATATAATGCAATTGGAGGATCTGGCTGCTCTCAAGATGGTCTCCTTTACAGCATTATAGTGAACCTGACAAATTATGTCCCTAGTTCAAAGAGAGTCAGTGGATTCAGAGCCCGGTGCTCGATGAGCTCTGTCCAACTCCATTGGGCGTTCTTTCGGTTTAGCGAACAATTGGTTGAAAATTGACTGGAGCATAGCAGAAATGTCAGATTGTTCCACCGGCTCAAGGACTCCTCTCACACTGATATTATTTCTGCGCAGTCTGTTTTCTTGATCATCCAACTGAAACAATAGGTCTTGCAATTTTTGGATTATTGGATCAAAGCCGTTTGGTGTGAGTCTATTCGAACAGAAATGGTGTCCTTTGCCTTTTCCAGGTCATCCACTCTATGACCAATCGGAACATCGTGCTGTTTAGCCTATGATAATTCCACTTTGCAAGATTCATCAATCTTAGAGACATAACCCTCCATGTCAGCTTTGGTCAGCAGAGAGCGTAGGTACCTTGTTTCCCCGAAAAAAGGACACTGTCTTATATATTTTTTCCCCCCCAAAAAATCACACTAAGTCTTAATTTCGGGGGATGTCTTATTTTAAATACTGTCACACACACTGTCACAATACCTGCCGGCTTCAGCTGTCCTGGAGCTCTCCTCTCTGTTGCCGTCCACAGTTCTCTGTGGGATCCCCGCCAGGGAGCCACCTCTCGTCGCCAGGCTGGACTGCACGGACCTCCAGTCAGAAGTTCCCTCAGTGACTGAGGCTCAGTCACCTCACCTCACTCTGACCCCACTGGCCATACGTTCCTTGCTGTGCTGCTGCCTGCTGGGAAATGTAGTTTTCTGCCCGTCGGCAGCTCTCTAAGCAAAGGCTGAGCCAGACATATGTCTGCTGATTTCGTGACAGGGGCGGTGTCAGGGATACCGGCACAGGTGACCCCACACCTGCGCAGGTACCCACACAGACAGACCAAACACGTTTGACCACACAGGACAAGGCAGAATGTATGATATACCTTTTAATATGCCAACCAGAATAATACAAACAGAAACAAGTCTTAGCAACCAACTACATCTAAACAACACCACATGCAAGAAGAAACAGGCAAGCACACCCAGGAAGCAAAGCAAAACACCAGGGGAACTAAGGTACAAAAGGTCAGGGTACAAGGAGCTAACAGGACTCAGGGACATAAGCATGTCACGGTTCCGGACAACAAGCAGGGAACATACACAGGATACAGGACTCGGGAACAGAAACAGGTTACAGGACTGGGACTCAGGCGAAACAGGAAACAATACTGAGCCACAGACCTTACTGCAGGGAGAGCTTAAGTAACCTCCCAGGGAACACCAGGTGGTGGATTGGTGGCAGCTGGGAGACACCTGCAGGTGAGCACTGGAGTTGCAGTTTCCAGGACCATCCAGTGGAGGTCTGGTACCTAGTAGTTCCTGGCTGCCTGGAGACCCCCGCAGGTGAGCACGGAAACTGCAGGGCTTAGCTCCAGCGCCACCTGGAGGCGCTCTGGATCCTAACAGGCGGCTTGCGGGAGCTTTGGCGCAGCGGTTAGTCCCCGCCATGTACTCTGGTTGCTCTCTGGGCCACCCCCACACTAGGTCTTATTTTCGGGGTAGGTCTTATATTACAGAAATGTTTAAAAATAGTGCTAGATCTTACTTTCGGGGTCGTTCTTATTTTTGGGGAAACACGGTAAGTATGGATGTAATGAACAAGACTTCTTTGCACTTTTGGCGTTCCCAGGAAAATGGCTTCTCATTGCAGTCTCTGCTAAGTCCTTTGTATTAGAGTTCAGTCCTCTTGTGAAACCCTTCGAAGTCCTTCTGAACCCTTGGGCTGCTGGCTTTTATTCAGAGAAAATGGTCTCCCACTTGTGGGTGTTGCCCCTGAAATCTTGTTTAAAAGTGAAATACAATGTATTTCACTTTCCCACCTCTAGGTGGCAGCAAAGCATGAAGAATTAACATCAGTAGTCAAGGTTGACTCAATCTTGACCAATCTAGGTGTGATTGTTTACGCAAAGTTTCCCCATAACACCATCCCATTGTAATACGAATAATAGGGAAATAATACAGGGCAGCCATACCATTGTCAAAAAAACAGTTTGGTCTTCCATTGTGAGAAACCAGCTCTCTGTCAATAACCAAGCAGACGCTAGTACTATGTCTGAAATATCCATTAGCATCGCAACACAACCTGTAAGGCTTATTTCTCTTGGTGATGAGCAAGGTGAAGGTGGAAGGTGGTGCATTTCTGGGGGGGGGGGGATGGTAGAAAGACTGGAGGAGCTTTTAAACTAGATAATGGGGGGAGGGCATAAAAATAAAAATATTAAATTTAGGTAGTGAAAACCTTAACATGAATACATATAATAAAGAAGGAAGTCATAAAGGGGCAATTAGTGGGCTCAGTCCAGTCACCAGTGCAAAAGCAGTCAATATAGTAAATCCTATAGCCATAGATAATATAATTAAGACTGGCCAACCAATATCAAGTAAACCTTTGTCCCATAAGACAGGAATTAAATGTATGTACACCAACGCGAGAAGTCTGGCAAATAAATTAGAAGAGCTTGAACTTATGATGCTCGAGGAGGACTTTGATATAGTGGGAATAGCGGAAACCTGGCTAGACAGCACACATGATTGGGCCACCAATATAGAGGGGTACAACCTGTTCAGGAGGGACAGAGGTGGAAGAAGGGGGGTATGCATTTATGTTAAAAATAATCTAAATATGCATATAAGGGACGATATCACGTCAAATAGTGGGGAGGACGTGGAATGCTTATGGCTGGAACTGGATACAACGGACGATAGTCGTAAACTAATTGTGAGTATTTGTTATAACCCTCCAAATATAGGGGAGGAGGGGGAGGCTCAGCTACAGTCCGAAATAGAAATAGCTGGGAGGGAGGGCAATGTAGTCGTGATGGGCGACTTCAATTACCCGGACATAAATTGGGCTAATGGAACCTCAAGTTCAACAAAGGCGGGCCACTTTCTGAACATGTTGCGAGACAATTTCATGGACCAGATGGTGGAGGTCCCAACTAGGAAAAATGCCATCCTCGATTTAATCGTCACTAATAATGCAGAGTTAATTGAGGATATTGTAATTGGGGAGACACTGGGCAATAGTGATCACAATGTGATTACTTTTAATATTGAACACAGGAAAGGAAAGCAGGCTGGTAGGACAAAAACCCTTAATTTCAGAAGGGCTAACTTTGATAAACTGCGCCATCTAGTGGGGAACATCAAATGGGAAAATGTATTTCATAAACTGAACTCGGACCAAAAGTGGGAATGTTTTAAAAACACATTACATATTGCCATTGCCAAATGGTATACCGTTGGGTAATAAAAGTAAAAGATCACAAACAAAGCCTGTATGGCTGAATAAAAATGTAAAGCATTACATAAAGGAAAAGCGAATGGCATTTATAACATAAAAGATCGAGGGGACGGCATTCGTGTTCCATAACTACAAAGAATGCAATAAAAGATGCAAACTAGCAATATGGGCAGCTAAAATAGAGTGTGAAAAGCATATTGCCACAGATAGTAAAAAAAAAAAATGTGGGGAAGAAGGAACATTTTAGCCAAGTTAATAAGCCCGGCCCATGAGGCAGTAGAACTATTGAGAACCTTACAGAGGTCTTTAAGCTTTGTCAGTAGGGGGAGGTAGTTTAGTTTAAATAAATTAGAGCTGGGGGATGACAAGGTAATTTCTAGGTAGCCAAGGACAGACGAGGGAGCCCATGAGAAGGGGAAGGCGGATTCTATAAGCAGTTTAGTCCTTTCTTCTAGATTAATTGCTAACAAGTGTGATTTGGAGTGGTTAATTTTATATAGGGAAATATCGCTAAATTGTGGCATTTATAAAATATAAGATGGAGGGAACGGCATTGGCGTTCCATAACTACAAAGAATGTAATAAAAGATGTAAACTAGTAATACCGGCAGCTAAAATAGAGTGCGAAAAGTATATTGCCACAGATAGCTAAAAAAAATATTTTTTTTTAACCAATACATAAACAGTAAAAAGGGGAGAAAGAAGCAGATAGGCCCAATAAAGGACGAAAGCGGGAAGTTAGTCACAAATGACAAGGATAGGGCCAAAGTGCTGAACACTTTTTTCTCCTCAGTATACACTCAGGAGGGAAACGGGTAGGGTTGCACAGATACCAAGTACAGTACTCGGTGCAAGTACGAGTACATGTACCGATACTTTTGAGCTCCAAGACTAGACTAGAGAAAAATTCAAAAATTAGGAGGCAGCTGTCATTTGTAAGGAGCACACGGAGCTCCTGGGATTTGTACATCTCTGTTTTAATGTACAATTTTGTTTTTATAAATATAAATAAAGGGATGCACCGATACCAGTTTTGCAAGTACGAGTACAGATACATTTTTGTTTATTGTCATGTGACAGTTTTTCTAAATCAATACAGACTAATGATTTCAGGACAGTGGTGGAGTGCCAGAGCCAGGTCCCAGCTGCAACCCTGGTAGTTCTCATGAAAATGCCAAGTATCTGCACTGGTACTCGAAAAGTATCTGTGCATCACTAGAAACGGGTTTGACGTCCATGACTTCGTTCATCACAAAATATAGCCAATTGGTTGACGGAAGCCAGGATACAACAAAGACTTAATCTACTTAATGCATTTTTAAGGACTCTCTAATGACTATGGTAGTTCCAATATTCAAAAAGGGGGCAAGATGCCAACCTGGGAATTACAGACCAGTTTGTCTTTCATCGGTAGTTTGTAATTTCAATGCGGTCCTGTGAGTAAAATTTTCATTGAGCAGAGGTCCAAATCGTGGTCTGGAAAGAATAGTCACTCAGTGCATGTCTGTACCGCGGTGCACACAGCTTCTGTTATGTGTTCCCAGACATAGTGCTGATGCGCCGTTCCCACCTCATCACACTGTTTATTTTTGTTATCTTTTGTTAGAAATCTCCCCCATTTACATACATCTACATGCCCTACACACACGTGTTCATTCAAATCAGATGGTGGGGGCAGCAAGGTTAGCTTTACATGGTTATTTATTTTACAATTGTTTAATTTTTCAGCACCTTTTTAAATTTTTCATTTTAATGTTGTTAGCACCTTTTTAAATTTTTTTATAGTTTTATCACCTTTTTTTTAAATGTTTCACTTAAATGTTTCTATTACAATGAGATAACAAGCCCATTGCATAACATGTGACAGCAGGGCCGGACTGGGACTAAAAATAGGCCCGGGCATTTTAGACTGAGCAGCCCAATCACGTGACCACCGACAGGCCCCACCCCTCACACCAGGGGGTGGAGCCAAAAACAGAAGCGCAATCGAGGGGCAGGGCCGGTGCACTATCCAGAAATTTCTGAATTGAGAAAGCTGGTTGGATGGCCAGTGAAAAATCTTCAAGAAAAATACAGAAAGTCCAGTTGCCTCGACTTATTTTTTACAGATATACCATGACCTGGATGAATGAGAACCTTCACAGACATATTGCTCTAGAGAATCGGATCTCACTGGCCCCCCAACCCCCCTGGCATTCTCTGCACTAAAGTAGCTAACACTCTAATGTGCCCCGCACAATCACACACTATTTTTATACATTTATAAAGTTCTGACATATACCGCAATGCTGTACAGAGAAGTCACACCAGTCTCTGTACAGAGGAGCTTACACTCTAATGCAGAATAATACCATCAGCTATAGAGGACTAAAAATCCCTGCAAAACATTATACAGCAATGCAGACTAATAGTATATGAATTTGGTACATACTCTGTGCTGCCGCTCTGCTCCGGGGTACAAGCCTGAAGTCTCGGGCAAAGGGTCTAGGAAAGAAAGATAGGCAGCCGGTGGCAGCCCTGTAAGAAGGCACCGTGGGGTTCCCCAGAAGGCTGCTGCACGGGACCTAACACAGCCGAATCAACACAGAAATCAATGGTGTAATGCAGAGTACAGAAGTCAGAGGTGCAACACTGAGTGCAGAGATCAGCAGTGTGATGCAGAGTACAGCGGTATGATGCAGAGTACAGAGGACAGCAGTGTGACGCAGAGGGCAGCAGTGTGACTTCTAGTGCAGAGGTCAGTGGTGTGCTGCAGAGTGCAGCGTTGTGATGCACAGTGCTGAGGTCAGCGGTGTGACGTAGAGGTCAGCAGTGTGCTGCAGAGTGCAGATGTCACCGGTGTGACGCAGAGGTCAGCAGTGTGATGCAGAGTGCAGAGATCAGTGGTGTGATATACAATGCAGAGGTCAGCAGCAGTGATCTACAGAAAACTCCAACTCCTTAAGATCTCCAACGACCTGACTTAGAAGTAAGAGGTTTGGCTGAGAGAGCTCTACTGCACGTGGGCCACCGGCGGCATTTCCCTAAACACATACTACAGAGCAATAAAGTATTAAAATGAACTAGGGTTAGACTAATCCAGCACGTTATTAATCTGAGTGCCCCACTCAATATGGGCGCAAGCGACGGCCATATTGAGTGGGGCAATTTAGATTAATAATGTCCTGGATTAGTCTGACACTAGTTATTTTTATATTTATTATTATAGTATGTGTATTTTTGAAATGCCGCGGGTGGCCCACGTGCAGTACAGCCTTCTTGGCCAATCCTCTTACTTCTAAGTAAGTCAGGTCGTTGGAGATCTCAGAAGTTGGAACTTTCGATAGAACTTCGATGGAGCTTTGCTCCTCCTGATTAAGGATGGGCTCGGGCGTGTTCGCAGCTCCACGTGCCGTGCCCTCCAGGAAGCTGACAGCGCGTAGCGACTAATCACAGGTAGTGAGACATTTTCCTGGTCCGCAGCTGCAGAGGTCGGAAAATGTCTCAGTGTCTGTGATTGGCGCTGTGCGCAGTCAGCTCCCTGACGGGCTCGGCACCTGGAGCTGTGAACACGCCCAAGCCCAGCCTTACTCCTGATGAGCTGCGGAAAGGATTGTGGCAGTGCAGTGTCTGTGCTGATGTCCCCGCCAGTGGTGTATTCTGGTTTGGGGCTGCCCTAGGCAAGACAAAACTCGGACGCCCCCACACACACTAAATTTACCCCACTCGACTGTGGTCTCAGGTGGGCTCTGCAGGGTCTGTGGTGGGCTCTGCGTGGTCTCAGGTGGGCTGTGAAGGATCTCTGGTGGGCTCTGCAGGGTCTCGGGCTGCTAAGCCCACCTGAGACCCTGCAGCTGCTAAGCCCACCTGAGACCCTGCAGAGCCCATCATAGACCCCGACACAGATCCTGCAAATCCCCCCTGAGACCCGGCTAATTATTTTTACAGATCCTGCACAGTCCCCCTGAGACCCTGTAGTCTCAAGGGTTGTGCAGGATCTGTGGTGGGCTGTGCCCACCATAGACCTCGCAGAGCTCACCACATCCTGCAAAGCCACCTTGAGACCCAGCAAAGCCCCCCACAGATCCTGCAGAGACCCTGCAGTCTCAGGGGGCTGTGCAGGATCTGTGGTCGGCTCTGCCCACCATAGACCTCGCAGCGCTCACCACAGATCCTGCAAAGCCCCCTTGAGACCCACCAAAGCCCCCC
>NW_017306643.1:1141720-1142478 GCF_000935625.1 Nanorana parkeri | reverse complement strand
GGCTGCTAAGCCCACCTGAGACCCTGCAGCTGCTAAGCCCACCTGAGCCCCTGCAGAGCCCATCATAGCCCCCGACACAGATCCTGCAAATCCCCCCTGAGACCCGGCTAATTATTTTTACAGATCCTGCACAGTCCCCCTGAGACCCTGTAGTCTCAAGGGTTGTGCAGGATCTGTGGTGGGCTGTGCCCACCATAGACCTCGCAGAGCTCACCACATCCTGCAAAGCCACCTTGAGACCCAGCAAAGCCCCCCACAGATCCTGCAGAGACCCTGCAGTCTCAGGGGGCTGTGCAGGATCTGTGGTCGGCTCTGCCCACCATAGCCCTCGCAGAGCTCACCACAGATCCTGCAAAGCCCCCTTGAGACCCACCAAAGCCCCCCTGAGATCCTGCAGGATCTGTGGTGGGCTTGGCAGTCTGCAGAGCCCCCTATGGATCCTGCATAGCCCCCGAGACTTGGCAAAGCCCCCCACAGATCCTGCAGGATCTCAGGGGGCTCTGCAGGATCTGTGGTGGGTTTTGCAGACTGCAGAGCCCCCTCTGATCCTGCAGAGCCCACCAAAGGGTATTGCAGAGCACACCTGAGACTCTTTGGTGGGCTGTGCAGAATCTATGCTGGGCTCTGCCAGCACAGTCCTCTTACCTTGCACGGCCTGACCTCTTTGGAACATGGCCTCCTCATCCTCGGCACCCGGCGCGGCCTCCGTGTCATCTTCGACGCCCGACTGGAGCTTCGGCGACGCCTCCCGCCTCCTC
>NW_017306643.1:1140765-1141581 GCF_000935625.1 Nanorana parkeri | reverse complement strand
GCATTGATTTGCATATGAATTAGCTGTGATATTTACATATGAATGGGGTGTTACGTATTGATATGCAAATTACCATGGCCCATTCATATGTAAATATCTCGGCCGGGACAGGAGCAGCACCAGCAAGCTCTGGAGACAGCACACAGTAGAGAGAGCTGGGTGAGGAGGTGTTTTCTGGCCTCCCCCACTAGCGCCCTCTAATGTCTATGTGCGGTAGTGCCGGCTCTGCTCAGAGCCAGCCATCGGGGCATAGCAGACCGGCCCGAACACAATCAGGTTGATTGTGTTTGGCCCGGCCTGGCCCACCGGGCAAGTGCCCGGTTTGCCCTATGGCCAGTCCGGCCCTGGTCATAGCAACATTAGCAACAAACTCTTTAAGATTAATTCCGTAACAAAGACTAGAGGCCACCACCTAAAACTGGTAGAAAAAAAATTCAAACACAAGGGGCGAAGGGGGTTCTTCTCAGTTCGAGCGGTTGGGGTCTGGAACTCGTTGCCACAAGCAGTGATTTCAGCGAATAGTGTGGGATGGTTCAAGAAGATTTTGGACGATTTCCTGAGAGACCGTAATATAGGGGGGTATAGGTACTCTTAAAAATGAGATTACTCAAGGACCTATACACACACACACACACACACATTATTCAACCTCAAGTACTATGTAACTATGTAAGTTCATTCCATTCCAGAAAGTACTTTGGACAAATTTACACCTTGGCAATTTTTTTTTATATTCTTATTCTCTTTCTGCAGGGGATCACTCATGTTGTGTGCCCCCCCCCCCCCCCCCACCCCCGCTCTCTTTGCGTCCACCAT
>NW_017306643.1:1123213-1140701 GCF_000935625.1 Nanorana parkeri | reverse complement strand
CCACCCCCCGTGTGATTCTGTTGGACCCCAACTTAGTTATGTCAGTTCTGCAGAAGCCGCCCTTTAAATTTTTCTGAGACATAACATATTGACATGTAAAGAACCTTTTCAGGTTGTTCACAAGGATAAGGTAGTACTGAGACCTAAGGCTTCCTTTCTGTCTAAGGTGGTCTCAGCTTGTCACTTTAACCAGGACATTGTTTTATCATCCTTATGCCCTGCACCAACACAACCCAAAGAAGTTTATCTCCTCTGTTTGGACGTGGTTTAGGCTGTTTCAGTTTATTTCTTTGTTACAGCTTCTTTTCACAAGTCCCTCTTCATTATTCCTCAGGGTGCCTCCATGGGAAACCCAGCTTCTAGTTCTACTATTGCTGGGTGGTTTTGGCGTATTATCATTCAGGCCTACAAAGTGAACCTTTTCAGCAACTTCTCATTGTACCAGGAGCGTTAGTACTTCTTGGGCCTTCCAGAGTCAGGTTTCTTTCCGAAATTTGTGAGGCTGCCACCTGGTTCTCTGTTCATACTTTTGCAAAGTTTTACTAGGTGGATCTCTGCAGATGCTAGCTTCAGCCCCAAGATTATTTAGACAGCCCTGTGAATTGTTGGCACCTTCTGTTAATGTTAGCTGTTTGTTTTACGGGCCTGTTAGCTGCTGTTTTCTGTGATGCCTATCCCTCTGTTGGAATGCTTTTTAACGTCCCATCTGTTCAATAACTAACTCCTATGTACTGTCACATACAATCACAAAAACAGGATTTTTGTCTTATCTGTAAAATCTCTCTTGAAATACATTGCAAGACTTTTGCCCTCCCCTCGGTTTTTCTGTGATCCACTTTTGTACTGCTTGCTACAAAACTGAGGCAGGCTGGAAGTGGTAGGGGTTATACAGGGCTGTCATAACGGCTTTTATTTAGTGTTCAATCACCTAAAGGTAGCTGCATAAGCTATCCAGTCAAGAATCAACTTCCAGTGTCCAGTGATCTATTCCCAAGAAAATGAAAATATTCTGTTTTTATACTCTATTTAGTTCAACAGTTTAATACATGATCTATCAATACATCTATTTAATATTATCATACTTCCAAACAGATGACTTCTTAATATTGTTCTTGGTATAAAAACAACATTGCTGGTTTACAATTTTTGTACAGTTACTACTCACTCTTTCCTATATACTGACATACTGGATCCTTAGAAAAGGTTTCATAAATTTTTTTTCTGCAAGTGGAATTGTGTTGGGTGCCACTCTCACTGTAGCTATAAATAGTGATATTGTCACTTTTGCAATCAAGGTTTAATTGTCCCAGAGGGCAATGGGTTTGTGTTGTCCAGAAAATGCTTTACCTTTTAGTGTGACCCAGAAGGTGCAGAGTATTCAGTGGCGGAACTACCGCCGGTGCTCCAGCACCGGGGCCTCAGCCTGGGGGGCCCAGCACAGTCCCTGTGCATAGATGGTGGGACTTGCCGGCCGCCGGATCGTTATCCAGCGGCCGGCTTGATTGGAGAAGGGGGGCTGCAGAGATGTGATTGGAGAAGTGGAAGGGGGGGCTGCAGAAATTTGATTGGAGAATAGTGGGGCTGCGGAGATGTGATTGGAGAATGAGGGGTTGCAGAGATGTGATTGGAGAAGGAGGGGCTGCAGAGATGTGATTGGAGAAGGGGGCTGCAGAGATGTGATTGGAGAAGTGGGGACTGAGGACGTAATTGGAGAAGGGGGTCTTTAGATATGTGATTGTGAAGGAGGGGCGGCTGCAGTGATGGGAGGTGCAGGAAATATGTGATGGAAGGGGTGCTGGAGTTGGGAGAGAGGTGCAGGGGGGACCGTGATGATGGGAGAGTCCAAGGGGCATATGAAGATAGTGGAAAAAACAGGGGCATGAGAGAGAGATGGGGGAGAAAACAGGCATATCTCCTAAACCTACAGGGGTAGCTTATCATTAGTCACCCTCTATAGAGGACTACAAATCTCAGCAGTACTTTATACAGAAATGCTATTGTTATATAAAGTATTGCTGGGATGTGTAGTTCTCTATAGCCTGTGCCATTCTGCATTGCTGTAAATATTAGGGATGCACCGATATATCGAACGCCAAAACATATCGGGCGAAAATGGCACTTTTGGCTAAATGCCGAAAGTGCAATTTTTCTGCGATACAGCGGCGCATCCCAGCTTTCTTTACTCCCCGCTGGGCACTGCTCTGTGTCCCAGCGGGGTGGAGAGAAAGTGTGACAGCTGGTGGAGCGCTGCGGGAGGAGAGCGCTGTGTTTGTGGTTTTGTTGGGGGGGGGGGCCCAAAAAAAATCTTGCACCAGGGCCCTTTGTTCCTTAGGTCCGCCACTGAGAGTATTGCCACAGCATGGACACAGTGGAGTTGTCCTACTGGAAGCAGGTCCCTGTAAAGCTGATTGCAGTACTCTTTGGACCATCTAACGAGGTGCCCTTTCAGAACTTTTGATCTGATTAAAATCAGTATTTTATTTATGAAGACCGGTAAGGATCTGAAATTAGGGAATCTCCTTACTAATCTTCATAAATCAACTGATTTCCTGAGTTCCTTTTATGTTTTTTGTGCAAAAAAAAAAATATATTAACTATACTGTAAAATCTGTGCAAATTAATTATCAAAATACTATTGGTGACAATAAATAATAGGGTTCAAAATATGCAATGCGATTTCTGAAGTATAACACTTTGAAATCAGAACCTAAGGTTATTGTTCCAAATATTAGTAAAACAGAACCATATATCTCATGACATGCAGCTAGTGAAGCTCAGTATGAGGTGATGACAAAAGAATGTGCAGATTTAGGGTACAATCAGGTTTTATTGAGATTTTCCATATACAAAGAATATATATCAAAGAATAAGTATACACAGAAAAACATTGGTCACAAAGAAACAATACAAAAGCACAGACCATAAGGTGGGCTTCCCCTAGGGAGCATATCGCAGTATGGTAACGTCACAGTTAGTGATAAACAGATGTTGGAACAAGGATCTCACACCGAACAGTGCATGCCAGTGGGCCATACAGAGAATTGCACAGTAAGGGCGCGGGACCACACACGCCGCCAGCCCTATGTTATAAGTCCCGTTGTTCCCGTGACTCGGGAGTAGATGACATGGGACGCCGAGAGGCTGCCTACACAGTGAAGTTCCCTTGCCCTCCTAAATGGCTAAGGTGAGGACAAGGGACCTAGAGCCCTTAGGGAGGAGGGCACAGTCAGTGAGACAGGACATTCAGGGGAAAACCCCAAGGCTTATGAGGGCAATACAGAGAGTAACAAGGAAGGAGAGAAGAGCAAAGTGAGTACAGGAGAACACACAAAAGAGCACTGGGAAGTCCCACCCCCTGCCAGGGTGTCCGCCGGGCTTAGAGGTCAGTGAGAAATCCACCGACCCCCGGAAGGTGAGCCATGCAGACCATGCGCGTACATATTGAGGACCAGCATCACGTTCCTCAGCCAGGAGCCCCTCCAAGTCAGCGATGCAATCCATTTCCACAGTCCATTCAGCCATTTTAAGCAGCAGGCGATTGCTGTTTAAATAGAAGCAATCCGACGGCTATGAAGCTTGTGCGGCTCTGTGTGCCCCCCCTCCGTCGCCACCTCCGACTCTCCCGGGTTCTGCTGTCTCCCGTGCTGGCCTAGGACTGGCACGGCGGGACTCCCCTGATGTCGCCATAAAGAGAACCTGTCACATTATATTTGCTATTACATAGGGGGCTTCTTAGCCCCCTATGTGATAGCAAAAAAAAAAATGAAATTATAAAAGGTCGAATAGAATCTTGCCAAAGTCAAATATATTCTATGAAAAAACTTAGAATGAATAAGGTGATCCTGGGCAGATATTAAACAATGGGAAGGATAGCCCCAACAATCCACCCAATGCTCACTATCTAGTTTGAGAATATCATCCATCCAGTGCCCTCTTCAGGCAAGTTTTGCAGTAGAATGGGTGGAGTAGATGGTAAATAGTCAAAAAGAAATGGATTTTTACATAGTTACATACCATGTTTCCCCGAAAGTAAGACCTAGCGCTATCTTCAGGGATTTCTGTAATATAAGACCTACCCCGAAAATAAGACCTAGTTCGGTGGTTTGTATTTGAGGTTGAAAAAAGACACCGGTCCATCAAATTCAACTTTTGCGTGTGTGTTGTGAGTGCATGTGTGTGTATAAGAGTCCCTGTGTGGTCTAGTATTTAGGTGTACCTGTACCCCTGTATGTTACGGTCTCTTAGGATTGTATCTAATTGATTTGTGAATTAATCAATATTCTTTGCAGATACCACTGCTTGTGGCAGAGAGTTCCAAAATGTAACTGCTGTAACTGAAAAGAATCACCCACGCCCTTTGTGGATAAATCTTTTCTCCACCAATTTTAGGTGGTGGCCTCTAGCCCTTGTTACGGAGTTTACAGTAAAAGGTTTAGTGACTATGTTGCCATCACCACTAAACATTATGTACAACAAAATCATGTCCCCTCTTAATCTCTTCACTACCAGCGTCAACAAGCTTAAATTTAGCAACCTTGTCTCATAGCTTTGATCCTCCAGCCCCTTAATTAGCTTAGTTGCGCCTCTTTGGACCTTCTCCAGCTCAAGGACATGTTTTTTGTGGACTGGTGACCAAAACTGAACCGCATATTCAAGATGAGGCTGAATCAGTGATCTATAAAGTGGCTAAATGATTGCTTTGTCTCTACAGTACATTCCCTTTTTAATACAAGACAGTACTCTGCTAGCTTTGATTGCTGCAGCCTGGCATTGCATGCTGTTATTAAATTTGCAGTCAATTATGACCCCCAAATCTCTTTCCATTTCTGACTTCCCTAGTGGAGTACCCATTAATGTGTGTTCCGCTTTCCTATTTTTTTAACTTTCAAATATTTTATTTTATTGTTTTCGTCAACACATATTAAGACACATTTATCATACGACCATACAATAAAATAACATCCATCTAGAAATGACATTACTCGTCTAGCCCCATTGATTTCCTATTCTCATCCTAATACATATATACAGATACATACAGATAGCCTTTAGAATAGAGGAGACAACGTTACCATTATATACATTATTAGGAAGGGTACGTTCTTATAGAGGTATATTTTACCAGTCATTATTTTGACTTTCCTAGCATCTAGTTACCACCCTAGTCCCCTCAATCTAATACATTACTAGGGTTAATCCCGTTAAAAAACTACATATTTCACTAATGAGTTTCCTTTTAAATGTGCAATCCTAGAACTGTTCTACTAATAATAATAACTAGTAGCCACCAGATTTGGCCGTTCAGTAATCCCTGCCTAGATGACGTTTATAAAACTGACACATTAACTTACATGTCCGACCTACACAACTACATAAACAAAACAAAATGGGAAAAAGAAAGAGAAAAAAAAAAAGGAGAACAAAGAAGGGGGGAAAAAGAAGAGACCCAAAGAAAGGAGGGGGGGAAATAGGGAAAACCAATTAACTAACCAAGGAGCCCAGTTTCAAAATAGGGAACCAGTTAATTAATTTGGTCTGGGCAAACTAAGCCCCAAAATACTTTACTCACTCTCATATTGCTACACAGCCTTCGTAAGCCAGCCACGGGTCCCATGTTAACTCAAACTGTGCAACTTTATCCAGAAGAATACTCGCCAATTTTCCGTGAGTCATGATCCAAGACAACTTGATCTTTACTTGTCTCAATGGCACCCTGGGTGTTTTTCAGGCCTTAGCGATCGTAATTTTGGCTGCCAGGAATATGAACATTATCAGTCGTGTACAGTGTCTAGGTACCCCGGGAAGGGTATCATTAAGGAGAGCATACCCGGGCTCTCTAGGGAGATCTCCCTGGATACATAAGAGCAAGTCTAGAGGGCACCAGGTACCACCTGGAGAAGACCTTAAAATTGGCTTCCATCAGTGAGACATTAAGCAGGCCCCTGGTTGTCACTCTTGAGCGACACCTCCATACCTCCTCCGATACTTCCCTACTCAAGTCCCATTCCCAGGCCCGCATATATGGCTGTTTGGGAGGAGATTCTTACATTATGGAATACAGTAGGGAGATAGCCCCTCTTTGGTTAATAGAGTGGAGGCACCAGCGTTCATACGGGCTGAGGTTACTACCTGGATCACTTTGTGCTGTTATCTTACGTAAAAAATGAGTAATCTGATAATAATGAAACAACTCCGATGATGGCATGCCCAGATGCTCCCTACAGTATTCCAAAGTCAGAGGTCTACCCCTCTTAAAATATTGGCCAATTCTATATAAGCCTTTGTCCAACCACCATTGGAATGATTTAGAGTGATTTTCAGGTGCAAATAACGGATTTTGGTATAAAGGGGCCAGGGGCGTATGATGTGAACTGATGTTTCTATGGGTTTTTACATGGTCCCAAAGAGCCAAAGAATTAGAGAGGGTGGGGGCCATAATGGGTGGACGTAATCTAGAGGGTAGCCATTTCAATAGGTCTAAAGGCTTATCTCTAGCTGCCTCGGATTCCATGGATGCTCCTCTTTAGAATATATTACAGATAACTGGGCTATACGTGCAGCCCGGTAGTAGTTATGTATATTTGGGACCCCTAATCCCCCGGACTCTCTGGTACTATAAAGCGTGGTCCTCGGTAGACGATGACCTTTACCTCCCCATATAAATTTCACCAAAGTGGATTGAAATCTGGCCAATTCTGATCTAGGGACCGGGATAGGATGAGCTCTAAATAAATATAGCAACCGCGGGTGAAGAGTCATTTTGATAACGTTTATTTTCCTTAGCCAGGATAGGTTATAGGACGACCACCTATCCAGGTCCCCCCTCAGTTTCCTAAAAATAGGAGGGAAATTTGCTTGATACAAGAGATCAAAAAAGGGAGGTAAGGTTAATCCCTAAATAGGGTAACGTAGTAGACGGCCAAGAAAAAGAGAACGCCCCTTTTAACGTATTCACTAACTCGAGGGGCAGATTTATGTTCAGAGCCAAGGACTTGGTTGCATTTATCTGGAGCCCAGACATCTTCGCAAATCTATCAAGGGAAGACATTACATTAGGGAGGGGAATCAATGGTTGAGTTACAAACAACAATAGATCATCTGCACATTTATGTTCTTTAGCGCCACAATGTACCCCTTTGATGTCCAAATTCTCTCGTATCGAAATGGCAATTGGCTCAATCGCCAATGCGAATAGCAAGGGCAAAAGGGGGCAGCCTTGTCTGGTGCCCTTATGAATCGGGATTGGAGCTGATTTGAATCCCTGCATCTTAATAACAGCTGATGGAAAGGAATATAAATTCCGGAGCAGACAAATAAACTGAGTACCAAACCCCCATTCCTCCAAAAGCGTAAAAAGATAGGTCCAGGATATTGAATCGAAAGCTTTCTGTAGATCCACAGATAGCAACAATCCAGTAACTCCTGGAGTTTTACCCCACCCTGATTTTAACAAGGATATTATGTCGATTGCTCTACGGATTTGGTCTGGCCCCTGCCTCCCCTTGATAAACCCCACCTGATCTTTATAAATGTAGGTGGGCATGAAAGAGTTAATTCTATTTGCCAAAACTTTTGTAAGCAGTTTAAGATCATTGTTAATTAAAGATATAGGTCTATAATTAGCTATTTCTCCTGGATCTTTATTAGGTTTAGGAATTAAACTTAAAAATGCCTTGTTCATATGTGAACTTAAAGACTAGCCCTTGCCAATAGCTAGAAAGAGGGACGGTTTACTTTTTTTAACCCCAAAGTGCATTACTTTACATTTTTTGACATTAAACCTAATTTGCCATGTAGTTGCCCACTACCCTATTTTATCAAGGTCTATCTGTAATGTTATATTGTCTAAGTTCGTGTCCATTACCCTCCCAATTTTAGTATCATCTGCAAACACAGAAACATGGCTATTGACGCCCCCCCCCCAATATTGCTGATAAACAGGTTAAATAGTATTGGGCCTAGCACAGAACCCTGGTGCACTCCACTCTCAACCTTAGACCAATGTAAAAAAGAGTAATTTATCAATACTATCTGGACTCGTTCCTGTAGCCAGTTCTCTATGCATATTTTGTTAAAATTCAGATGTTGCAGCAAGACTTCCGTGTCTGAGGCATTTATCTCCAGGCTCCAGAATCCAATTGCATTTCATAATTAAAATGAAAGAAAAACCTAACAAATATGCATTAGATATTGTATTTAGCTTTAAAGGAGAACTATGAGGTGAGTGCTTTTCACTCACCTCATAGTTCTAGCCGACCTGTGACAATGAGACTGTCACAGGTTGGCTTAGTAGATCGGGAGGTGAGCGAACACATACCAGCGTTCGCCCACCTCTCGATCCTGTCACAGCCCTCTGCCGTGACAGGGGAAGGGCTGGATTCCCCCCTCCCTGCTCCGATCTGCCAGCCCTGACTGGCGGATCGGACGGGGGAGGGGGCGGGTACAGCTGGCTCTGCCTCTAGATAGGCAGAGCCAGCTGTCACTCACACAGCTGGGCGGATACAGACATAATTGTCAGGATCCGCTTCAGCTGCTGCGTCTCAGTATACAGCGAGCAGTAGCTCGCGGTACACAAACTAGCGTCCTCCCGTTACCCTAAGGAGAACTATGGGGAAAAGCCTTAACCCCATAGTTCTCCTTTAATGATATCAAACAGTGCCAGAAAATTGTCTTGGTTGCCTTTATATATTATGTTTTGGAGTTGCATAGTTTGTAAGTGTTATAGAAATTAAAATACGCTTCCTGCGCAAAGAAATCCGCTGCGCTTAAAAGCACAGTTCTCTGCTCTCCCCATACAATTTCTTAGAGCTCGCTCGGCAGTCCCAAGGAAACACAGACACAGCTGTTGTCACGTTGGATTCTCAGTATTTGTCCTACTGAATGGAGTGAGATCCGTTTATTTATAGAGGTAACAGCAGGAAGTACTGGCTACAACAGCCACCACTTTTTCAATACATTTACATAACAGAGTGAGCCAATGAAACACATGTATACATCTGAATAGACAATAGAAAAGGGGAGTGTATGCTCATGCATGTGAAGCACCGTTCACAGTTTTAAGCTGCCAGTTCATGTTTCACGTGCACATTTGTTAACAATGGAAAACCATGTGCAATGGATTTCCCGCCAAAACACTTAAACAAAGGAAACAGCGTGCTGACTGTGGACGCTGCCTCAACCAGACCTGCGCATATACTCTCACCGTTACCACTGGAGCGAGCTTTATCCAGCATTGTTCAGTGAGCAATGTCCAATAGAAATTATACTACGGTTCGCATGAATGCGAGCTTATCTGCAGGGACAATGCCTTATTATTTCCAGCGCGTTGATCAGATGCACCAAAAAGATATGAGCGTATGTTCCTTTCATAAAGGCAGATATGTATCTGAAATGATACCGCGTTCTCAAAGCAAATGTACCCACGCCGAGGAAATAAAACTGCGCATTACGCAGGGGCCCTCGTCGGCGCCCATACACCGCTCCGTAATGCACATCAATCTCCCCCGGCCAACAGCCCAGCACATGGACCATTCGCCGGCGGAGATCTCTGCGCACAGCGGCCACTTCTCCACATCCACAGGAAGATATCTACTCCAATGGTTTACCCTCAGTGCTGATTAATTCCGGACCACGCTCCAATAGAGCGTAGTCCAGCAAACCTGACACAGAGACATAATGACAATATTACAATATACTAAAAACACATCCTAATAAAATGTTCACAACATAAGGTTGAAAAAATACACATTAGATATAGAAATTGAAGTACCACATCAGTGAAAATAGGGTTCTGCCAAAACAGCTGCTGACAAGCCTGAAGCTTTCTCATCACAACTCATTATACACTGAGTGGCCAGATTATTATGACCACCTGACGTTTGTAGGCAAATTAGCTATAATTTCGCGCTGAAGTTGCTAGAGGGCCAAATCATTATAAATAGGGAAGCAGGTTGTTTACCACGACAGTAGAAGGGATTTTTTTCTGAAGATATGGGTAAACAACGCGATTTAACGGCCTTTGAACATGGGATGATTGTTGGCGCTCGAAGCCATGGAGCGAGTATCAGCAAAACAGCAGAATTTGTTAAATGTTCAAGAGCAGCTGTTGTTAAAGTGTTTAAAGACTTGACTGTCAGCCGGAAATCTGGGTCTGAACGTGTGAATTGTGGTCGTCAGCAACTAGTCAATGTTAGGGCAGAACGGAGAGTGGCAAGACTGGTACAAGACAACAGGAGGGCAACAGTGCATCAAATTACTGCAGATCTTAATCAGGGATCCTCTCAAATGATCTCTGAACGCACTGTTCGCCGTACACTGCATCGTATGGGATATGGAAGCCGAAGACCTGTTCGAACACCTTTGTTGTCTGCAGTTAACAAGATAAAACGTCTCCAATTCGCACAGGAACACAAGGATTGGACAGTCGGGGCATTGGAAAAAAAGTCATGTGGTCCGATGAATCACGTTTCCAGTTGCATCATGCAGATGGCAGAGTGAGAATTTGGCGGGAACAGCATGAAAGCATGCACCTAGGGCTGCAACAACTAATCGACATAATCGATTATAATCGATTATTGAAAAAGTTGTCAACTTTATTAATCGGCTTCTGATTGGTTGGCCCTGTTCACGGCTCCACACACGCTGCACGCCATACCTCCTCCCCACCTCACGCTCGCTGCTGCCAGACCCGCCCGGCCGCATCCACGCTCCACACGCTGCACCTCCTCCCTGCCTCACCGCCCGCCCACGATCGGCACAGGGACGCGGGTAGAAGTCTGGAAGACTGCTCAGGTAAGCCTGCACTCCCCCACATGGTCCTCTATAATGTATTGCTGGGATTTGTATTCCTCTATAGTGGTGGTCATAATAATCTGGCCACTCAGTGTAAATTTCAAGCTGGAGAGATTGTAGTCCACATTCATGATTTTTCTCACTAAGCCCTTATGAAGGGGGTGATTTTTGACTATGCTACTCGATTGGCCCCTGACCCTAGTGGAATAAAGTTGCATTTGGACTATTGTAATTGGTGTGACGGTTCAATTCCTACATCTACTGTGTTCACTGTGATAGCTGCCTATCTATTAGCCAGATTACACATATTCACACTCAATCACTATTGGATGATAAACACAACAGAATAATCACACTGGTCTAGCACTCTCTTTACACTTCCAAATATTCGCTTTGAAAAAACACACAGGCCCATCTAGTTCAACATATATATGTATTTGTGTGTGTACATGTTGTAATGAATATCCATACCCCTGCATAGTTTGTGAACTCATCTACATTTTTTTAAAAACTTATGTACACTCTTAGCTGCTACCACTAACTGTGGAGTGGAGTCCCACATTTTTGCTGCTATAACAGTAAGCAACCAATTGCGCAGTTTAGATTATACCGCTTTACGTCCAACTTCATGTTGTGGCCATATGTCTTCTTCAGAATCCTTGACTTAAACAGTGTATTCTTGATACTGCAGTTTCCATTGATAGATTTGTATACAGCAATCATATCCCCCTCTTAAGCGCCTCTTTGTAAGCTCAATTTTTGTGGTGATTCTTCTTAACTTGGGTCCTCCACCCCTCTTACTATTTTGCCATCCTTCTTGAGGATTGGTGACCAAAACTGAACTGCATACTGAAGATGAGGCAGAACCAGTTTTGTTCAGAGGTAGAATGTTTGTTTTATTTCTTAAGAAAACACTGGCTGGCTTTGCTAGCTGCAGCTTGAAAAGTCATGTTATTGTTAAGTATGTGATTTACCAGGACCCCAGATCTTTCTCCATCCCAGATTTCCCCAGAGGAACACCTTCTAATGAATATCTTGCATTCAGATTTTTCATGACTTTGCATTTTTCGATATCGAACCTCATCTGTCATGTATTTGTCTACCCCTCAATTTTATCATGGTCTTTTAGTGATTATTAAAAAGGGAAGAGAAATAGCCACTAAATACATAAAAGGCCACATTCCATCTGTGATCCACAACAAATCAAAATAGAAACTTTGTAAATATGCTACATTATTTTTATTTGATTGCCTCAAATTTTAAAAAAATACTGTGCATTGTCACAGGCTGAGAGCTAAAAAGGGGTTAACTTGGGAGGGCAGCCCTTCCTGTTAAAAAGGTAACAGGTGAGAGAGATTGAGCGAGGAGTTCGGGGCTGAGAGATAGACAGAAAGCTGTGTGTGTGGCTGCTCAGAAGCCAGTGGACTTTATCTAGGTGAGACCACCAAAACACACACTACACAGTGCAATATTGTGGAATGACTTTTTCCTTTTTTTTGATATTTTGCTGAAGAAAGCCTGTTACTTTGCCATTTTGCTGAAAGAAGCTATTTGTTTTGTTGCCTGTGTAAGAAATAAAAGCTATTTATTTTTATCGGACTGTATCTCAATCACATGTGTTCCCCTGGGCCCCCCACAATTGGTGGAGAATGTGGGCACTTTGAGGGGTGTATGCCAGTCTGATGTCCTGGGTAAAAACTGCACAGGCTTTGCAAACACCAGAAAAATAAATGGAGGAGCTGGTTAAGCACCTAGTACAAGCCACAGTGGCCCAACAGCAGATCAGTGCACAGGCAGTCGCAGCACAACAGGAGACCAATCACCTGCTGGCTGAACGGATAGCAGCATTACAAAACACAGTGACGCAGCAAATCAGAAAGGTCCAGGAGGTTGGTGAAAAGGCTGTGCAGCGGGCTCTGCAAAAGATGACCCCAGCAGACAGTGTGGAGGCTTATCATTCCCTCTTTGAGCAAATTGCCATACGGGAAGGGCTGCCTGAGGTGGACTGGGCAGATGTACTGGCCCCTTTCCTAATTGGAGAGTACCAACAAGCATATTATAAACTGGCCCCTGAAATAGCATGCGTTTACAAGCAGTTGAAAGCAGAGATTTTGGCCAGAATGGGTGTGACTGTTACCTTAAGGGCGAGTGGGGTCCATGCCTGGCACTATGACCAGGCCAAGCCTGCCCATGCACAGTTGTTTGCCCTGCTGCAGCTCCTGAAGGACTGGTTACAGCCGGAGAAATTCTCCCCACAGCAGCTGGTGGAGCGCGTCGCCCTGGACCGCTTCGTGCACAGCCTCCGCAAGGGACTGTATCATTGGGTGACCCAGACCGAACCCCAAACTCTGGATGAGATGGCTACAGCAGTAGAGCAATACACTTGTGCTGAGGGTTTGTCTGGGGACCCTGCACCAATCAGAGAGGTGCGCCCCGGGACCAAGATGTCCACAGACATACATGTCTGCTCCGGAGCGGGCTGTTCATAATAAATGCACCGCTGCATCTAACCCTCCAGTGAGCTTGCCACTGGAAAGAGGACCCGCGGCATGCGTTGCTGGACCAGCCACCAACTGGGTCATCTGGCAGCCCAGTGTCCAAAGCGAGGGGAGCCAATGGAGCGTGACGTGAGCCGGCGCCGCTCCCTGTATGCCTACGCGGCTTGTGTGTCCACAAGCGAAAAACCGCATGAGAGAGTGGTGTCGCCCTGGACCGCTTTGTGTCCACAAGCGCAAAACCGCATGAGAGAGTTGTGCACGTTAATGGTAGGGAGGTTGTTGACCTCCTTGACTCGAAGTGTCGTTGCCCTGATTAGAGTGGACAAACTGCAGGGAATGCTGATCCCTAAAGAATATGTGGGGGTCACTTGTGTGCATGGTGATGTCAAAGACTACCCTGTAGCTCTTTTAACCCTGTCTACTTAGGTGCGAACTGCTTCACTAAAAGTTGGGGTGATGCCAGGGTTGCACCATGACCTGTTGATTGGACCTGTGACTTTTACCTGTTCTGGGACTTGTATGAACAAAAGGTAAATGGTACTGAATCCTCCCCTAAAAAATGGGATGACAAGCCTTAAAGATGTTTGCAGGGTTAGAAGTGGAGGCTTCTTACTCTGAGCCAGACCTTGGGGACCTAGAGGTTTCCCGGGAAGATTTTCTGGCTGCTCAGATGAGGGACCCCACTCTTATCCCTGTCGGGGACCAGGTCACTGTGTTAAATGGTGAAGCCCAGCAACCTGGGGCGAATGATCGGTTCTCACATTTTGCTGTAAATGCTGATGTACTGTACAGGGTAAAAAAAGAAAATGATAAAGTGGTTGAACAATTGGTGGTAGCCAAGCCTTTTAAGTGCACCGTGCTACAGTTGGCTCATGTGCTTGGGGGTCATCTTGGGGCAGTTAAGACTCAGGAACGAGTTTTACAAAGATTTTTTGCAGCCTGGAGTGTACTAGGGAATGAAGGACTTCAGTGAGTTTTGTCCGACCTGCCAAATAACCGCCCCGACACCCCATTTTCGGAGTCCTTTGGTGCCGCCTCCAGTTATTGAAGTGCCGTTTCAATGCATAGCCATGGACTTGGTTGGCCCCTTAGTCAGCTAGGGGACACCAATACATCTTAGTAGTCCTTGACTATGCCACCAGGTGCCCCGAAGCGGTCCCCTTAGGGAACATCTCTTCCAAGATTATTGCACGGGAGTTGTTTAAGATGTTCACGGGAACAGGGTTCCCGTCCGAGATTCTGACTGACCATTCATGTCTAAGATAATGAAAGAACTGTGTAAACTGCTCAGAATTAAACACTTGCAGACTTCAGTAAATCATCCGCAAACTGATGGTTTAGTGGAGCGATTTAACAAAACCCTAAAAGGGATGCTTAAGAAAGTGGTTGAGAATGGCCGTGACTGGGATTTTTTACTGCCTCATCTATTGTTTGCCATATGAGAGGTACCCCAGGCATCCACGGGGTTCTCACCATTTGAGTTAGTTTATGGAAGACACCCCCGTGGATTACTGGACATAGTTAAGGAGACCTGGGAGCAAGAAACCACGCCTTATCGGAGTGTGGTAGAGCACATTGCAAAAACTACAGGACCGAATGGCGAACGTAATGCCCATAGTCAGGGAACATTTGCAGGCTGCAGTCGACTCAAAAAGGTCTCTTGTACAACCAGTCTGCCAAGTTTCGAGAGTTTCAACCTGATGATCGGATTATGGTGTTAGTGCCAACTGTGCAAAGTAAGTTCCTGGCAAAATGTCAGGGACCTTTTGAGATCGATGAGAAAGTGGGGACGGTTAACTATAAGGTCTTCCAGCCCTCCAAGAGAAAACCCTACCAAATCTATCATGTCAACTTAATTAACCCCTTCGTGACTGACGACGTACAGTGTACGTCGCCAGCATTGGGGCTGTTTAAACAGACTCCCGGCGACTTTTGCCGCCGGGACTTTGTTTAAACTTGTAGAGCCGACTGTACCACCATTATATTGCATAGTGTCTTGGCATTCAGAAAATATATAATGTGTGGGGGTTTTAAGTAATTTTCAGGCCTAAAATTTGGAATATAACATGGGTGCAAAACATGAAAAAAAAAGGCCTCAGTCATTAAGGGGTTAAACCCTGGAAGGAAAGAGAGGCTTTGATGGCAAGGCAGGAAGGACAGGGAGATCCTGACGCCCAGAATAAAAAAGTAGGCATAGCAGAGACCCTCTTGTGACGGACTAAACCGTCACTGGGGCTGCTGGAGGAGCCTGAGGGCTAGCCTCCTCCCTACTGACTACGGACCTAGGGCTGCAGAGATTTATTACCCCAGAGAACTTTGTTTGCTGTGTGTGTTTTCCTGTTTAATATTTCATCTAGAGAGAGAGCTTTTCACTATTTGACTTCATTTGAACCACCCGGACTTCCATCCTGTTTGGATACCATCGCTGCTAAACATAATTTTATAAAGGCAGCAGGCTGTCTGTAATGACCATTGTTTAGGATGATCAAGCTCTTATCTAATTAAGGACATTCATTAGGTTCAAAGAGTGTCTGTGCTTAAGGAATTCCAATGCGGCACCCGGCTGTCTAGGGGTGCGAACTGTTCAACATACTGAACTCTTATCTGATTCTTTGAGGTATAAACTCTGTGTGCTTTCTTCAATAAACCAGTTCTTGATTTCCACTTCAACATTGGTGTTGTTTAGCTTTCTGTCCTAATATATTGGTTCCGTCCAATAATTAGGCAGGTTTGGGCTGAGGACACTGGAATTCGGGTTCCAGCGGAGAGGAAGCTGATTTCTGACGCAGGTACCCGGTCGGGGTACCAGACGGTCCGTCACACCTCTCACCTGCTCAAAAACAGGAAACCTGCGAGTTCTTGCAGAGGAAAGAGAAATCTTCTCAAGTCTGCCAGGTTTGACCAAGGTAATTAAACATGATATTCTCACAGACCCTGGTGTTCGAGTGAACCTTAAGCCCTACTGTATTCCTGAAGCCCATCGAGAGGTGGTCTCTGTGGAATTAAAAAGTATGCTAGACCTTAGGATTTTTGAGGAATCCATTAGTAGTTGGTCGAGCCCTATAGTCTTGGTGCCCAAGCCCAATGGGACCTGGAGGTTCTGTAATGACTTCCGGAAGTTAAATGAAGTCTCCAAACCAGACGCTTACCCCATGCCTTGGGCAGATGAGTTAATTGAAAGGAGTGAAAAGTTATAGGGGCAGTCCAGATATCCAGCGCTCTGGAGGGGGTATACACACACAAACATATATGTGTGGGCAGGGGGTGGTATTGGTGTGCAGCTTCCTGATAGTATGGACCAGGGTGTCCGAGCCGATTGCTCCTTGCCCGGCGGAGTGTGTTCTCTCATATTCAACACACCGGTATCACTCTTCTTCCAACCTTTAGCTCCCTCCTTGCCATCTCGCTGTCCCATAGCACTGTGGTACCCTTCACAGTCATTTCCTCATTAAAGCAAGTCGCTGGCCAATGATTTTCAATGGAGCTGTCTCAACCACCTGCTGTCCGGCCATTGTAATTAAACAGCCGGACAGCGGCTTCTTGAATGCGGGTGGGTCGTCACACTGAGCCAGTCACATAAGTCTCTGCACAGAGGAGCTTACACTCTTATGTCCTCCCACAGTCACATCAGTCTCTGTACAGAGGAACTTACACTCTAGAATTTTGGATATTGTAGTTTTTTGAGGTTTCGCGCACACGCGCAATTTTAAGGCATAACATGTTTGCTGTCTTTTTACCCGACGTGACCCTGCCTTTTATATTTTACCAAAAAATTGGGTAATAATAAATGTTTCATAATTTATTATAGGGGAAACAGTTGTTTTTTTTTTTTTTAATTCGGTAATTTTTCCTTAACCACCTTCCGTCCATGGCCGTTCGTGAACGGCCGGACGGAAGTCTGCTCAGAGCGGGTGGGCGTCTTAAGACGTCCTGCCCCTCTCGTGCGCCGCACACGAGAGGGAAAACTGTTAGCATGTAAACAGCCAGCGATGGCTGTTTACATACAAGCGATCAGGCGTCTCTAGAGACGCCCGATTGCTTGCACGATCTGCGGGTGTGCGCGCCCCCCCCCCACCTGTGTCCCGTCGCCGCTGCCGGTCCCGTGATCCGATGTCCGCTGTGGCCGGTGCGGCTGGGACCGGCACGGCGACGCTCTAACAGGAGATCAAAGGGAGATCATTACTTGATCATCCCTTTGA
>NW_017306643.1:1101983-1122642 GCF_000935625.1 Nanorana parkeri | reverse complement strand
CATTCGCTCACTTCTCGATCCTGTCACTGCAGCGAGCCGTGACAGGGGAGTGACTGGCTTCCCCCCTCCCTGATCCTCCAGCGCTGACTGGCGGAACGGACGGGGGAGGGGGCGGGTACAGCTAGCTCTGTCTTTACATAGGCAGAACCAGCTGTCAATCACGCAGCTGGGTGGATCCAGACATAATTGCCAGGATCCGTTTCAGCTGCGGCGCCTCAGTATACCGCAAGCTGCAGCTCGCAGTATACTGAGCTTTGGGTTTAAGGGGGTGAAACACTATGGCCTTTAAGTGGTTAAAGGAGAATTATGAGGTGAGTGCTTTTCACTCAGCCTCATAATCTGAGCCGACCTGTGACAATGAAACTGTCACAGGTCGGCTCAGTAGATCGGGAAGTGAGTGAACACATACCGCCATTCGCTCACTTCTCGATCCTGTCACTGCAGCGAGCCGTGACAGGGGAGTGACTGGCTTCCCCCCTCCCTGATCCTCCAGCGCTGACTGGCGGAACGGACGGGGGAGGGGGCGGGTACAGCTAGCTCTGTCTTTACATAGGCAGAGCCAGCTGTCAATCACGCAGCTGGGTGGATCCAGACATAATTGCCAGGATCCGTTTCAGCTGCGGCGCCTCAGTATACCGCAAGCTGCAGCTCGCAGTATACTGAGCTTTGGGTTACGGGAGGACGCTAGTTTGTGTCCTCCCGTTACCCTTCGGAGAACTATGGGGAAAAGCCCTAACCCCATAGTTCTCCTTTAATATAGTAAATATTAAACACCACCAAACGAAAGCTCTATGAGTCCCCCAAAAAATGGTACGAAATTCGTTTCAGTACAGCGTTGCATGACGGAATAAATGTAAGTCCAAGTACTGCAGCGCTAAATACTGAAAAATGGCCGGGACAGGAAGAGGGTGTAACACCGCGGATTTCAAGTGGTTAAAAAAAAAAAATTTGAATTTTTTTTTGTTACTTTATTTTTACATTTTTTTCCCACACTCAGCTTTATTGCTATCACATAGGGGGCTAACAAGTCCCCTATGTAATAGCAAATATAAATTGACAGGTCCTCTTTATGGAGACATCATGGGTCTTTCAGACCCCTAGTGTCACCTAGGGACCCCAAAGAAGCTGATGAAGCCGAGATCTGCTTCACCAGCTTCTTCTTCTGGTTCTAGGAGCCGGAGAATGTGCCCAGTGACACCAGAAATTATGAAATGCACCTCACTTCCGATGTCCAGTGATCGGAGGAGAGGTCAGCGGCTAGAAGCTGCTGATCTCTCCTCCGATCTGTAAGAGGAGACCCTCCACACCGGTCCCGGGCTCACACAAGGGACAGATGAGCCCAGGAAGCTAGCGGCAGCACCGGCGACTGCAGAGGGGGACACGGCGCTGTATTGTACAAGCGATCACTTGTATTTAAACAGCAATCATGGTTAAAAAAAAAACACACACACGTAATGAAACACACATATGACACACATATCCCACACATTAAAAAACACACACATAGCTTCATTTAAAAAAAAAAATCACACTTGTTGTGGAAATTTTATTGTATGGAATTATGTGGACATTTTATTCTAGGATGTGTGTGTTTTAGGTATTGTCATCTATCTCCCTGTGTCGGATTTAACCGAGGAGCTGGTGTCAGACCATGCCCCTCTTACTTGGATGGCACAGAACAAGGATAGGAACTCCAGAATCACTAGATGGTTCCTCGCCCTTGAAGATTTTACATTTACAGTGTTAAATAGACCAGGGAAAGTACATCAGAATGCAGACGCCCTTTCCGGATCTATTGTCATTTTGTCCTGGCCAAGGACAGAGGGGGCGATATGTGGAGAGTCAGCATGGCTGAGTGCTAAAAAGGGGTTAACTTCCCCTACAGCCCTTCCTGTTAAAAAAGGTAACACAGGTGAGAGAGAGTGAGAGGAGTTGGGAGCTGAGACAGAAAGCTGTGTGTGTGGCTGGTCAGGAGCCAGTGGGCTTTATCTAGGTGAGACCACCAAAACACACTACGCAGTGCAATCTTGTGAAAGGACTTTTACTTTGTGTTTGATGTTTTGCTGAAGAAAGCCTGTTACTTTGCCATTTTGCTGAAGGCAGCTATTTGTTTTGTTGCCTGTGGAAGAAATAAAAGCTGTTTATTTTTATCGGACTGTGTCGCAAACACGTGTGTCCCTGGGTCCCCACAATACATATACTGCATATTAGGTATGCACCGATACCGGTTTTTCTGTATCAAGTACCGATGCCGGTGCTTCCGCTGGCATGGAGTCGGCATATCGGGCAATCAGGAAGCCGGGCGCCGTGTAATACAATGCTGCCCGGCTTTCCGATTGCCCGGGAAGCCGACTCCATGTTGTTTGGCCAGCTCGATTGTGATTGGCCCGGGAAACCGGCTTCGCAGCCAATTAGCATAGAGCCGGCTTCCTGGCCAATCAGGAAGCCGGGAGGCGGGTTCTTACTCACCACCCGGCTTCCAGATTGCCCAGGAAGCCAGCTCCATGTTCCCCTGCGACACTGCCGGTCAGAGTAGATTTTCCTCTGACCGGAACTTCCGGTATTGGGGAAGGTATCGGAGCATTTGGGCAAGTACAAGTACTTGCCCAAATACTCGATATTGGAAGCGATACCGATACTAATATCGATATCGGTGCATCCCTACTGCATATGTCAATTTAAAATCTCCCCCTAGTGTTGGTTAATTGTATTTACACAGTTAATGCTATACCTATCAAAGACATAATTGCATGATTATCAATAGAGCTTGATTGAAAAACAGCAGAATATCAGCATAAAATGATTCAGCATAATCTCTTATAGCGTTTCATCAAACATACTGTTTGCACAGTTAGTGGCTTACCGTTCAAAGGCATGATTACGTAATTGCAAGAAAACCTGATCAAAAGATCGCAGATAAATTCAACATGATCTCATGCATTATTGCATTATACAAAAATCATAATTGCTTGTAGTTAGAGTTAAAAAAAATGGACTCCCTTGGTTGGTATTATTTTGTCCACCTTATTTATGGCCATAAACTAGACCACTCCAGTATTGATAAACAAATTATCTTTGGCATCACTTAAATGCATTTTGAAAGAAAATGTTTTGAACTGCATTTGTTTTAAGTTTTGCTTTGCTTTGAAATGTGTTTTGAAACATTTGTATATTAGATAATCATATGGGTATCATCCTCAAGCTTTGTTTTTGAAATGAGATTCTATCTCAATGAAAGATAGAAAGGCATCCTATTTCCTATGTGACGTGGGCGCTTATACAACAGTCACATATATGGTGCAAACACAATCGTCCAGTGTCTCTAATGCAGTCTCACAGCTGCATCAGTTCCTCCCTCTGTGTGTATATCTCCAAAAGTCACAAATCTGTATTCTCACACAGTAAATAAATCCTACTTCATAAGTCTGTACAGGCACATGATTATTATGTCCTGCTTCATAGCAGCATGCAAGTTGTGGGAGCATTACAGAGGAGTCACCTTTTTTAAATGTCTTTAAAAGCATATAAAAAGCAGCAGTGTTCATCTTAAAAGCAGCAGTGTTCATAAAAGAACAAGAGTCCACCAGCACAGATGCCATTCAAATAATGTATGATAGCTTAAAAAATACTTGCATTTAGGGAGCCATATGAATACCCATGCCAAGGGAGTCCAAGTAAATAACACGCAAACAGCAGGAGAATGTGGGAAGGCTATACAGCTAAAACCGCAGGGCATTTCTTCACTAATTTTGCGACTTTCTGAAGCAGAAGCAATACACTGAGTGGCCAGATTATTATGACCACCTGACGTTTGTAGGCAAATTAGCTATAATTAGCTATAATTTCGCGCTGAAGTTTGCTAGAGGGCCAGACGATTATAAATAGGGAAGCAGGTTGTTTACCACGACAGTAGAAGCGATGTTTTTCTGAATATATGGGTAAACAACGTAATTTAATAGCCTTTGAACGTGGGATGATTGTTGGCACTCGGAGCCATGGAGCGAGTATCCGCAAAACAGCAGAATTCGTTAAATGTTCAAGAGCAGCTGTTGTTAAAGTGTTTAAAGACTGGACTGTCAGCCGAAAATCTGGGTCTGAACGTGCAAATTGTGGCCATCAGCGACTAGTCAATGTTAGGGCAGAACGGAGAGTGGCAAGACTGGTACAAGACAACAGAAGGGCAACAGTGCAGTGTCAGATTCCTCGCATCACCTTTCAACATCTCGTGGAGTCACGAGGCGGCCCAACAAAGTCATCTCATTGAGTCATCTTGTGGCCCAACGAAGTACTGATGGGGGGGTCATAATAATCTGGCCACTCAGTGTATATGAATGAAACTCCATGTGGCTACTATACAAGAATCAAACAAAGGAAGCATCTTGTCTTATAGTGATTCTACATCCTGTTGTGATTGACCTAGATAGCTTGGTATCATCCTCTATATCAGGGGTGTCTAACTCAATTTAATCGAGGGCCACATCAACATTATGGTTGCCCTCAAAGGGCCTGTAAGAAGGCTATACAGCTGAAACTGCAGGGCATTTCTTCACTAATGTTGCGCCTTTCTGAAGCAGAAGCAATACACTGAGTGGCCAGATTATTATGACCACCTGACGTTTGTAGGCAGATTTCGTAGCAAACGAAAGAAATCAGACATCTAAAAAGACATAGCCGTGCTCTTGAATGACTGTGGCGGAAAACTAGGCTTCTGCAAGACTGTAAAAAGCTGCCCTCCTAAAATATAACTCCTTCCTCTGTGCTGCCAAACAGACTTATGTTGTCACTTTAATTAACACACTCTCATCCAGACCACGTCAACTCTTTTCTACTTTTAACTCTCTACTATGTCCTCCACCGCCCACTAACTCACTACCTGCCCAGGACATTGCCATTCATTTCAAAAACAAAATAGATACAATTCGGGATCAGATCGGCACTGTCCAGTCATCTTCCAATATTAATGTACCAGACCCACCATCACACTTGTTAATTTCCTCTTTTGACCATGTCACCACAGAGGAGGTTACAAAGCTTTTCTCTGATGCCCACCTCACCACTTGCCCCCTGGACCCAGTTCCATCACCACTTCTTCGGTCACCCACATACTCTATCCTACACTCTCTTACTCACATTTTCAATCTTTCAGTCTCTACTGGCATCTTTCCCTCCCCTCTAAAACATGCGCTAGTCACCCCAAATCCCAAAACCCCTCACTGGACCCTACCAACCTCAACAACCTCAACAATCTCAGATCAATCTCCTTACTCTCATTCATCTCCAAATTCCTAGAACGCCTTATCTACAGCTGCCTGAGCCACCACCTCGCTGATGACAACCTTCTCGACCCCCTACAGTCCGGCTTTCGCCCCCTACACTCCATTGAAACCGCCCCCTCTAAAACTCACTAATGACTTAGTAACAGCTAAAAACAATGGCCACTACTCCTTACTCTTAGATATTTCTGCTGCTGTTTACACTGTTGACCACCTGCTCCTCCTCAAAAAACTCCTTGCTTGGCCTACAAGACTCTGCTCTCTCGTGGTTCTCCTCCTACCTATCTAAGCGCTCCTTTAGTGTTACCTACAAATCTAACTCCTCCTCTTCCTCTTTCGGTAGGGGGTCCCCCAAGGCTCTGTCCTTGGACCCCTTCTCTTCTCTATCTACACCCTTATTAGTTAGTATTACTGCTTTGTTTGCTAAACCCTGTCTATTTCGTCTGTATGAACTGATTAGAAGATTGTATTAAATGTGTTTGCCTTCTTCTTGTCACTTGTAACCAACTTCCCCTATTCATTAATTATGGGGGCTGTGTGTTCTGTCCATGACTTTTTACTGTTGATATATTTGAAGAATTTACTTGGGTTTCTTTTACTTTCTGTATCAGTCTGTTTTACATAATCTGTTTTAGCTAGCCAGATTGCGTTCTTGCATTTTTTGTTGCATTCCATGCGGTAGAGAAATGGCCATGATGATCCTTCCATCTTGTATTTTTAAGGTGATTTTTTTTCCTCATTTATGTCTTTTTACCACTAGAATTTAGCCACCCAGGATTAACGTTTGTTTAGTATGTGTTACCTAATGAATGTCATTGTTTGCCATGTCCTTAACCACTTGCTGCCCAGAGCAATTTCTTACATTTGCACACACCTGATAAAATCTGATTTTTTTGGCTAGAAAACAGCTTCAGATACCAAACATGTCAAGCCTTAAAATTGCCTGCGTCTGTGAAACCACAAAAAACTAAAATAAGCAAATTGTCCCATTGGCAACGCTTTAAATGCGTGTTTTGCATTTTTTATTTTTTATGTTACTTTGATTTTTTTTATATATTTCTTTACACTCAGCTTTATTGCTATTGCACAGGGGGCTAACAAGCCCCCTATGTAATAGCAAATATGTTACAGGTCCTCTTTATGGCGACATCAGGGGTCTTTCAGACACCTAATGTCACGTAGAACCCCAAAGTCCCTATGAGCCAGAGAATGTGCCCAGTGACTCCGGAAGTGATATAATGCATTTCACTTCCGGGTCCAGTGATCGAAGGAGAGCTCACATGCTGGAAGCTGCTGATCTCTGCTCTCATCTATCACGGGAGACCCTACACGCTGGTCCCGGGCTCACACAAGGGACAGTGGAGCCCGGGAAGCCGACAGTGGCACCAGCAGCCGTGGAGGGGGACATGACGCCGCACCTTACAAGTGATCCGGCCCCTGTACAGACGCCAGATCACTTGCATTTATACAGCAATTGCCTGCTGTTTGAAACGGTACTAAGAACATGGCTGCAGCAGCAGCCGTGTTCTTGGTATAACCTTTTCCAGTGGCCTTTTTCCCACGCCTCACCGCCCAGGTCAGCAGCGTGTATCTATTAGTGTCTCACAGGAGTACGTAGTTACTGCACTTAGAGGGCTCGCCTCCTTTCCCCATTTATATCTCCTGTGAGACACTAATAGATACACGCTTCTGGCCTGGGCGGTGAGGCATGGGAAAAATCAAGATATAAGAAGAAAATGACATCGAATCGCTTGAGATGGAGACTTAAGGAGGGGATGGAATATTAGAACCTCAGGACTTTTTCCGTTTTTTTCAATCAATAAGAGGTTGGATATATTCTGGAGGATATCTACCGGGGAAATTAACTGATTATTCATTTAAATATAATTGAGAAAAGGAAAATAACCGTTTATATCCCGTCTCATATAAACTGCAAAAACCTCAGAAACTGCTTGCTATATCGCTGAGATTATTTAATATATCTAATCTTGTGGCTGTTTGGTATATCATTGGGATTGATCTAAAGATTTAACCCTGTATATCCATCTGAGAAGGGAATCAGAGCGTATATCTTACTTCACATAATTGGGTTTAATCAATGTTCATTTTTGGTCATTGAGTCACTGATAAGTGTGTGCATATTACATGATTTTATTATATTATTATTATTATATTTTCACGAATAGGTTATTGAAATCACAATTTTTGCTCACTAGATTAAGTTGACACATGTAAGAGTGTTATATCTATGGGTCACCTATATAAGGACTGCAATTAAGTGCTTTATTTGGTTTTCTGTTTCATTCGCTCGTTACAGAGGACTCTATGCTACACTGTGGGAGCATGGCGCTTCTGTCACATATATATTTATTGAGACACTGTGGGGTGTTTGAATACATGTTCCACGTATCACATGCCGTAATAGGAACTTCCGGCATTTATACACTAATTATGGTTTTTCTTTTGATTCAAGAGATTGGTTCATACTGATCGTTTGATTATTCACTTACTGATCACATATCAAGATAGAAGATTTCGGTATTTATATAGAAGTTTAGGTGTTTTCTGTGATTTAATAGTTTACCCTTTCACTTTGGAATCCACATCCATTTAGATCAAGCGCAACTTACTTGCCATATCAGATACTTTTATATCCACTGTTCTCGTATTTACATTGTGTCAATGCCTTCCGGGATCCCTGTAGCTGCATGCTTTGACGATGCGTGGGTTTCCGGCCTGATGTCTGTGGGCGATATTAGTATTTTACTTTGCTCACGTTTTTACCTGTGAGTGGCTTCCTCTCATTGTTTTGGCCCTTGTCCAGCCCAGCGCATCGTCATCTTATGTAATAGAGGATGGCTATTACCCCGGAAATGAGTGGTTTTCCATTGGCCTTGTTTTGGGTCTGGGGTTCGAATTGTGTATGTCACTTTATTTGTGGCTTCCTGAATGTCTTTCCTTCCTGGATTCTCACCCCCGCCACTCCCTTCCTTCCCCAACCCTCTGTCCCCTCTTTCCGTTCCTTCCATTTCCCTCTTCTTCCCTTCTCCTTTCCTCTCCTTATGCTTCTTCCCTCTTGAGCTAGTGAACTGTATTCTATGCCTGCTTACTGCGGTCCCCTCCTCGGCCGTTTGTTGCTAGAGGTGTATGGGATCGCTGTGCTCTCATTTTATCATTGTATTGCATATTCCTGTGGGGCTCCATGGAATTATTGTCCGCCACATTGCACTTTTTGATGTTCCTTCGATCACACTATTTTTATTTTCTGTTCTCATCGTCATTTTCTTATTGCTATTATTGTATGGCTGGATGCTGCCTGGGGTGGGGGGCTGATACTCCCACGGTGGGTCACCGCCAGCGCCTTGCAGGGGTTTTACTCAGCCTTCTTATATCTTGGCCCTTTCACTAAGCAGTGTCTTTACATACTGTACAGGACACCAGGAATGGGTCCTGGATGGACGGTATATCCCTCCCTTGTTTAGGTGGTGGTTCCATTAAAGCCACCTTGTATTCAGAGCCTCCATCCCTGACTACAGCCAGTTCTGGTAATGAAAGGGTTAAACCACCAGCCAGAGGGTGTGTTAAAAAGGAACAGGAAGCCAGTCATTCTGGCTGTGTGGAGTGTTTGGAACAGGACACATGGCTATGTGTGTTAAGCTGTGGAATACAGTCTGCCGAGACACTGCTGGGGCCCCTGCGTCCATACTGGAACCCTCTGTGCGCAGGCTGGGACTCTAACCCCCGAGGCAGGGACTCTAACCCTGAGGTGGGACTTAGTATACAGGCGCTGAGCCGAAGTCTTGTGTTTGCTGAATATAAACCATTTACTTTGACTGTTTGTGGAAATTAATAAAAGTTTATTGTCTGATATGGCTGGCTACGGGTCATATCTGCCCTGAATATTACAATACCGTATTGGTTACCTCTTGTTTTTGGGGGCGGGATGTAGGTATGTTGCGGGGTTGGGGGTATGCTCCACGGTCTCAGATATGTTGCTGCCCCTATAGGTCATCTCCCAATGGAGCTGGCTCTGGATCTCCCTTCCCTCTCTACCCCCCTCCTTCATTTTTTGTTCTCGTGTTGTGGGCGTTCCCGTGTACGCACACGCCGTTGGGGCCCTGAGTGACCATCTACCCCCATATAGACCTGCTCTAGCCTATAGCGAGGCATTAAAGGTTTCTTAGGACATTGGCGTCCTTCCTTTAGTGTTTGTTTAGTGTTGTCTGTGTGTTTTTCGGTCTTGCTTCCTGCCTAGTCCTACTTTTTCTTTTTCTCTTGGGCTTTCTAATTTTTTCTTCTTTTTTTCCTGCTACGTCCTTGTTTGTCTTCTGCTGTTTGGTTCCATGTCAGCCTTTTTTTCTTTGGCGGGCTTGGGGTGTAGGCCCTGACCTCTCCTCTCTTTGTCATCTCTCTATGAGTGCCTTAAAAATTTGCTCCCTGAATGCCAGAGGTTTGAACTATCCTCAGAAACGGTCACAATTGCTCTTTAATTTACAAAAACTTCATAACAAAACGGTGTTTTTTTGCAGCCTAATTCTCTTGCTACTCTCCTGTAGACAATTTCCCAAATGGGTAACTAGATCTTGCCGCAAAACCAAAGGGGTGGCGATAGGGTTTCATTCTTCCCTACCACGTGAGGTGGGTGAGGGGAGGTACAGTGGTACCTCGGTTCACAAATGTCTCTGTTCACGAACAATTCGGTTCGCGACCAGGAAGTTTGTCAAAATTTTGCCTCCGTTCGCGAACTCTGCCTCGGGTGACGAACACAATCGCGGCCATCTCCCCTGCTCTGACACATGGTCGTGGCTTCCTGTACCCGAGATTGCGGTCGCAGACAGGGCTGTGTACACTTACTGTGAAGCTTTTTTGTGTGCTTTGTAGCACAGTACTGTACAGTATTACTGTATTCAATCCAGCATGGCTCCCAAGAAAGTGCAGAGCGAGCGTGGTGGGAAAAAGCGCAGAGAGGTGACAAGAATGTGCAGAGCGTTAATGAAGGTGACTAGCACGTGCAGAGCGTTAATGAAGGTGATAAGAATGTGCAGGGCGTAAATGAAGGTGAGAAGAATGTGCAGAGCGTTATTGAAGGTGACAAGGATGTGCAGAGCAAGAATGGTGGTAAAAAGAAAGTGCAGCGCAATAATGAGGGTAACAAGAAAGAATGGTACAAGAATGGTAACAAGAAGGTTTCAAAGAAAATGACCATTGAATTGAAGAAGGAAATTGTAGAAAAGCATGATCGTGGTATTCGTGTGACTGATCTGACCTCGGAGTACAAGATGGCGAAGTCGACTATCTCGACTATTTTGAAGAATAAAGATGCCATCAAAGCAGCTGATGTGGCAAAAGGAATAACCATGTTAACCAAACAGAGGACACAAGTACTGGAAGAGGTGGAAAAACTTCTGTTAGTGTGGTTGAATGAGAAACAGCTGGCAGGTGATAGTGTTAGTGAAGCTATGATCTGTGAAAAAGCCAGGAAATTGCACAGTGATTTGCTGCAGCAAAACCCCTCCACAGGTTCATCTGGTGATGAATTTAAAGCCAGTAGAAGGTGGTTTGAAAAATTCAGCGAGAAGTGGCATCCACAGTGTGATAAGACATGGTGAGGCTTCCAGTTCTGACAAGGCCGCTGCAGAAGCCTACAAGAAAGACTTTGCGGAATTCATGAAGGTAGAAGGATACGTCACTCAACAAGTGTTCAACTGTGATGAAACAGGGCTCTTTTGGGAGAAGCTGCCGAACAGAACCTATATCACGCAGGAGGAAAAGGCACTGCCGGGGCACAAGCCCATTAAGGACAGATTAACCCTTTTGCTGTGTGCGAACGCAAGTGCCGATCTGAAGATTAAGCCACTACAGGTGTACCATTCCCAGACCCCTCGTGCATTCAAGGAACAGAATGTGAACAAGGCCAGACTGCCAGTCATGTGGAGGGCCAATGCGAAAGATTGGGTCACAAGGCAATTGTTCTAGGAATGGCTGCACGAGGTGTTCGCACCCACCCATAAAAATATCTTTCTGACAACCAACTGCCTGAGTGGTGCCTTCTTCTGATGCACAATGCCCCAGCACACCCTCCAGCCTTGGTGGATGATATGGATGCTGAGTATGACTTCATAAAGGTCAAGTTCCTCCCCCCTAACATGACACCTCTTCTGCACCCCATGGACCAGCAAGTGATCTGCAACTTCAAGAAGCTGTACACAAAGGCGCTCTTCACCAGGTGTTTTAATGTCACTGAAGAGACGTCTTTGACTCTGAAAGAGTCCTGGAAGAAACATTTCAATGTCGTCCACTGCATCAACCTCATTGACAAAGGCTGGGAAGATATCACGTACCGGACCTTGAACTCAGCCTGGAGGAAACTGTGCCAGAATGTGTCCCTGAACGTGTCACGGAAGCGTCTGATGCACAGGTAGTGGAGGAGATTGTGTCCATGGGCAAGACTATGGGTCTGGACATCGATGGTGCAGACATAGAGGAGCTTGTTGAGGACCATAAGGAAGAGCTGATGACGCAAGAACTTGCTGAACTCCAGAGTGAGCAGCAGAAGGCACTTGTTGAGGAGCATTCCACTGAGGAAGAGGAAGAAAGGGAGGAGGTTAGCAGTGATGTGATAACATGCATAATAGAAAAATGAGTGCCAGGATTTCTTTGAGAAGCATCACCCCCACATAACTGTGATGACCAGAGTCTTGAATATGATGAACGACAACGTGGTCTCTCATTTCCGGAGGGTTTTCAGCGCAGGAAAAAACAAGTGACAGACAGATTTGTCACCAAAATTGACCCTGAAGCTAACAGACAAAGAAGAGAGGAAACCCCTAAAGGAGATCTCCCTGATGTCCTTATGGAGGGGAACTCTCCCTCCAAACAATAACCTCCTTCCCACCCACCTTTCCGTCCTCCATACCAGAAGTCACCCCAAGAAAGGTTAGTGTTCACTCTCTTCATACTGTACTGTGCTGTGCTTTGTTATATATTTTTGTGGGTAAAATATTTTTAAATATGGTTCAGAACGGATTAACCTCATTTACATTGAATCCTATGGTGAAATGTGATTCTGTTCGCGACCACGTTCGTAGGAGTCAGACTGGATTAATCTGATTTACATTGAACCCTATGGGAAAATGTGATGCGGTTTGTGACCAGAATCGCGGAACCAATAAAGTTCGTGAACCGAGGTACCACCTGTATGTTTTTGTGAAATGTGCTGTCCAAAACAAGCTATTTACCTAACCAGGGTAAGGTTTCTCAGCTGCTTCATATTCTTTCTCAGTTGGAAGATTTTGCGGAGGGTGTCCTCGTTTTGGGGGGTGATTTTCATTTGTTGTGCTCCTATTCAGTGGGAGGCTCTCAAGCTACGGTTCCCGCCTGAAGAGAGTGAAGGGTGCTACCCTGTCTCGGTTGCTGGCTGAGTTGGCTGCTTTGGAAACTGCTCAAAAGAAATCTCCATTATCTTTTTTTAAAGATTTGACACGGATTTGGGCCGAGATACAGAGACACTTGGATATCAAATATTTTCTAATTGTAAAAATCTGAAAAATTCGAAATAAAAACCTATTTCTGTAAAAAAAAAAAAAGTTAGCCTTTTTGAAATATAGTGTTCTTGTCATACCAACGTGTCTCTCTTGCAATTTACCACACACATTTTTACACTTTGACTTCGGTTAGCCAAGTTTTCCCTATTTTCCACATCTGCAAACTGCTCTGTGTTATTTGAAATCAGAAAGACACCATTCACACGTAGCATTATGAAATCAGCATGTTTTTTCGCTCGTGATGAAATTAGCCAAAGAATGTGCATGAACTTTTTGACTTTAACGTTTCCCCCATAAGAAAGAGTATATAGGGCAGTTCAGTTGGGTAAAGTACTTGTGCAGTCTGCACAAGGGCGAGTAATTTCTTTTTAACAAGATTAACTTTGCCCAGTAATGAAAGGGAAGGTGCCTCCATGCAATAAACTTTTTCTAAGCTAATGTCAAAAGGGAAGTGAGTTTTTTTTTAATTTATTTTTTTAGAATATTCTGCTGGAAGGCTGTCTGGACCAGAAGCCTAATTATTAGGGAGTGAATAGATCACCTGTATTTTTTGCTTCATGGGCTTCCCTGTCTGGGTCAGAGATTTTGGAGAGGGACCTAGTCTAATGCTGGGCACACACCTTACAACCATCGCAAGACCTTTGTCTTGCGATGGTTGTAAGGTAATTAAAAAAACGTACAATCTGCCTACCTTGGACAGGCAGATCGTACTTGCGATGATCGCAAGCCCGCCCCGCTGAGGGGCAGGCTTCCGATGACCGCAATGCTGAATGGGCAGTGTGCGCTTGCGCATACCAGCCTGTGCGGCATTTATCTTACGAACATGCCACACACCCGCCGACAATCGTACGATTCTCGGCGGTTTTTCGAACATGTTCCTAAAATAAAAGTCGTGCGACCTTACAATAGCAGAGGTCGCACGCCTTCCACACACCTTGCGATAATCGTACAATCACAGGATTTCCCCGCGATTATCGTACGATTATCGCAAGGTGTGTGAGCACCTTAAGAGGTTAAGGATTGCTTCAATTGATAATGAGGCAATTCTGTTTAATGAATCTGTAGGTTGCTGTGGACCCTCAGCAATTTGGAATAGGGGAGTTGATGAATTCTCGGGAGCAACTGATCTTGGATTTTTCAAGGCTTTAATGGCTGTAATATATAATAACCACACACAGTGGCCTTGAAAGCATCCCAAACTATAACTGGGTCAACAGACTACTTATTTACTTGCCAGTAAGAGGCAAGGCAGGACTGTATGGCCTCTCCCTATTTCTCCTCCCAGACCCATAGGGTTCAGCTTCCAACCTCTCTTATAAGGTGAGCCCAAAGAGAAGGTCAACATTAAAGATTTTTGAAGAGAAAGACCCCCTTCGAAAGATACGTGACCTGCTCCAAGAGTGGAAGGGCATTGGGGCATCAAAACACCAAATCAAACCAGGAAGCAGAATGGTGAACTGTGATAAGCAAGAGTATTGATGAGAGTTATGGTTTTACAATCTCCAAGCTTTTGTTAGGGGCATATCCTCAGCCCACCCCTGGAGCTCCCTGAGCTCAGTCTGGCTGGGTTAGAAGAATCCAGAACAAGGTCAAGAACTATGTTGAAGTCTACCATGACTAGTAGTTTAATAGGTTGGTATTGGGCTAATTTTTTTAATACTGTGCAGGAAGGCCATCGGGGCCCGGGCTCTTGCGAGGTTCAAGGCGTTTCAAGACTAGGTCTAACTCCTCACCAGTAATTGGACTTTCAAGTGCCAGTGCCTGGTCCGATTAAATAGGCGTAAGACTATAAGATTGCAAAAAGGATTGAATATGTGAAGTTCGAGACACACTGGACGATTCTGATAGGGGTCAGTCCTGTAAGCGATATCATTTCTCATAATACGCAGAAAATTGAGTCGCTATGTCTTCCGTCTTAGAGTGAGAGACACCCAAGTGGTCACAAATTTGTTCTACCGTGCGCTTAACCTGTTTAGCTTTCAGCGCCCTGGCAAGAAATTTCCCACATTTATAGCCATGTTCATAAAAAATCTTGCTAGATAAAGCAAATGCCCTTCTAATACAGGTATCAACCAGCTCCTTCCTTGGTTGCGTAAGAAAGTCAGGTCCGTATGGTCACAGTCAGCCAGAGATTTTTTATGTACCTGCTCTAACGTCCTAATCTGGTCCGCCAAATCTGTTAAACGCTGTTGGTGAGCTCTCTTCCATTTAGTGTTCCAAGCAATGAAAGCTCCACGGACTACACATTTGTGAGCTTCCCAGCATTTCAAAGACGATACATCAAGGGTGGAATTCTCACGGAAATAGTCCGTAATGGTGGACTCCATGAAAGAGAGCACAACTGGATCACTCAACAAAATGGCATTTAACCGCCAAATTCTAGACTTCGGGGCCTGCATGAAGGTAGAGATGGAGAAAGTGACCAGGGCTGGTCCAAGATGACCATAGGCTCAATAGAAACAGTGCGAAGCCAAGAAAGATCTTTCTGTGAGAGAAGGAAATAGTCTAGCCTCGAGTACTTCTTACAAGGAGCAGAGTAGAAGGACTTTACGTCCTTAGTGGAAGGCTCCACGTCTTCCCCTCGTGTTCCACGAGGGTTCTCCACGTGTTATGCACATGCACAGCCAGGGACCAAAGGCTCCTCTTAATGGACCGTAGAGAACGAAAAGGTAAGTAGGAAGAACCTATGGAGGAATCCAAAGCTGGATGAAGGGAAACATTAAAATCACCACCCAGGACCAGGAGAGAAGTCTTGCAGCAAGTTAGCCACTTTAGCAATGAAAGAAGGTTGCTTTTTATTGGGACAATAAACATTAGCTAAAGTAATTGGAGTATGTTGTAGTCTACCTTTCAGGAAGAGGTATCTGCCTTCTGGGTGTATAAGTTCTGCCTCCAAGACAAATGGAGCATTGCGAGAGATAAGAATAGAAACACCTTTAGTTTTCCGCAGCGGACTGGTAGAATGATACGCTACTGAATATCTGTGATTAGTGAGTTTTTGTCTGGCCTGGCGTTTGAAATTAGTTTCCTGAACAAAAACTATATGGGCCCTACATTGGTGTGCCCGATGCAAGAGGCGGGAACGCTTCTCCGGTATATTAAGGCCCTGTGCCATTGAATCACAACAAGGCCTGTTTGTGGAATAGTGTGCATAAAAAACACACAGGTTTTCAAAGTGTGGGGAAGAGGAGACCCACCCATTTTAATGCAAGGACTCAAACTAGGCAAAACAAGACAAAACAAAAAATTTCATATTTTCACCGAACCATGCGGTGTACCATGTAATACCATGCCATGTAAGGTGATGTAACACCATACCATGTAAGGTGATGTAATAGCCAATATACAATGACATCCGATATACTGAGCGGACAGGAGAGGTCTGCCCGCCTAGGACACAGGCCCCGCAGACACATTTGCCACGCGGCCGTGTCCCAGGAGCAGAAGCAATAAAATACAGTAATACTGCTGTAAAATTCTATTGCGGGCCCCTATTGCAGGCATTGGGCAAACCCCCCCCCCCCCGATAAAACTGGGAGGGAGGTGTCCGACACCAACAGGCGGCCGCAACTCTGCATATATATGTAAAAAATACGTAAAATTAACTGTGACAAAACAGCGGTGTAATGTGGTAACAGCAAGAATAATCCCATAATAACATACCGCAAGAATACACGCCTTAGGGTGGTTAGGAGAATTATAAACAAGCTGTTAACACCAAAAGCATGAAGCTATACATAATCCATATGTCACCAATAGCAAAGGCAGGGCTCAATATTTCCACTCGCCCCCTCGCAAATTGTGAGTGAAAATTGCGTGGGGGCGAGTGGAAATGAAGCTATTGAGTCTGACACTGTCACGGAGGCAGCTGCTCGTCCAGCCATAGATAGGACCTGCAGCTCCTCCTTAGAGTGCAGAGCTGACTAGGGGAAGCGTCCTGGATGCTTGTACATGCTCAGTGCAAGTTTTCTTTCCCAGAGAGTGTCAGCGTCAGTGTTCCCTGGGCAACCCGGCCGGCCATGGCTCTAAAACCTGAGCTTTCTGCTGTCACTAAGTAAACTCTGCAGAAGTTAGAGCAGTGATTATCCCCTACTGTGCCACCAGATCTATACAGTTTGGACACACAAATGTAATGATTAATATGAGCAAATGTGGTTGTGTAATGCCCTGCGTGTAATGCTGTGTGTAATACCTTGTGTGTTGTGCTGCGTGTATGCCCTGCGTGTAATGCTGCGTGTATGCCCTGCGTGTAATGCTGCATGTATGCCCTGCGTGTAATGTCCTGTATGTTATGCTGCGTGTATGCCCTGCGTGTTGTGCTGCGCATATGTCCTGCGTGTTGTGCTGCGCGTATGCCCTGCGTGTTGTGCTGCGCGTATGTCTAATGCCCTGCATGTGTAATGCTCGCCTTGGGCGAGGGTCAATACCCTCTGTGGATCGCAACTGCGGACGGGAGAGGGTTGTTAGTTTTGTTAGAACGGGTATCAGGATAGCAGCTACTCCTTGAATTGCCCAGTTTTGTAGGTTTAGGCGGTTAGGAGGCTGCAACACATCACGCCCCGTTTGTACAGCAGGAAACAGTAATAATAGGTTTAAGTATGTTGTAGTAGGTAATAATGATAAAGTGGTTCAAGTATGCTACTGCAGGTGATAACAGTGCACTGGATCAAGGTTGTTGTACACAGCAGGCAATAGTAATCACTGGTTCAATAGATAGCAATACAATGGTTCAATATGTTTGTACACAGCAGGCAATAGTAATCACTGGTTCAATAGATAGCAATGCAATGGAGTACTGAGGCTATTGTTTTGCTTAGCCCAGGGTACTTGCGGTTTGGTGGTTACTGCTATGTCCAAATGGAAGTACTGGGTCTGGTGGTGTTGAGGCGAGTGGAGCGCTGAGTTGATCAGCGTCCTTCCACTATCAACAGAAAGACGCCGATCAACTACTGGATCTCGGCTTTATGCCGAGTGCTGCGTCTTAAAGGGGCGGAGCTTTGCGGTTCGCCTGCGCCCGACGTAGACGGCTCTGAAGGGAGAGATGAAGGAGGCCGGTGATGTGCCTGCGCGAAGCGGCGACGGAGAGCACCGCCAGATGTCACCGCCTTCCGACGGTGAGCTGGGGTTGCTGAGCCGTGATGCGCCTGCGCAGGACCGCGACGGCTACCCGCACCAATTCCCTGCAATGTCCGTCTATTGCAGCATGTTGTGTTGTGTCGTGTGTGTGTTTGTGCTATGCCCGGTATTGGTCCAGCAAAATAATTATTAGTTTGTTCCCAGGTACACTCGGTACATCTGTGCACAAGAAGAATAGGATGGAGTGGGGTCAGGCAGGGCAACTGGTGGCGAGTAACTTTTAAGGCCTGGCTAGTAGCTCAGGACCTGAAATGTTGAGCCCTGGCAAAGGGATACAAACCCAGCGTAGACCCTGTAGCATAGTGCTATAGCCCTGTAATACACAAATCCAGAGAAATCCCTGAGGGACTCGGGGAGCATAGGGTCCAGCTAACACGGCTGTTACATAGAAGTGTCTCGGAACATATCAATGCAAGAAAGCAGCCGTTCAAAACGTAGGGTGGTACAGCTAAAAAAAAAAAGAATGTTTTAGTATTTTTGCTTCATGTTCTTCACTCACCCATTAAACAGGATCAGGGTCCATACTCCATAACATTAAAAAACAAACCTAGGGATACTGCAAATGTACGTATGTAGAGGAATCAAAAAAAGAGGGCAACCTCACTGGGCAGGTCGTTCGAAGCTCCATCATCTTCTCTGTCTAGGTGCTCCAAAATAAGATGATGGAGAGGGCGGTGTCCACCCACGCTCCAGAGCTCTGCGGGGTTGCGGGCTCCTTGATAGATTAGCCGCAGCCGACGGCAACCCCAAGCCAGGTAGCGAGTCGTCATGCTAACCCTCCGGTAGGTGAAATTCAGCATGCCAATCTGGAAGTGAGATCTGAGGCAGATGCAGTGCATCACAGAAGGCCTGAAGATCCGCAGGTGTTCTAAGGAGTGCCGTGCGTCCTGATCCAGAGGCTGAGAGACCAATATGAAAGCGCCAGCGGTATGGAATGTTGCTCCGTCGGAGTTTAGCCAGGAGAGGGCTGCGGTTTTGTAATGTGATGGAGGAGAGATCTTGGAATATCCGAATCGCAGCTTCATTATAAGTGACCTATTGCTGTCTCCTGGAATTCTGTAGAATCTCCTCTTTCAGTTGAAAATTGACAAAACAGCACACGACATCTCTTGGCGGGTCGGAGTCTCAACCACGTGGGCGTAGCACTCTGTGCGCTCTTTCCAGTTCGATTGGGGATTCGGGGGGTCTGGATAGTAGCTCATTGAAGATGGCTTGTAATGCCAGTTGGAGCCCATCAGGTTCCACCGATTCCGGGAGCCCCCTAAGTCACAGATTGCGTCTTTGACTGCGATTGTCCAAATCCTCCACATGTCGCTGTAGATCAATCAGGTGTTGATTGTGTGAGAATACCAGCAGCTTGGTGGACTGCAGCACGGCGTCTCTTCGGGTACTGGCTCGTTCACTACTGTGAGCCGGACCGCCACATCTTTAATGTCGGAGCGGAAATCCGCTACAGCCACAGAGAGAGCAGTTTTGATTTTGTCCGCCACAGAAACCAGATCTGCACATTGAGGCAGCTGGCTGATGGAAGAGGGCACCTGATCTGTCGCGCGGTTGTCCGGCCCGTCAGCCTCCGAGGCCTTGTGGTCAGAACGCGGAGAGCTTTCCGGCGTCTCCAACAGCTGAGAGCGCCACATCGCAGGGATCGAGAGGGAGGACTGTGCAGACGGGGGCTTAACCGCTGGGGTCTGGCGACCAATCTTCCCCATCTCGTGCTGAAGAAAAGGCTAAAGTCTCCCCTCTTTGTCCGGAGCACACTCATTATGCGGCCATCTTCCTCAAGCATCAAGCCCCCCGAAGTCAGATGTTTTAACTCAATTTCACCAAACCTCAATTTCCCTGTCAACTGTGCAGAGTGTGAAACCGTGCACAAAAGATAAATATTAGGGCTGGTAATGATTACAATTTTCCTGTTCGATTAATCGAATTTTTTTTAAATCGATTAATCGACTTATTTCGATTAATTATAACACACATACAGATCCAACTACTTTTAGCTGATCTGCTTGCATTGCAACTCTGCATTAGTCAGTGGTAAATGTGGTATACACTATATACAATCACTCGACACTAGTTAGGTTCCACAATCCATGACTTAACTTCACACAAATACGTTTTAAATTCAAACTGTAGCACTGACGTAGCCCTGGTTAAAGTAGGGTTCAGTGGGGTCTCACTAGTCCTGGTTAAACCCCACAGAGCCCTGGTGAGACCATACCAAGCCCTGCTTTAACCAGGGCTCTGTAGGGTCTCACCAGGGCTCTGTAGGGTCTCACCAGAGCTATGTGGGGGTCTCACCAGCCTGGTTAGACCCCTCAGAGCCCTGGTGAGATCCCACACTGCCCTGGTTAAACCCGGGCTCTGTAGGGTCTCACCAGCACCAGGGCTCCGTAGGGTCTCACCAGGGCTCTATGGGGTCCCACCATGGCTATGTGCGATTTCACCAGCCTGGTGAGACCCCTCAGGGCCCTGGTGAGACGCCAAAGAGCCCTGGTGAGACCCCACAGAGCCCTGGTTAAACCAGGGCTCTGTGGGGTCTCACCAGAGCTTTGAGGGGGCCTCACCAGGGTAGCAGGGCTCTGTGGGGTCTAACCAGCCTTGTTAGACCCACTGAGCCCTGGCAAGACCCCACAGAGCCCTGGCAAGATCCCACAGAGCCCTGGTCTCACCAGGGCTCCATGGGGTCTCACCATGGCTTTGTGGGGT
>NW_017306643.1:1074640-1100958 GCF_000935625.1 Nanorana parkeri | reverse complement strand
GGGGTCTCACCAGAGCTTTGAGGGGGCCTCACCAGGGTAGCAGGGCTCTGTGGGGTCTAACCAGCCTTGTTAGACCCACTGGGCCCTGGCAAGACCCCACAGAGCCCTGGCAAGATCCCACAGAGCCCTGGTCTCACCAGGGCTCCATGGGGTCTCACCATGGCTTTGTGGGGGTCTCACCATGGCTCTGTGGTGTCTCACCACGGCTCTCTGGGGACTCACCAGGGCTCTGTGGGGGTCTCACCAGGGTAGCAGATAGTACATTTCTAACAGGGTAGTAGATCATTTTACATGATACATATTATTTATTTTAGCTGCCTTGTACACACATCCGATGACTCACCGGCCCAAGAGTGAGGAGGAGACTCAACAGCCCAAGTTATTCCGCCAGGTAACGAAGGGAAGGGGGAGGAGTCTATGTCCGTGACGTCACCGGACTCCTCCCTCCTTCCCTTCGTTACCCATCACGGACAACTACATCACCCGACTCCTCCCCCCTTCCCTTCGTTAGCCGACAGAGCCACTCGGGGAAGGGGGGAGGAGTCCAGTGACGTCGATGTCCGTGACGTCACCGGATCTCCGACGGAAGACCCGGAAGCCGGCGGAGAGGTGAGTACGGATCAAAAGAACTTTGGTCAATCAAAAAAATTAATGATTAATCGACGGATTAATCGTTGATTTCCGCACCCCTAATAAATATATAAAATATCAAACTCTGTATGTATAAGCAAATAAATACATACATAATTAAGTGATTATAGCAGATGTGTAGCTCTTCTCACCTTAATAGATCAAAATATAATTTCTTTAAAACACGTAACTTAATCGCCATGACCATATAGGATAGTAAAACCACAATGACCTGTAAATGGAATATACATACATACACATATATATATACATACAGTACATACATATTTTTCAACCATATCTACAGCCTAATGTGTCAAACAGTAGAAGGATGCCACTCAGTTAAAGGTAAATCTAAAATTAACATTACAACTCATGTAAATGAATGAATCAAAAACATATGTAAAAAATCTGTATCCACAGGTATAAAAAAGGTGCACGTTAAATACAATGTATACATATAATCAGAAAATAATCACAAACTAACCTCTTAATGATAATGTATTATCCATATATAAAATATCCAATGTAAAAAACATTCTCAACCTGCTATATTGTTTAAAAGACGATAGATATCCTACAATATTCTAAATTAAGTATTAAGACATCTTATTAATGAATATATATCGATCATTAGCATAGTCTCCTAGAAATAGTATCCATCCATTAAATAACCAATGATTACTAAAAATCTTTCTTATCATCATAAATGTCTTATAATAAAACGTAAATAGTATCATATAATAGATGCTCTAAGAACATCAAATTTGATAGATATTATCTGGAAACTACACTACTAAGGCTAGTTAGGTGAACAGATAAACCTTCAAAAAGCGGCTGACTGGTCCTAGTTTAAAAAAAAAATACTATATTATTTGAGGAACCATCGACAAAAAAAATTCTTATATTACAGGTGTCCCATGCAATGCCCAGAACCTTATTCTCAATATTTCAGAGAATGCCAAAAACACAAATGTATTATCAAGTAATAAAGACCAAAATCCATCAAAACACATAACTGTTCAGATCACTCGTAATAGTATGCAACATCCCACTCAAAGTTTAAACCTTTGGCAATGCGAGTGTCTATCCTAAAAATCCCCAAAACTCCCCTTGTATAGACCTGTTGTTCTTAACCAATTCATGTTGGGTCCTCTCTTACTTCTAAAAAGACTGGGGGAAATCGTATTACCTATAGTAGGTGCTTTCCTTGCTACAAAACGTATGCCTGTATCTAGTATACCTCTAAGATCTGTATTTTTCCTGTATCTGTACTTCTTTTTCTAATGGTACTACATTTAAAATTAACCAGCTAGTTAATTGTCAGACTCGATTTGTTATATATACAGTATATATATAATATCTTGTACCATCTGTCACAAACAGTATATAGGTAAGACCACAAGACGACTGTGTGACCACATCACGTAGAGCTCTGATGACAGGTCCCAGTTTTCTGCGAAGGTTGAGAGTATGCTGTGACAGGTCAGGAAAAAATTGCAGCCGAGAGAAGCGCTCATGCAGATGATCCAGATTGCGCAAAGCAGTGAGAAGGCGCTCCTTGTTATGGGAAAAAAGAATGCGCAGTATTACATCTCTTGGAATTTTGTCCGGAAGAAATTATCCTATGGATACGATCAACAGTGAGGTCCACAGGAGGTGCATGTAGAAGAACAGCTTTAAACAAATCCTGAACGTATGGCAAAAGATCAATTTGTGCAACCGATTCAGGAATGCCTCTAACTTTCACATATTATGGCGTGAGCCGTCTTCCAAATCAGCCAACTTATACCATTGAACATCATCAATTGTGCGATCATTAGAATTGATAAGCTGTTTGATAGTGGAGGCAAATTCTGATATTTTATTTTCCACATGGTCCACTCTGGAGCTGACCTCAGCCACATCCGTTTTAATCTAATGCACCAAGGACACCATATCAGTGAATAGCAGAGCACAATGAAAGTAACATGCCCTTTAAGGTGGTGTCAAGAACAGGCTCATTAGATGTGGGAAAATCATTTATAGATTAATTGCGCTTGTTAGTGCTATCAAGGGAGGGGTGCGGTGAGCTTACCTCCTTTGAAGCCTCATCAGCCTCTGACAGGTGAGGCCTGGACTTGGTTGGGCTGCCTGAGAGAATTCCGAAGATTTGGTCTCTCGCGGCGTTACTGTGGCTTCCCTGCCACGTGGATGAGAAGTAGCAGGTTCCGGAGAGGAGGTGCCGCCGCCATCTTGGATTCATCTTTGGGCTAAACCGGAGAAAAACTCAGTGAGTTTTAACGGTCACTGGCCGTCTTTCGGACCGTCTCGCTACACTTCCTGGACATGCTGCCAGCTGTACCGAGCAGTGTAGGTGAGTCTGGTGGCAGAACTGTCAGTCTGGAGATCGTTTTGTGAGATCTGGCCCAAGGACGGAGCTATCCACTCTCACGTCCATACAGCTTGCTCAGTAGCCAAGCCCCCTCGATACTAAAATATATTTTAAAGACCTAGCTTTTCTAAATGTAGTACCTGGAGTATGTGTTACTGTGTTGGCTATGCTTGAATTCTCCAATAACCAGTGCTAGTGTTTGTGTAAAATATCTCTAACTTGATCAGCCTGATTAGAAAGTTTTGTTATTAGTCTAGGTTTTGAAAAGTTTTTTGCTGATCCATCTGATGGAATGCTTGGTCACATGTTCAGTCGTCTGTCCTTAACCCTTTTATAAGCTTTCCTTATATGTCTATCCTTGTCCCCTCTATTTAAGAAACAATTTCTCAATTCACCTGCCTCACTTTTAAAATCTTCTTTCCTGGTACAATTTCTGGACGCCTGAAGGTATTGTCCTATAGGTATACGCTTAATAAGGCTTTTAGGATGAAAGCTACCAGCATTACCATCCTTGGGTTTGCAATACAGTAAAGTAAAAAAAAAGTATTGGACTCCTCTGTTTGGATATATGCATCCAAAAAGGTCAAACATTTCTATCAAAACAAATGTAAATTTTAAATTAAAGTCATTAATATTTAGTTCTCCCAGATTGGGCCAGTCCAATCCAACAAAAATTCATTGTGTTCAACTTGTGTAATATCACGTTCATTCAAGAACAAGTGCACCATCTTTATACCTTTCTCATGGGGTATACTTCTGTAGAGACACTCCACATCTAAAGATACCAAAAGAGTATCTGGTGGAAATTCTAAATCTCTCAAAATCTCTAATGTACAGTATCCCGTACATATGATGAAAGTGTCTATACATGTTCTAGAAGAAAAAATACATATATTGACTGACATTACACGTTAAAGGACCCTGACAAAAAATAATAGGTCTACCTGTCAGATTAGTAATTGATTTATGAACTTTTGGCAAAGAATAAAGTGTTGGAGTCACCAGATGTTTCACTTTATAGAAATAGCTTGTTTGCTTAGTAATAACCCATGAACTCACTGCGAAATCTAACAGTTCAAACAACTGTCTTTGATTAAGTTTAATGCTCTACCGATCTTTCTATTTAAAATGTTATTGCACATCTGCATATACATGTCCTTGTCTAAATGCAAAACATTTCCACCTTTGTCAGCTGGTTTTATCTATATTTCCAGTATATGTTAACTTTTCAAGAGCTTCATGTTCAGCTCAGTGTCATTTAATGTTGGCGGGATATACACTGATCAGCCGATAACATTATGACCACTCGCCTACTATTGAGTAGGTCCCCCATTTGTCACCATAACAGTTCTGACCTATCAAGGCATGCACTCCACTAGACCTCTTGATTGTATGCTGGTGGTATCTGGCACCAAGCTGTCAGTAGCTGATCCTTTAAGTCCTGTAAGTTGTGACCTAGGGCCTTAATGGATCTGACTTATTTTTCCATCACATCCCACAGATGCTAAATTGGTTTGAGATCTGGAAAATTTAGATGCCATGTCAACATCTCAAACCTGTTGTGTTACTCAAAACCATTCTTGAACCATTTTTGCTGTGTGGCAAGGTGCATTATCCTGTTGAAAGAGGCCACTGTTTCCATGAAAGGGGGTACTTGGTCAGCAACAAAGTTTAGGTAGGTGGTACATATCAAAGTAACATCCACATGAATAGCAGGACCCAAGGCTTCCCAGCAAAACATTGCCCAAAGCACCACACTGCTTCCGCCGGCCGCCATTTACATGTAAAAGAAAACTGGATTCACCAGACTACGCTACCTTCTTCTATTGGTCTGTGGTCCAGCTCTGTTGCTCACGTGCCCATTGTAGGAACTTTTAGCGGTGGACAGAGGTCAGCATGGGCATCTTGAGTGTTCTGCGGCTATGCAGCCCTATACACAAACTGTGATGCAATGTGTGTTCAGACACCTTTCTATCTGAACCAGCATTAACCTTTTCAGCAATATGAGCTACAGTAGCTCTTCTGTTGGATTGAACTACCAAAGGTCAGCCTTTGGTTCCCACCAGGGGCGGACTGACCATTCGGGCCGTTGGCACTGCCTGAGGGCCCGCGGCCACCAAGGGCCCGTCACTAACACCCCATCCACCGCCTCTCTGCCACCTGCACCCGGCCAGCCCGCCCACCCGCATCAGATGCGGCTCTGTCATTGACGGCCGCTCGCTCCTCAAGGAGGTCCTTGGGAGGCCCAAGTGGGCGGCCCTCTACAATGCCTGATTAGAGGCATATCTACAGGTAATCTACAATGTCTGATTACCGAGGTAATGTCCCTGGGAACATAAAATAAAACATTTATTTTTTTTAAAGGAGAACTATGGGGTAAGTGTTTTTCCCCATAGTTCTCCCAAGGGTCATGGGAGGACATAAACTAGCGTCCTCCCATGACCCAAAGCTCAGTATATAGCGAGCTACAGGTCGCGGTATACTGAGACCACCGCAGCCAGGGACGAATGGTCACCCTACACCGGGGAGCCCTCACTATCCCCCAGGGAGCCACCACAGAGCCTCCACTGGCCACAGTGGAGCCCCCACTACCCACCTGGGAGCTACCACAGAGCCCCCACTAATTATCAGGCAGCCCCCACTGGCCACCACAGATCCCGCACTGACCACCTGACAGTCCGCATTGGCCAACTGAGAGCCTAATTAGGGAGCCGCCTCTGCTACACCCACACGCACCCGTGAAACTCTCTGGACCCCTGGTGAGAGCCCGCACAACCTCCTGAGAGCTCACACAACTCTCCTGAGACCCTGGAGACATCAGGCAGCGAACCCGAAGAAACATGTAGCGTCATATTATTCTGCATTGTAGTCCCTCTACCGCTTGGAGAACTACCAGGGTCGCAGCAGTCGTACACGTGCACAGCACTGACGAGGCATCCGTACACTACCAGTGTGCTATAATTTTCCTCAACCCATACATTTCTCTACCGTGTCTCTTCCAGGTGCGCATGTCATAAAGAAAGGGGGTCATTAAAACATCTGATTCGGATGGCGCGGCCCACAGTCGAGAAAAATGTATAGGGTCGAGAAAAATTATAGAACACTGACTTTGACACTGTGCCTCCCCCCTCCCACTATCCTCCCACAGCTCACAGCCCAGAAGCAGTGGTCGAGAGTGCCTAAGTACAAGTACATGGAGCGGAGTAAGGCCAGAACTATATTGGGAGCCCAGTGGGAGCAGAGCACCATCCCCCAGCCAGTCACCCCTTTCATGGACTTACTAGTGAGTCCTCACATCACCTGACCATTCACACTAGCGTTACATGGATGGCAGGGAGAAGGCGGGGGTAGAGGCAGAGCGGGAAGGGGGCCAAGTTGCTGCACCATGGGCCTCTGGGTTGTACTTGCCCCTTGGCTAAAAGTTGCCAGTCAGCTCCTGCTGTATTCCGCACGTGCCCAGTCTGCCTTACATTGGATCTGGTATGAAGTCTGCCGTACATTGGATCTGGTCTGAGGTCTGCAGTGTATTGGTTCCGGCCTGAGTTCTGCCATGTATTGGTTCTGGTCTGAAGTGTGCCGTGTATTGGTTCTGGCCTTAGGTCTGCCATGCATTCTACCATTTAGCTCGCTTTCCATATTGCCTATATTGGTCTCCTACCAGTTCCCCGGCAAATCATCTCTTAGTGAATTGGCCCACTATTTGAAAAAGAATGTGGATAAATAATTTCTGTGACCCAAGAATGTCTATGCAGGTGGGGCGTGTGGGAGGGGCTTGTATATGGGCAGAGCACAAGGGGGCCCCATAACCTTGTATTGCCCGGGGTCCCCATGTGTTGTCATTCCGCCCCTGGTATCCATATGCATCAATGAGCATGGGTGCCAATGGTTCGCCAGTTTTCCTTTTTTTTGGACTACTTTCAGTAGTGCCTGACCACTGCAAACTGGGAACATCCCATAAGAGCTGCAGTTCTGAAGTTGCTCTGACCCAGTCGTCTAGCCATCACAATTCTGCCCTTGTCAAAGGAATTGACAAGGAATGCAACAAAAGATGTAAAAAAGCAATCAGGGCAGCAATAGTGGAATACGAGGAGCACATAGCAACAGAAAGCAAAAGTAACCCCAAGAAATTCTTTAAATATATAAATAGCAAGAAGGTAAGGACAGAACATGTATGCCTCATAAAGGATGATGAGAGGAGGTCAGCTACTAGCGACAGGGAGACAGTGAACAAGTTAAATTAATCATTTTCTTCTGTCTTTACAGATGAGACGGGACGTGGGCAGCAGTCAGGGCATCAGCTGCAGAGATAGTATTTCCATTTTTTTCATGTCTCAGTGGCTGTCTGAGAGAAGAGTAATACAGAGGCTGGAAAGATTAAATGTAAACAAATCCCCAGGGCCTGACGGTTTACATCGGAGGGTACTAAAGGAACTTAGCCAGGTCATAGCCCGAAATTATGTACCCTTGTACATAATTTTCATGGATACTCTAACGACAGGTAGGGTACCAGCTGATTGGCGGATAGTGAATGTGGTACCAATATTTGAAAAAGGGATAAGAAGTACACTGGGTAACTTCAGGCCTGTCAGCTTAATGTCAATAGTGTGGAAAATATTCAAAGGCATAAGGGACTACATGCAGGAATTTGCAAATAAAACTGGAATAAGTAGTAACCAACATGAAGGACCGTTCTTGCTAGACCGGTCTATTAACATTTTATGAGGAAGGCAGCATTATTGTAGACGTGGTGTATCTGGACTTTGCTAAAGCATTCAACACAGTACCCCACAAACGTTTGCTTCATAAACTAAGGTCTATCAGTTTGGATGAAATTGTATGTACATGGGTGGAGAATTGGCTGCAAGGACAGATCCAGAGGCTAGTAATAAATGGGTCATTTTCTAATTGGGCAAAAGGTTGTGAGTCGGGTGTCCCAGGGTTCGCTCCTGGGACTGATCCTGTTCATCTTATTCATTAACAACATAGAGATTGGACTAAATAGTTTGAGTTCGCTTTTTGCAGACAATACAAAACTGTGTAGGGCAGTAAATTCTGAACGGGAAATATTCACACTTCAACAGGACCTAAATATAATTGAGGCATGGGCTACAAGATGGCAAATGTGATTTAATGTTGAAAAATGTAAGGTTATTCACATGAGATCAAAGAACATATGTGGAAACTACCACTTGGGGGGTGCTACATTAGGGAAGTCGGACATGGAAAAAAACCTAGGGGTGTTCATAGATCACAGATTTGGCAATAGTAAGCAATGCCAAGCAGCAGCCAGCAAAGCAAGCAAGATACGGGTGTGCATTAAAAGAGGGATTGTAGCAAGGAAAAAAGAGTAATACTTTCACTTTATAAATCACTGGTTCCGCCTCATCTTGAGTATGCGGTACAATTTTGGTCGGCAACTTTCAGGAAAGATGTCCTCGAGCTGGAGAGAGTTCAGCGAAAGGTTACAAAATACATTAAAGGGATAAAAGACCTGAGTTATGAAGACCGCCTCCAGCAATTAAAGGTATTCATCTTAGAAAAGAGGCAATGAAGAGGAGACCTTATTGCAATCTTCAAAATTATCAACGGGACCACAATATTTGGAACAAACTTTAATCCGAAAACTGTATTGAGAACACTGGGACACAACAAGAGGTTAGAAGAAACGGGATTCAACCATAGAAATTGTTTTGCGGTTTTTTACTGTGATAGTAGTGAAATTGTGGTATCCCCTTCCACAGGCAGTGGTACCTGCTGATAGCGTTCATAAATTCAAGAAACGTCTTGATGAGTTTCTGATTTCACTTTATATACAAAAATATGGAAAGTGTTAAAGCCAGATAAATACAGACACACAATCACATACAGGTTGGACTGGATCGACCGTTGTCTTTATTCAACCTTTTTTGCTTGCCTATTTTTTTCTACTTCCAACTCATCAGCTTCAGGTGCAAAATGTTCATTTGCTGCCTAATATATCCCGCCCACTGTAACAACACTGTAACAGTGCCATTGTTACAAGATAATCGATGTTATTCACTTCACTGGTGTATATATTAATGTCCCTCATCACAAATGCAGCTGTGTTAACATTCGAAGCTGGGTACTTTGTAATTTTTTTTCCTAATGGAGACATTATGCGTATAGCTGTCATTTTCATCTGAAATATGTAATTCCTTACACAGATCAATTAGCATTTTTAGACATCTATAATCTCTTCGACCTAAGTCTGTCCAGTCATTCAATAAGCCATCAACAGGGGGAAAATCATTTTCTCGATGTAGATACTGTAATAGAATCTTTCTCACAAATAGATGTACATCTTTAATTGTTTTAAATATATCTATTTGCCCTTGGATGAAAGGACCAAACCTCTTTTTATCACATTTATTTCCTTATTCAAGAAATTTCTTGAAGAAATATTAGTAAAAGAATTGTCATCATTCACAGTTCTTGTCCTAAGAAATTAGCTGATGCCATTAACAGATACTGTTATGCTGTTTCCCCCAAAGATTATGTAAAGGAAGAAGTAGGCAATGAAGCAATAGACATGAGTCTTAATGTGTTCAAATCTGTTAAATGGGTTGTTGTATCTACACATGTTGACAATTGTGAATCCCTCACCTATGTGTTTGTATTGTGCTCGCTTGTGTTGTCCAAATCTTAATGAGTAATTATGCTGTTTTTGTTGTTAGTGGATTTATAATAAGTTTGATAACTGTACTCTGGTGGCAGATATTATTATTAGTTCTAAACCAGTTTGAACTAGTTTTGTCCAAATAAAGGGATTTAACTTTGAAAAGTATTGTATGTTAAAGTGACACTAAACACAGGAGTTAAATGCATTCAAGTACCCAAACAATTAACAAAAATATAGCGTATTTGTGCATCACTAAGCTGTAAACCCTAAATCATCTTTCAATTCATACTGACACTTTCCTTCCTTCTGGAGAGTAGTTACTTTTGTTCCCCATTGTCCTTGTGTGTGTTGTAAAGTAGCCACTGCTCCAGGCTCCCTCCCGTGATGGACTACAATCTCATGTTTAGTTTAAATATTTGTATTGTGATCGTGGTATATACAACACACAGGAGGTACCATGGGGAACAAGCAGCCACCCTACAGAAGGAAGGACAGCGTGAGCACAAATTCAGAGATGAATTGAGGATCGCACAGTGGCGTAGTGGTTAGCACTTCTGCCTTGCAGCACTGGGGGTCCCTGGTCCGAATCCTGGCCAGGTCACTATCTGCAAAGGAGTTTGCATGTTCTGTGCTTGCGTGGGTTTCCTCCGGGTACTCCGGTTTCTTCCCACACTCCAAAGACATGCTGGTAGGTGAATTGGCTCCCATCTAAATTGGCCCTGTATGTATGTGAGATGGGGACCTTAGATTGTGAGCTCCTTGAGGGCAGGGACTGATGTGAATGTGCAACTATGTAAAGCGCTGCGTAAATTGTCAGCACTATATAAATACCTGTAATAAATAAAATAAATAAATCGACAGCCGAGGGATGCACAAATAAGCTAAATTTTTGTTAATAGTGAAGGTACTTGAATGCATTTTTAAGATCTAACTTCTGAGTTTAGTGTCACTTTAATGAAAGGAACTTAGGGTGTTCCTAGGGTTTCTATTGGGTCAGCCAGAGTTTCCCGTCACTTTTTTCTGCAAAAGTGGAAAAGACATAAGAACAGTTCCAACTATTTTAAATGAATGTGGGTTCTGTATAGATAAGGAATACAAACTAATTTTCATTTAAGTGTTTAATGCAGTTATTCCATGAAACAGGATCAAAATGCCTGGTCTGATTTTGTGAAAAAATTTAAATGAAACTCATGCTAGCGGGTTTTCCAGAAATGTTATGAAATTGTATGAAATATTAAAAGTTTAACTCAACCTGGGGAACATGGTTCTGGTGGTGTGATTGAGATATTATAAACATCTTGGTTCAATAAATATGGTTTTAATATAGCTAATATGTGTATAAATTCTGTTACAGTATTGATTGTGCTGGTATTCTAAAGCTGCGAAATTCTGATATTGAACTGCGCAAGGGGGAGACTGACATTGGCAGGAAGAATACTCGTGTGCGTCTGGTCTTTAGAGCACATATACCCCAACCCAATGGAAAAGTTCTGTCCTTACAAACTGCCTCTATACCCATTGAATGTTGTAAGTATTCATACCCTTGATGAACAGTAATTATTTTTTTTTTTTTATTTCCAGTAGTCATGCCTTACCTAGAGACATGGCTTACCCATGTTATGCAAATCAGGCTGAAAAGAAGCAAGTTTAGAAATGCAAACAAAAGGGTCTCCTCGTTTCTCTGTTCAAACATTTGGATCAAATGTCCAAACTAATACAAACGTGTGTCTCATAAAAAACACTCTCCTTTCTACTGAGGGAGACTTGGGTAGTTACTTACCTTATTTCTGTGATTCTTCAATCAAGATTTCCTCTGGCTGTGTTTGGCCATGGCAGCAATTTTGCAGCTTCCAGATGGGTTCCCCATGGCAGTAGCCTTGGGGACTGCACCTGGACTCTGCAGGACTGAAGATGTAGGGCAGACCTGTAATGTAGCTTTGAGCACTGGATACTGCATTAGGTACCAAACTTGTCATGTAGTACAGCGTGTTGGATTAGCTGCCGGGTCCAGAGCAGCGGTGTATGCGTACCACTGTGTGGATACCGCACCCTAGGGGGTATGCTCAGCCAAAGTGAGTGAAGCTGAGAATTGGAATAAACCCCATCGTTTAGAGATTTGATGCAACAGGTGGGTTAGTCTATGTTTCTTAAACCTAGATGTTACCTGGTCCTTTAAGATGTTTGTTGCTTCCCTGACGATGTTTGGGAACATGTACTGTGCACTCCATGTCCCTACTGCTGATCTTATTTTCTATTTCAAAGTTTTTATTAGGTTTTTTCACACACGTAAGTCCGTATATACAACTACGGGACCATGCATTATACATATTACCAAGTATACAGGCAGGTAACATAAGTAACAAACAATCTTATACTCGGTCTTGTAGATCATCATAGGCGATGAGACTATAATGAGCAACCTAACTAAGTCAGGTTGGAGCAGCCTTAATACATTATTACTAACATCTACTTAGTTCAAAAATATAACATTCTATATTGGTATGCATTGAAAAGCATTACAACCCAGAGTCCCAGTAGAGGGATAAAGAACAAAGGAGAAAGAGCGGGGGGGGGATTGGCAAAGATTTAGAGAGGGTACAGGGCGAAAGGAGAGGGGAAAAAGAGAAAAGGAAAAAAAAAAGGAAAAGGAGGGGGGGTTCGGATCTCGCTACTTCGGTTGACACTTCGTGGTGAACATCCTCAGTAGTAAAATAGTTATATTAAGCCCTCTGGAGATCAACCTCCTTACCAGCTCAGGAGGACATCCTCATATGCCACAGAAGCTAGATTCGGTCATGGAAGGGTGTTGGAGGTGTATCCATGGTTCCCATACCCTGAGAAACACGGGCTGTCTATCCACCAATATGCTTGTCAACCGTTCATTCAACATGATATTGTCTATTCTAGATATAAATTCCCTGTACGATATTTGTTGCTTCTTCCAACTACCAGCCAGTGTTAACTTGGCTGCCAAAAGGATGAAGTGGGAAAGTGTCCGCTGATCTTATTTTAATGATTAAATTTGGCTATTTGTTTAGTTTTCCCCACCAGTCCCATACGTGCGAGCACCTAGGGGATTGGCAGTGGTCTTCTGCTGGCACAGGCTCAGTAACCAAGCCAGCAACCATCTTGGTATTCTCGGCCGATTGGGTCTGCATTCAGATCACTGAGGTAGCCATCTTGCTCCTTCCTGTGATTAAGTAAGCATGTGGAGGAGGCGGTGGCCCTGTTAGTTTAGCATTGGTTCGGAGCAGGCTGAAGTATGCAGGACCCAGATCCATTTGCAGCAGGACAGTTATCACTGTTTCCAGGGACAACTGAGACCTGAGGGGGACCCTCATTAGGCCTTTGGGGCCAGCCTAAGCTTTGGGCCCATTCACGATGGTGCACTTTAAATGCAAAGAGACTATTAATAGGTGTGGGGGTTACCTGATGTTTCTCCCAGGAAATCTGCTTCAGATAGTATGTGTGTTAGCCTAGCGTTTAGCTCTCAGTTCTCTTCTAATGTGTCCACCACCCCTTCAGGAGATGCATTCTCCATGCCTTAGCAAGGAATATTTTGCAGCATCAATAACTGACTGTTTTTATGGGACATATATCTGCTGTGATTGATTCATTGGGCTGCAGAGGGCGCAAGTACATCCCCACTTTCAATTTGCTGTCAGACCCAGCCATGGCTACTGCAGTAAAGCAGGATGATGATGAGGAGGAGGGTGTGGAACTAAAACTGTGAGATACCATTTCTGTGCTTGTTGATGAGGTGTGAGAATGTCTAGCTATTGCAGCACCCATACAGGTTTGCCCCAAGGTCACTAGCTTAGGTCCCCTTGGGAATACGAAACCCACTAAGACCTTAACACTTTCTATAGTGAAGGAAGTACTTTATTCAGATTAGTATTACTTGGCAAATGAATATGTCCCTCCAAAATGCTTTGCACACCAGTAGCTCCTTGAAGAAGCTTTTCTTAAGAAATGAGTGTTGCTGGAGGATAGGCGCCTAGAATCCTTGTTCAAGGCAGCGTTCACCTTGGTTGCGCCTACCCTGCAACCTGCAGTTGCTCCAATGGAGTAATGAGAGACCTTTCTGACCTGGACAAAACACACCACTTAGGATCCTAGCATTATCTCTATGGACCCTGATGTCATACGGTGGCTGAAACTTCTGCCGATGGACTTGTGCTATTTTGTGGACAGCTTGGCTGACACCCTTGTGCCGGCTTCCTAGGTAGTGCGTGTTGTCTGTGCATACGTGCAAAAAAAGCAGATTACCAGCACTCAGTAGTAAAGTTGAATACGTCCCTTTTAATTGGACAAAGACGTCACCGTGATCAAAAAAGCCGACGTTTCGGGACCGCGCTGGGTCCCTTCCTCAAGGCAGAAAGACGTGACAATATAGTACCATACATACACCACATATATACCCCATGGAGTTAATCAATAATTCATAGCAACACCCCAGTGATGTCACAACGGCGGCAAAAAACGCCATATTTAAAAATGCAAAACCATTTAAGAACAACACAATCAAACTAACACAAGTAATTAATAGATCATACCCACAACCAGATGATCCAGGTCGATGTTGTGGCTGCAGAGTAGCTGACATAACCACAATACAGGCATAGTACACTCCATAACGTCGGCAAATGAGTGCATAGATCTCCGCCCCTCGTCCCGATGTTCCAGCGCGGACAATAGGTGTCATCGGTCAGTAGGGAGACAGAGAGACACAACTCTCAGCCATCACACGGCGCAGGCGCCGGGGCTATACACCAGAGGTGCTGACTCGGGTGGGGGAAGAACAAGAGAGCGTAATATATCCACCCTGCTGACACAACAATTGATACTCCCAGATCAAGAGGCGCAAATAAGCAAATAAATCATATAATAACAAGTGATAAAACACCAAGGTGCATAAACAAAAATAACATATTTACATGTATAGAACCAAAAAAAGGGGGAACAAGCAAAGGAATAATAACTAATACATACGCATATGAATAATGCACCAGTCAAATCACGGATAACAATACACCCAGGGGACATAAAGTATATCAGCAGATTAGCTAGAAAATTGATATAAATTAGCTATATAAGAATAACCACGCTTTAATGATTTTCAGTTTGAAATTGACACCTTTAAACTTGAACGCTCCATGAAGTTGAAACAGCACTTTTGTCACCAAACCTGCACTAAAGGCATTGATTCGTCTACCATTAAATTCAAGAATAAAAGTTAATTTACACCACCTGGCCAATTTGCTTCCATCGAGACCTTTATCAAGACTGTCAGATATGATACTCGTAACATCACTGACCAGAGAAGGGCACATAATCGTTCATGCTACTCCAATCTGAAAAGGGGGGAACTGACTGCCCTAAAATCATTACAGGAAGATGATTCTATCATCATAAAACCTGCGGATAAAGGGGGTGCCATTATTATTATGGATTATGCCAATTATAGAATGGGTATTTGCTACCTTCTATCCGATGTGTCTACATATCTCTCAATCCCACGTGATCCCTTAACCTCTATCCTTAACAAATTGTCATCCTTGATCGACTTGGCCCTAGACCAGAGATGGATCTCTGAGGGTATTGCGGAGTGGCTCTATAACTTACATGCCCGCACACCAGTAATGTATGGCCTACCGAAGATCCATAAGGAATACGATCCACTTACGTTTAGGCCCATTGTGGCAGGAACTGGTTCAGTACTACAACCGTTAGCTATGCTATTAGACCATTTTTTACAACCTGTGGTGAAAGCCCTCCATTCTTATACACGTGATACCAATGACTTCATTATGACATTGAAATGTATTGATAATTTTTATCCAGGTTGGACTTTATTAACGATGGATGTATCTTCACTGTACACGTGTATCCCTACTGATGGGGGTCTGCAAGCTGTGGAGTATTTCCAATCTCGGAGAGAGTCACCATCCCCGCCAACAGCTTTCATTCTAGAGGGGTTGAGGATTGTACTTGAGAACAATTACTTTCGTTTCGAGAAACATTACTTTCTCCAGACGAAGGGTACTGCTATGGGCAGCTCGGTTGCCCCTTCCTATGCAAATTTGTTCATGGGATATCTGGAGAAGCTTTTTATTTATCCATCTGAACTGTTTGAACACGTGAGATTATGCACCAGATATATAGACGATATCTTTGTGATATGGTCAGGACCAATTGATGATATACAGATCTTTGTAGAATACATTAATACACTTGTAGAAGGCATTGTGTTTAATCCAGAGATATCATATTCCAGGATTCCTTTCTTGGATGTAATGGTAACGACCCATCAGGGACAGATTTCCACATCACTGTACACTAAACCTACTGATCGCAATGCGTTGCTCTCCTACAGCAGTGCACACCCTGATAGACTGAGAGATTCTTTGCCGGTCTCTCAGTTTGTCAGGGTTATGAGCATTTGCTCGGATACTACGGATTGCGAAATACAACTACAAAAGATGTAAAAAAAAGTGTTAAGCGGGACGTGGCTTACGCATGGCCGTGGACGGACGCGTATAGAGAGAGCTCCGGCTGTGCACCCGGGAACGATCGCCAGGAACTCTACATCTCACCCAGTACACCTCAGCCATGGGCAGGTCGGGCAAGAAGGGAGGTTGGCAGCCTGCCAGGCCCTCTACATCAGCTGTCGGACCAAAGATCGGGGCCTTCTTCAAGACCTCGGGCCTACTCGCGACCCAGTCGCCGTCAGACCGCGGTGCGGGAAACGTGGCGGGCTCGGAGGCCTCCTCGCCGGCTCAGCCTACCTATCAGGGGGACTCGGATTCCTCTGTGCCGGAGGAGGACGGAGCTTCCCTCAGAGGTGAGGAAATGTTTCAGCGCTATTTCGCGCTCCTGCCCACGAAGATCGAGCTGGAGGGCCTGTTCTCCCGCCTGGAGGCCTCACACAGCCGCGACATGTCGGAGCTCAGGGAGGGCCTGGCTGGCTTTGGCCAACGGCTGGAAGCTGTTGAGACGCAGGCTGCGGCTATCTCCCAATCTGTCCTCCAGCTGCAAGATGAGGTGAGCAAACACCATCTACTTTTCCAGCACTTAAGCCTGCAGATGGATGACCAGGAAGACAGACATCGCCGCAATAACATCAGGCTGCGCGGCATCCCTGAGACCACAGGCCCGTCGGACCTTAAAGCTACAGTGCTGGGCGTCTTCAATATGATATTGGGCAACCCCCCTACCCACGCCATTGAATTGGATCGGGTGCATAGAGTGCCAGGATTTCGTAATCCCTCCCAACAGCAGCCTAGAGATGTCCTGTGCAGAGTGCACTTTTTTCAGCAAAAGGAGGCCATTCTGCTGAAGGCCCGCGAAAAAGGTCCGCTGGACTTTGATGGGGCTCAGATCACGCTCTTTCCGGACTTGTCCCGCAACACGCTGACGAGACGCAGAGCTCTCCGGCCACTGACGCTAATGCTGCAGGACCATGACATTCCCTATCGCTGGGAATCTGGTGGCCCAGAAGAATGGCAAGTCTCACATCCTCCGCACTCCGATTGATCTCCTTGACTTCCTTCGGGCCCTGCAACTTCCCCTGATGGCCCTGGAGGGATGGCCGGACCCGGCCCTGCCGAATTGGGCCTCCGTGCCCACAGAATCCACATGGCTCCCAGCCATGTCCCAGAAGAAACGGAGGCGCAGGCGACAGGAGGCCGCCCCCACGCCTACTCCACCACCCTGAAGAGGCGGGCATGCGTGGTGGTGCACCGATTCTCTTACAGAGACCAAGTTTGGCGTCTACGTTTTGATCCCCCATTGTTGATTTGCGGCAGATCATCCCCCCTCAAGACTGGAGGTTACCGGTTCCGTACTTTATTTCCCCCCTTTTTTTTATATACCCGGCACTAAGGCTGAGGGCTTACTGAACCGGTGATGGATCTCCGGGGCTAGCTACTACTAGACAATGGGGGTGGAATTTGATACCCTGCCTTGAACTGGCCCTCCTTTTCCCCTTCCCTCCCCCTCTCTCTTCCCTTCCCCCCCTCTCTCTCCCTCCCCCGCCTGTCTCTCCTCTCTCAGCATTGTTCTTTTTGCTATCACCAGTGGCGTATGTGACCCTCTCTAGTTTCCATGCATCCATGCTGTCATTCTGCTACGCTACTGTTTATACCGTATATATGCCTTCTGTGGATATGGGGAGGTTCTGCGCTTTACGGTCATTACTGTAGCATTTTGTAGCCTTAAGTGGCTGAGATGCTTAGGGCATAGTCATCCCAGTGATCCCTACTCTCATACCTTACTTTAACATTCGCTCGGTGGCGATCTGCCGGCTGTTATTACTGTCATTCTTGGGTTTGTTATTTCCAGTGACTTCTTTGTTTCTTTTGGTTTACCATGTATAAACGCTTCAGTGCTAAAATGCTAATGTTTATAATGTACATACATCTTAGGTGAATGGGATTCTTGCACTTTAACACCATTACTGTAGCTGAGGGATGCACAGACCACAGGAGGGGTAGCACTCCAGGCCTTTGCCTTTCCAGGACTTCTGCTCCTGCAGTCTGGTAATTGCACCCCTGTGGGGTCTTTGCGTCCTGGAATAACCGACCTCCGCTCTTAGAACACGGTCCCAATCTACCACTAGGCTATAACGTGGGCCAGGCCCCTGAGACCGTGGCTGCCTGTCTCCCTCACCCCTCCCCCTCTGTTCCCTGTCCCCTACGCCTCCCCTCCCTTCACTTAGGCCTCCCCCCACATTCCTCTATCCATTCCTCCTGTCATCCCCACCCTTCCCTTTCCCAGTAGGAGAACCCCCTTCTCCCCCCCTATCCCGTGGAGGGTCTGCTCCCACCTCTGTCCCTAGCATGGTTGTGGTGGGATTGCCGATACCATGTGTACATGCTCTTCGATTGTTCCAGTTGCATCTGTGTTTTTATATATTATGGTTTTCATGTTTTCCCGGTCGTTCCCGGGTGCATAGGCCGTTGGGGCCCTTTGTGACCACTTACCCCCACATAGGCCTTCCCCCGCCTAGTTAGGGCGTTTTGGGGTAATTTGGACCTCGGTGTCCTCAATTTAGTAAGTGTTCTGTGTTCTCTGTGTGTCCTTAGTGTTTAGTTAGTGGTCTCTAATTGTTATCCTCCCTTCCCCCCCTGCTTCCTGCCTTCTCTCTGCTATTCTCCCTTTGGTGGGCCTAGCCCGCTATTCTCCCTCTGTCCTTTCCTTTGACTCCCCTGGCTAGGCTAAGTGGTTCTGAATGAGTGATATACGGATCTGCTCTCTGAATGCTAGAGGTCTAAACTCTCCACAGAAGAGATCACAATTGCTCTATAATTTACATAAGCTGCATAAACAAATTGTTTTGGTGCTTGATCCTAGTCTGGACACTACGTCTGGGAAGTCCCAAATCTCCTTCTCCTCCATTAACAGATTGAAAAAGAGACTACATTCTCTCCAGCTAGTTGACATTTGGAGAATTCAACACCCGACCCATAGGGACTATACTTGCTATTCTGGCCCCCACAGATCATACAGCAGGATAGACTTCTTCCTCGTTTCTCACCATCTCCTCTCTTGGGCACCCGACACATCGATAGGTACGCAAATTTGGTCTGACCATTTCCCTGTCTCACTAACCCTTACAATACCGAACACGAGCAGGTCCTCTTACTCCTGGAAATTGAATGAAACCCTCCTTCTGGATGTTTGCTGTAAAGCCGACATTCACTCCACAATCACCAATTTTCTTTTGGACCACGCGAATGACTCCACCCCTGCACCTACCCGCTATGAAGCCCTTAAAGCCACGGTCCGTGGGCTCTTTATAAAGCATGGTGCGCGCATGAAAAGGGAGAGGGGCCCCACGTTCACCCGGTTGATGGCTGAACTGGCCACTTTGGAAACGGCTAATAAGTCCTCCCCGTCCTCTCTCCTCCTTCAAGATCTAACTTGATCAGATCCAAAATCTGGTGTCATTTGGATGCCAAATATTCTTCCTACAGGGACAGGGTGAGGAGCATTTTTTATGAGCAGGGGGATAAGAGTGGCAACTTACTGGCCCGTTCAGTACGCCAACAGCGGGTCTCAACTTACGTCCCTAAACTTTACTAGATCGCGGAGCGATCTACACAACTACAGGAATACTTGGCGCGAACTGCGCTTCCCAGGCTTCCACCATCTGCCTTCCAGGAGCTTTCTGCGCCTTTTTCAGACGCTGAACTCCTCCGTATCCTTAAATCACTGCCAACGGGCAAGAGTCCTGGCCCAGATGGCTTCACAGTTCGCTTCTACAAATGTTTTCAGGATATTTTAACGTCCCCTCTCCTGAACTCCTTTAACGCTCTCTCGGCCACCTGCCACTTTCCCCGCCAATCACTGGAGGCTCATGTAGTGGTTCTACCCAAACCAAGCAAAGATACCATGCACTGTAATAATTTCCGTCCCATTTCCTTGATCAATGTGGATGTTAAGCTGTATGCCAAACTCCTACCACATCGCTTGACTGACCTGATCTACGGCTCATTCACAAAGATCAAGTGGGGTTTGCGCCCCGGCGTAGTGCCAAGGATAACATCAAACGCACGATCACCCTGATTCATCACGCCCGCTCCCGCGGTCTTCCTTTCTGTTTGCTCTCGGTCGATGCTGAAAAGGCGTTCGACCGAGTCAGCTGGTCTTTCCTAGAGGCTTCTTTACTCCACTCGCCTCTGGTCTTTCCTAGAGGCTTCTTTACTCCCCCCGCGTTTGTTGACAGGATTATGGCACTGAACCATCGACCCTTTGCAAGGGTGCGGGTCAATGGCAATCTGTCTGCCCCGTTCCCGATTTATAATGGCACCAGGCAGGGCTGCCCCCTTGCTCTATATCTTGGTGATGGAACACTTAGCCAACGCAATTAGGGGCAATGACTCCGTCCGGGGACTTCAGATAGGTGACCAGGTACATAAACTTGGTCTCTATGCGGACGACTTGCTCCTGTATCTTTCGAACCCTATCGTGGGTGGCCTATCTCTGATGGAGGAATTCAAGCTTTTTCGTCGCCTGTCTAACTATAGGGTGAACTTGCAGAAATGTGAACTATTGAACGTTTCCCTGCCACAAGCTGAGGCGGATTGTGTGAATGGCTCCTTTCCCTTCACGCTGAAATCGGACTATATGACTTACTTGGGCGTCCGCATCCCGGCGGACCTAGCGGACCTCTATTCCTTAAATTATGCCCCCTTACTGCGTACAGTCGAGGATACTCTTCTAGCTTGGATGAACCTTCACCACACTTGGTTCGATAGAATTGCCCTCTTTAAGATGAACCTGCTTACTCGCTGTCTCTACTTATTCCAAACCCTTCCTCTCCATCTCCCAGCCACCTTCTTCAACAGACTGCGCTCGGCCATCATACGTTACATATGGAGGTGCCGCAAACCAAGGATACGATATACGGTCTTGACAATGAGGAAGGAGAGGGGTGGGGCGGCGCTCCCGGATCTGGAGGCCTACTATAGAGCCACTCATTTATCGCATTTGATGGACTGGTTTAACACCAGGGATTCGGCTCTTTGGGTTTCTCTGGAGCGGGAACTGTCCCCAACACCTCTCACGAATGTTCCCTGGCTTCCGCCCCGGCAACGGCCTCCTAGCCCTACGCTACCCTTCTTTCTCACCCCAGTGCTCAAGGTGTGGGATTCCACGAGGCTCAAATACAAACTAGCGGCATCCAGGGGCTTGATGACCCCTGTCATGGCGCATCCAGAGTTCCCTCCTGGATGCGGGGTCCGTAGGTTCCTGTGTTGGGAGGAGACGGCCCCTTCATACATCTTTCAGGGATTGCATGGGGGATCCCTCCAATCCTTGGATCAACTTTATGCCCCCGACCCGCGGAATGTGTGGTTTGCTTACCATCAACTTCGACATTTTGTAAGGGGACTGTTTTCGCATGACTCTATGCCAGGCTCCCTGACCGCATTTGAATAACTATGCGCAGGTGGAGAATCCCCGCCTCACCTTATCTCGTTCCTATACGACTTCCTATCCTCTGGGCTCGAGGGGGAATCCCCGTACTTCATCTCTGCATGGGAGCGGGAATTAGGCGTGGTCCTTTCCGAGGAGGAGAGGCGGAAATGCTTCTGCTTCACTCATAGTCTCTGCATGTCCTCAGCGGTGCAGGAACGCAACTACAAACTACTGACTAGGTGGTACAGGGCCCCGGCAAGGATGCACCAGATTTTTCCACATCTAGCTTCCCCGCCTCACCTTATCTCGTTCCTATACGACTTCCTATCCTCTGGGCTCGAGGGGGAATCCCCGTACTTCATCTCTGCATGGGAGCGGGAATTAGGCGTGGTCCTTTCCGAGGAGGAGAGGCGGAAATGCTTCTGCTTCACTCATAGTCTCTGCATGTCCTCAGCGGTGCAGGAACGCAACTACAAACTACTGACTAGGTGGTACAGGGCCCCGGCAAGGATGCACCAGATTTTTCCCTCTCTACCGGACACCTGCTGGAGGTGCCTCACAGGAGTGGGAACGCTATCACATATCTGGTGGAGCTGTCCTCTGATCGTCCCCTTCTGGCGCACCATCTCACACGTGTACTCAAGAATGTCTGCCAGTGATCTCCATCTCACGCCTCAAATGGCAATATTGTCGATATTTCCGGGATCCATCTCTCGGGCGAAGAAATCTCTCTTACGATTCTTTGTTAATGCCGCTAGGGCATTGATCCCGAGACATTGGAACTCTCAGGTGATTCCGACACTGGGGGAATTGTCCGCGGAAATGTGCCGTCTAATGAGATCCGAGGAGCTGATTGCTTAGCGGCTGGACAGGTCTGAGGCATTCCAGTCCAAATGGAGGCCATGGCTACTGTTTATGACAACGGATGAGTTTAAGACGCTGACATAAATGCATGATCCACCCTTCTTAACCACGCAATCATCTTCTACACCCCTTCCCCTTTCTTCTCTCCCCTTTCTTCTCCCCTTTGTCTCTGTGTGTCTTTGTGTCCTCTGCTGTCCATTTGTCTTGTGGTGTTAGGTGTCGATTGTTCTGTTTGTGTTGTAAGATCTCGCAGGGCTTTCCTTGATCATCTTGATGTTGAAGACCCGGATCAGTGTCTGACTCAATATTGTAGACCTCCTTAGAGGGGAGAGCTTTAGCAGTCCGGAACCCCTACGTGGGGACAAGACCTTGAGCTGAGGTACGGCTTATATCTGGGCACATTGTCATGTACGTTTCTGAGGTATTTGTTATTGTCTTCAGCTCTGCACTATTACTAAGATTGCTCATCGGATGCTGCCTTTGTATGTTGTTTTACTTTGTATGCTGTTTATTTTGATATTTGTGAAAATTTAATAAAACACTTTCTGCAAAAAAAAAAAAATGTTAAGCGATAGAGGTTATCCCAAACATGTACTTGATCACACACTTGAAGTGGCCAGAGATAGGTATCGAATCCCCAAACCTAAGGAGGTGTGCCCGAATGACACTCTCCTTATTACTAACTTTCACCCTTATTCATACCAGGTCAAACGTACATTGCAACGGAACATGAATATTTTGAGAGCTGATAGGACTTTGGCCCCTACTGTTAAAAATACACCTTGTATCATCTATTCCGGGAACAGATCCCTCGGTGATCACTTAGTCTGTGCTGATCCGCACTCTAAGTATGACATTCTCCCACATACATTTTCCACTAAGTTGGGATGTTACAGATGCCACAATTGTAGCATCTGTAACTCGCTTATCATTGGTGACTCATTTTGTCATCCACATACAGGGAAGAGATATTCCATTCGCAGTTATTTGTGTGTCTGTGTTATTGTGTATATATATATACTAAAATGGCCTTGTTCACTAGTATATGTGGGAAAAACCATTAATGCCTTTAAGAAACGCTATCAAAAACATAGAAGCGACATTAAATTGGCAATCGAGTAAAAAAGACAAGGAAAAGAAATCGACCCAAATAAACCGGTGGCAATACATTTTGCCCAATTGAATCATCAGACACACGAACTTAAGGCAATGGTTATCGAACATGTGCCGAGACCCCATAGAGGTGGTAATAGAGACAATATATTATTACGTAGGAAAGACTTTTGGATCCACACACTCATTACAGTAAAACCTAGAGGACTCAATACTGCCTTGTCCCTGACTTGTTACCTGGTTGACTAATGTTAGTGATATATAATTTGATACTCATGTGATTGCTCTTTTATTCTTCTACGATTGTATGCACTAGCCATTCACTGATATACATATCCCTTTTCAATTTATTAATATTGAGTATTAGATAATTTTTGTATTTTTGTACTGATAAGAAACTTATTCTTTGTACCTTGTACTATAGCTAATTTATATTAATGTTCTAGCTAATCTGCTGATATACTTTATGTCCCCTGGGTGTATTGTTATCCGTGATTTGACTGGTGCATTATTCATATGCGTATGTATTTGTTATTATTCCTTTGTTTGTTCCCCCTTTTTTTTGGTTCTATACATGTAAATATGTTATTTTTGTTTATGCACCTCGGTGTTTTATAACTTGTTATTATATGATTTATTTGCGCCTCTTGATCTAGGAGTATCAATTGTTGTGTCTGCAGGGTGGATATATTACTCTCTCTTGTTCTTCCCACACCGAGTCAGCACCTCTGGTGTATAGCCCCGGCGCCTGCGCCGTGTGATGGCTGAGAGTTGTGTCTCTCTGTCTCCCTAGTGACCGATGACGCATATTGTCTATCCCGGGACGAGTGGCGGAGATCTTTGCACTCATTTGCCGACGTTATGGAGTGTACTATGCCTGTATTGTGGTTATGTCAGCTACTCTGCAGCCACAACATCGACCTGGATCATCTGGTTGTGGGTATGATCTATTAATTACTTGTGTTAGTTTGATTGTGTTGTTCTTAAATGGTTTTGCATTTTTAAATATGGCGTTTTTTGCCGCCGTTGTGACTCACTGGGGGTGTTGCTATGAATTATTGATTAACTCCATGGGGTATATATCTGGTGTATGTATGTTACTATATTGTCACGTCTTTCTAGCTTGAGGAAGGGACCCTGCGCGGTCCCGAAACGTCGGCTTTTTTGATCACTGTGACGTCTTTGTCCAATTAAAGGGACATATTCAACTTTACTACTGAGTGCTGGTGATCTGCTTTTTTTGTTCTGTGTTTGCACGGCGCCATCCGTGGTTATCACTACGAGCACCATCTATCTTGTTGGCCGGGACTGCTGTAAGGTGTGCGGAGGGCTCCCCCATCGATTTACATGTGCATACGTGCAGACTTCTGTGTCTTAAGTATTAGTCGGCAGAACTGGCATGCAAGAAGCATCTGGAGAGGATACTCTTTGTAGGGTAATGTCTCCTGGGAGAGGATTTGGGCACCTTTATGAAAAAGGTTAGGCTACAAATAGAATACATTTTTAAGCAAGCCGAAACTAAAAAGTTTCCACTGGTATATCTTAATTGGCTTTGGACAGGAAGGGCCCCCTATTGTCCCTGCAGGATTCCTCCTTCAAAGCAAATGCGGGTTCCCTGCTTAAAAGCAAGCCTTCTGCACGGAAGCCTTCCACGCCATAACCAAGACCTATTTACAATGGGGAGGGTGGGCACTTTCGGAAGTGGGGGGGACACGTTTGATGGCTTTTGCAGTCAACTGGAGTTGAGATGCCCAGGGTTTGTGTGCTAAACAGTCTCCCAGGGTTACCAGATGGAACTATTATCCTACCCTATTCCTCAATTTATGCCCTCCAAACTGCCCTTTTCCCCTCAGTGGTAGGAAACTCTGCGGCAAGCTCGGCAGCAATTTGTGCTGTCAGGAGTCATCATGCCTGTTCCTAAGGAGGAGAGGTTTCTAGGATCTTACTTAAACCTGTTCATGGGCATAGATGAGGTGGTGTGTACGTGGATAGAGAACTGGCTACGGGAACGTGTCCAGAGAGTATCTGTAAATGGCACCTTTTCGGACTGGGCTAGTGTAATGAGCGGTGTGCCTCAAGGATCTGTGCTGGGTCCGATACTGTTCAACGTATTCATTAATGACATCGGGGAGGGAATAAATAGCCATGTTTCCGTGTTTGCAGACGATACAAAAATAGGGAGTGTACTAGAAACGGATCGTGACAATATAACATTGCAGGAGGACCTGGATAAAATAGGGGAGTGGGCAATACTATGGCAGATGAGGTTTAATGTCGATACATGCAAAGTAATGTACTTTGGACATAAAAATAAACAAATAGGCTATACAATCATGGGTATGCCGCTAGGGAAGTCAGAAATAGAAAAAGATTTGGGGGTCATTGTAGACCACAAACTGAATGGTAGCTTGCAGTGCCAAGCTGCGGTAAACAAAGCTAGCAGGGTCTTGTCCTGTATTAAGAAGGGGATGTATTGCAGGGACAAGTCTATAATTGTGCCTCTATATAGATCGTTGGTTCGGCCACATCTGGAGTACGTGGTCCAGTTTTGGTCGCCGGTACTGAGAAGGGATGTCCTTGAACTGGAGAGAGTCCAGCGGAGGGCAACAAAACTAATTAGGGGAATGGAGGACCAGAGCTATGAGACAAGGCTGCTGACCTTAAACATGTTTACGCTGGAATTAAGGAGATTAAGGGGGGGATATGATTTTCATGTACAGATGTTCAATGGTGACAGCAACATTGGCAACAAACTGTTTGAGATTAACTCCATTA
>NW_017306643.1:1053395-1072540 GCF_000935625.1 Nanorana parkeri | reverse complement strand
TTTGCAGACGATACAAAAATAGGGAGGGTACTAGAAACGGATCGTGACAATATAACATTGCAGGAGGACCTGGATAAAATAGGGGAGTGGGCAATACTATGGCAGATGAGGTTTAATGTCGATACATGCAAAGTAATGTACTTTGGACATAAAAATAAACAAATAGGCTATACAATCATGGGTATGCCGCTAGGGAAGTCAGAAATAGAAAAAGATTTGGGGGTCATTGTAGACCACAAACTGAATGGTAGCTTGCAGTGCCAAGCTGCGGTAAACAAAGCTAGCAGGGTCTTGTCCTGTATTAAGAAGGGGATGTATTGCAGGGACAAGTCTATAATTGTGCCTCTATATAGATCGTTGGTTCGGCCACATCTGGAGTACGCGGTCCAGTTTTGGTCGCCGGTACTGAGAAGGGATGTCCTTGAACTGGAGAGAGTCCAGCGGAGGGCAACAAAACTAATTAGGGGAATGGAGGACCAGAGCTATGAGACAAGGCTTCTGACCTTAAACATGTTTACGCTGGAATTAAGGAGATTAAGGGGGGGATATGATTTTCATGTACACGATGTTCAATGGTGACAGCAACATTGGCAACAAACTGTTTGAGATTAACTCCATTACAAAGACTAGAAGCTACCACCTAAAGTTGGTGGAGAAAAAATTCCAGCACAATGGGCAAAGAGGGTTCTTTACAGTAAGAGCAGTTAAGGTCTGGAACTCACTGCCATCGGCAATGATTTCAGCCAAGAGTGTAGATTTGTTTAAGAAACGTTTGGACAATTTCTTGAGGGACCGTAATATCCAGGGATACCAGTATCCCTAAGAATGAGATGATGCGTGGACCTATATGGGTTGGACTTGATGGACGTATGTCTTTATTCAACCCCAAATACTATGTAACTATGGTTCCAAAACCAAATGGAGGGATGTGTCCCATCCAAGACTTAAAGGCTCACTCTACAAGTTTATGTGAGGCTGCATGTTTCATATGGAATCCGCACAATCAGTCATCGCCTCTTTTTAGCAAAGAGGACCTAATCATGGCCTGGGCTTAACTTTGTGTTCTGGTCCTGTTCGGTGCACATTCCAGGAGTGGACAATTGCAGGCGAACTTTCTCAGCTGGCAGCAGTTGAACTTGGAGAAATAGTCTCTACACCCCAAAGTTTTCATGAGACTTGCTGTTGGGGGACGCAGAATGTGGATCTTCTGTCACCCATACTCAACAACAAACTGGACATGTGGGTGTCCTGGTCCACGGATCCCAGACTTTTGTGGTGGATGTGCTGTAGTGGCTGCTTGAAATCAGCTTTTCATGATCTAAGCCTTTCTTCCCTTAAAGATGTTTCCTTGTTTGGTTTGCAGGATTGAGACAGGGAGCATTCCAGTGTTTCTTTTGGCTCCCAACAGGCCCTGAGGAGTGATGTACATGGACATCTTTCAGATGTTGGCCGATATTCTATACTTCTCACTTCCTGGCCTTGACGGCCTATCTGTTGAAGCCCAGGTCCTGAGGGATAGAGGGCTGTCTGTGTCGGGTCCCAGCCCGTGTTCCGGTCCTGGTCCGGGCTCCCACCCGTATGACGCGGCGGCCTGGCGAGACGCCCCCATATGACGTGGTGGCCCTGCGGGCCACGCCCCCGTGCGTCTTGGTGCACGGCCGATGACGTCAGCACGTCAGCTCCGCCCAGTGACTTCACCCGGGCTATATAAACAGCCTCAGCAGTCTCCCTCATTGCTGAGTGATGTTCAGCCTGTGCCCAGCACCAGCTCTGATCTGCATCCTGTGACCATTAGTGTTTTGACTCGGCTGATTCCTGACCACTCTCCCTGGATTCTGATTCTGCTTATGCTGCCCTCTAGTTCCTGATCCGGCCTGCCCCTGACTTCTCTTTTGGATCCTGCTTCAGTACCGCTTGCCCTCAGGTTCCTGACCCGGCTTTGTTCCTGACTACTCTGTGTATCTTCCCCTGCCTACCTGGAGTCCCTGTGGAGCTCCATTCCCGGCTGGCTACCTGAGTTTCTACATCTGGCACCCGTGCTGCTCCTGCCTGTGCCCCCCTGTTGCACCTTAAGAGGTCCGCAGGCGGAGTTGCAAGGGAGGTCCTCCTAGTCACTTCGGGCTTGCACCACGGTACTCATTCCTACAGTCCTGCAGGCCAGAAAGTCAACCTCTCAGAAGAGGTACCATCGTACCTGAAAGGCTTTCTTTCCAGGTGCGAACAGAGAAGGTTATATCTTTAGAAAGACTGTGGGAAAGATTTTGGCCTTTTTCCGAATGGGCTTGAAACAGCACTTTGCTCTTAGTACTCTCAAGGGATAAATATCACCCTTGGCCATCGTTTTTCAATGGCCGTTGGCCTCTAATTTTTTGGTTAAGGCCTTTATATAGGTGATTGCTTCTGTGACTCCGAGATGCCCTCTGATGACGCTTTGAAATCTAAATTTGAAGCTTTCTTCTCTTCAGTGAGCTCCCTTTGAAGCTATCAGGAATATATATTTATTGGATCTTGCATGAGAGACGGTTTTCCTTGCCTCTATTACATCTGCAAAGAGAGCTTCAGGGCTTGCAGCACTGTCGCACAGTGAACTGTTTCTTGTTTTTCACAAAAACAAGATCTTTCTCAGACCTAGGTCTTTTTTTCTTCTTCTTAAAGTGGTGTTCTCTTTTCATGATAGTGAGTACATCGTTCTTTCTATCCTTTTGTCTGGCTTCAAAACATCCCAGGTAGGTCTCTCTCCACTGCATTCTGGAAATCTGATTGTCTTTGAAGGAAGGATCCTGAAAGGTGTCGCAGGGGGCTCGCTGTGCCTTGTTCCACCATTTCCCAGTGATGGAAACAAGTGGACCTGTTGTAAAATCTTTTTGGCCTGGGTGTTGCGCTCTGCAGCTCACTATTCTTTTTTTTTAAATCCTTAAAGGGTGAATCCTCAGCTACATATTCTGTCATTCTGGGCTACCAAGACATGTTTGATTTAAGAAAGAGGTCTGTTTGCCAGGCACATGTGGAGTATTTGCACATACTTTTGTAATTTGGTATACCACGTTGGGTATTTTGTCTGTTTGCTCAGATTGTTTTACATCCAAAATTCTAATGCCAGGAAGGGCCCCCTCCTCTATCCCCCGAATCAATGTCCGATTTAGATTTGGATGCTTCAGCTTTTCTTGAACCTGACACTGCCCAGATGTGGCACAGTTTCCTGAGGCATAATCACTTCCCTCACTTAGTGAGAATGAACATTCTGTTTCCTTGCTCTCGCGGCAAAATAAAATGGTCTGGTTTTATTCAGGCGTTCTTGTGACATTAGGGATGGGGGATCTTTCACTTCAGCCTTTCAGCTTGATGACAGATTTGGGCTCCTACAATCCTAAGTAAGTGTTTCCTTATCATCCATTGTTGGATGTTTTTTTTTAATGTTTGGAAGCAACCAATTCATGTTTTTACTCTGAAACATTTCACGGTGCTATATGCTTTTTGCTGAGGCTTTTTCTAAAAAGCAGGGCTATACTACCTGTGGTGGACCTGCCTGTTTCATGCCTGAAAAAAAATGGCCACTATCCCAGTGCTACAAAATTGGAGTCTCTTTAGAGCCTTGTTGGGGTCTCTGCAGCCTGTTGATTGTCTCAAGCCATTTCTGATTGGTCTTGTTCCTTAAGGCAAGACCTTATATCAGAAAAGGCCTCTGGAGAAAATTATGCAAGTGCTGAAGTTTCTGTGTGACTCTGCACTGAATTTGAACAGTTTTGTCTTTGTTGGACCTCCGTGATCATATCTAGAGTTCTGTAGCTGAAATTCTGGTCATCTGATTAGACTTCACACAGCTAGAGTTCTGTGGTGGAATTGCTGGTTAGCTGATCAGGCTTCCAAAAACACCTTGCTACATTTCCCCTGTTCATAGGGCATATACTATTTGAAGATACACTGGATGAGATAATTAGGAACAGTACTGGCAGTAGTTTCCTCAAGCTCATAAGCCTAAGAATCAGAAGTGCATTAGCCCTTCCTACTTATTTTAAAAGGTTTTTCATCAAAGACTTCTCATCTGTTCACAACTTACTCAAGATGACCCTGACAAACTCATACCTCCAAATCTGCGGATAATTTTTTTGACATATTTGAATGATCGCATTACTTTTTTGTGTTGTCCAGATCCTATTGTTTCAAGGTTCAATTTGGCAAAATTCTTTACAGTCACTGGCTTTATCAGTATGGTAGTCTGAAGTGCTGAAGAATTGGGGAATTTTGGAAGCTTATCCCCACAATGGTCAAGGCCAGAAATCTAATTCGTAAGCTTTTTCATTGTTTTATAATTTATGAATCCCTATGATTAAACCCTCATTCATTCTTAGTGAATAAAAATGTTTCCTTAAAGTTTAGGGTAGATCAGTGCTTGGCATTCAATTCTAACAAGGATCAGGTGCCAGCCTTGACTGTCCTTTTTCGAAGGCCTCTGGCTGATCATTCTTGTCTGGACATTCATTCAAAGGATGATCCTTGTTGGCCCTGTGAGATAATCGGATTTCAATTTCCATTCCATAGATGATGTTGAGGCATCGGAGCTGAATTTATTTGAACCTTTTCAGAAAATAAGACTTTGTGACCAGTTTGTGATTCCCGATGGTCCAAGGAAAGACATTTAGTGTCAACACCTCCAGATAGATTAGGAAAACAACTGTTCAGGTTCATGCTCTTCAGCATAAGGATGCCCATTTTCCTTTTATTTTTAAATCATTTAGAGTCATAAACACTTTGTTTTTTTTTTCCTCAGGCCTATGTTGCCTAGATCTGTAAGGTTGCTACTCAGGCTTCAGTTCATGCTTTCATCAAGTTTTACAAGGTGGAAGTGGCTGCTTTGAAGGATGCACGTTTTGGCCCTATGTCTTGCAGATTGCTCTTTTGGTTTCCTGTTGGGCTGCTAATTTGACTGTTGTTTTGTTGGGGTATCTTTTACTGACACTTTTTTGGGGATTGCTTTTGGACCTCACCTGGTATAGACCAGCGATGGTGAACCTATGGCATGTGTGCCACAGAGGGAATACAGAGGACCCTCTGGTGGCACGCGAGCCTAGGTGGCGGATCCGGTGGAGGGGACAATGGGGCAATTGCCTCCCCGACATCATGGCCGCTCACTCCGCTGCTCTGCCGTGCAGGCCGCACTGAACACTTATGGCCCAAAAGCAAAAGTACCATGGCTGTCAGGCAAGTAGAGTAGAGAGCCACTCAAGACTGGCAGTAGCGTCAGGAGGATCGCTCAGGGAGAGGCGAGGTGAGTGCTGTACAACAAGGAGGATCAATCAAGTGAGTTGGGGCTCAGAGATGGTGGGACAGGAGAGAGGTAGGAACAGAGGCAGGGAAAGAGCCAGTAGAGGGGGCGTGGGGTCAGTGCACACAGAGATGGTGGAACATGAGTGAGGTAAGCACAGTGGCAGTTGAAGAGCCAGAGGGATCAGTGCACACAGACATGGTAGGACAGGAGAGAGGTGTGCACAGTTGCAGGGGAAGTGCTGTGGGGAGGGGGGGGGACAGTGGACAAGATAGCGGTGGGACAGGAGAGAGGTGGGCACAGTGGAAAGGAAAGAGCTGGAGGGGGTCAGTGGAAATAGAGGTGGTGGGAGAGGAGGGAAGTGGGCACAGTGGCAGGGGGTATGATTGAATGTATGATTATATGTGTTTGTATCTGTGAGTGTATACATGTTTAAATATGTGTTTCCCTATTTTGCCTAAGGCAATGATGCTGAATGTTTTTTAAACCCCAGTGCCCAAACTAAAACACAGCAAACTTATATTCAGTGTTGGCACTTTGAGATAAATAAATTGATTTTGCGTTGCAGTTTGGGCACTCGGGCTCAAAAACGTTAGCCATCATTGGCATAGACTATATGATACAAACATTATCATAGCAAACTTATTAGCTAGTCAGCAAAAAAAAGTCTGATCTGCTTTAATGAATTGTGGTAAAAACAGGTTTTACTTCCGTTCAAGAACACAGTAGAGATCTTGAATCTCTTACCGATGGGTTTATAGTGCCACCTTCAGAAGTAGGACACTAGGCACAAAAGAAAAGCACAGCCTAGGGGTCGCCCCTGATGGTGGCCAAACCCCCCAGTAGCTAAAGACAGCTCAGTTTTTTGCATAGTGTCAATGTCAGAGATACCTGGGGAGACGCTTCGGTCTCCGTTCCGAGCGACGCCCTCCTTGTCTACAGGGTGTTGCTCCACCCACTTCCACTCAGTCAGCAGCTTAAAGCCGCCTAGTTTGAAAGTGCTCAGTGTCCTGTCAATGTTGTTGAGACCACACTGAGCACTTTCCTCCCTACAGCCGCATGTCATCAGCTCTCCTGCCATTTGTTTAGGAATCCTCTGCAATCCACCTCGGATCTCCCTTGTTTGGCTTGCCACTCCACACTGCTTCCTGTTTGCACAAAGTAAAGACTACCAGCTGGGTTGAGCGTTCCTCTGCATACTTACCTGAATCCAACTCAGACCTGCGGGAACCGTGGAATCACCTGTATTACCATCGGAGATTCCATATACAACCAGAGAGACCACACCACTACTGCTAACCGCAAGTATACTACATGGTTAACCAATGTGCCTTCTGGGATTGAACATATATCATATTGTTATGGAAATTCGCTTGGTTAAACGCACAAATCCATGCCGCACTAAAGTGCGCCAAAGTATGCCAAACATAAATAATTTCCCCCGTGCTTAAAAGCACAGTTGTATTACGCTCTTTTGTGCAAGGACCGGAGGTACCTCAGTAGAGTCATGTAGAGTCAGGACGCAGGTGATGCTTTCATGCTGGAGGTTCTGTTCTAAGAGAGCTTGTCTCCTGACTCCCTTTATTTTTATATGTCAGGCAGGAAGTGATGTCAGACAGAAAGTGATGTCTCAAACAGGAAGTGATGTCTCAAACAGGAAGTGATGTCTCAAACAGGAAGTGATAACAGATGAGCAGAACATGACTCATCCTTGCCACATGTATGCACAACCGCCATCTTTTCAGACCCACAAATACAATCTCCCATTAACTCAGTGAGCGATGCCCAATAACGTTACTATGATATGACCTGCTCTGCCATTTACTGTGGAACCAAAGCATCTCGGGATATTTGTTTCTATGTGGCATGAGAGATTACCCTACTTTTTGTACTCTCGCTCGTGGTAGGTATTTTTTATTTGGTGAGAGGTTAGGATTTTAGTTCCTGGATATCTTCTGTGGGACATGTCTTGGCTTTTTTTTTTTTTGCAGTAGGGCTTGGACTAGCACTTGCCCCTGGGCACCATTGAGGGGCAGGTCTGTGCGTTTGTGCTTTATTCCTGGAACTGCATACCTTCTGCTCTTCATTAATTTGAAATGCCTGTTTTTATGTGACTTCCCCTGTGCAGTCAGCCTTTGCTTCCTGGCTTCTGAAAATGTTTCTTCTGGCTCTTAGGTTGCACCATCGCACCAGTCAGGTATACTCTTTTGTTCATTTGCAGGTTGCGTTGCCTTCTTTGTGGGTTCAGACAAGATGTACGTGTGCTATTGGGATCTCAAGCACATGGAAAATTCCATCAGTTTTTTTCTGGGGACCTCTGTTTGCTGGTCCTTCTTGTTTTCCTTTGTGAGTCTCTTTGGCTGCCCTAACATTCTTCTTATTCAAGCTCCTGTTGGTGATCACTTTGCCATTTTTTCGTTTGGCACAGGCCCTTGGAATTATTTCAGACAGGTAACTTTATGGTTGGCAGTGTGTCTCGCTGCCCTAGTGAGTAGTTTAATCTTGTTCCCACCCCTCGGTAGACACTGCTTTGGAACATCCCATCGGTAAGTCATTCAAGATCTCCACTGTGTCCTTCAATAAACAGAAGAGAAAATAGGATTTTTTGTAATCACCATAAAATCCTTTTCTCTACGTCCTTTGAAGGACACAGCACCACCCCTGTTTGTGAGGTCTGTGACTGTTTGTTACTTTAAGAATTACTTGTGACTAACTGAGCTGACTTTAGTTATTGGGTGGTTTGACCACCATCAGGGGCTGCCCTAAGCTGAGCTTTTCTGTCTTGTCCTAGTGTCCTACTTCTGAACAACACTATAAACCCATCGGTAAGAGATCCAAGATTTCCACTGTGTACGAAGACTTCTAAATCATCTGTCCCAAAGTGTCCTTGGCAGGTTAAGTTTCCTGAGTCAACAGAGTAGTCAACCCCACTGCTGGTAGATCTCCCTCTACCTATTTCTTACAAGGTTGGTGGATGTCTTATGCCGCTTGCTGTTTTCTGGAACAACCATATTTAAGATATTTGGGTCTGTAAGATGTGTCAGTCTTCAAAACAGAGCGTTTTTAAACACTACTGAAACGCTCCTCATTGATCTTCCCCAGAGACTGGCGGACCTTCAATTAGGCGTCCAAGGAATTTTGAATGTTGGAGCCTAAAATTGAACCCATACTCCTCTTCCCCAGACAGTGTATTGTGTGCAGAGGCAGAGCTGCTATTTACTGATTGTGTTACAATGAATACAAGGGGGGGAGAGCTGTTTACAGCCTAATTACCATCCGACCCTGGTGTCTGACTGATTTTCCCATGGAGAAAATATTTTATGCTTCAGGCCTTATAAAAACTTAATTTAAAAAAATTAGGAAAGCCTAAAATGTGAGTCATGAAAATGTGTACACCATCATTGCATTTCTTCATAACCACAATAAATGCTAACGGTGGAAATGGACTTTAAGTACATCCCAAAAAATGCCATCTTTGTATGTAGTTTGGGTTTCCTTTTCAGATATCTGGCTCTTTGTGGTTACAGTGGGTCCTTATGGGCATGACGACTTCGGCCTTCATTCCTTCCCAGTATATCTGGCAGACTTTCTCTCAGACTTTTGCCTAGAAGCACAAGAACCATATTTTCCAATTGCTGTTTATTCTGCCAGAGCACTAAATGCTTCCTGAGCCTTTTGTCATCAGTCCTCTCTGTCTCGGGTCTGTAATATGGCAAATTGGTCATCAATGCACATAGTTACTTAATGTTATTAGGGTTGATAAGGTTGATAAGGCTACTTTGCTGGATGCCAGCTTTGGTTAGAAGGTTCTGCAGGTGGCAGTGTTATTTTACTCTTTTTAGGCTTGGTCCTCACCCTGTTGGTTATTATTTTGTTGGTGCATTTTGCCTGTTTCATGCTTGTGGACAGCCCACCGGTCCCTGCCTGAATACAGATGCATCCCTCAATGAGTGATAGAGAAAATAGAAGTTTTGTACTCTCCATAAAATGCTTTTCTCTGACTTTGAGGGACACAGCTCCCATTCCCCTGGTTGTGTTAGGCCTGTTGCAGTTGGAATATTTATACTCCGGGGACTGCTTGCTACTAAATACATTTTCTACCAGAGATGAGGTTTTAGCACTAGGTTTTAAATAGAGATAAACTGCCCTAAGAATAAAAAAACACTCTAAGAGCATCTGTGCTTAACAGGTGAGTACACCCAAAATAGGAAAATAGAAAAATAGCACTGTGCTTCAACAAACTCAACATATATTCCTAAAATGTGAGCAAAATTTTATAAATTGTGAAATTATCACAAAGTGGTGAAACAATTATGTGTTATCCACAACACCTGTGTTGCACAATGCCTGTGCTAATGATACTTCAGAAAAAACTCTTGGTCTAATGGTCTAGATACTATAAAGGTGGCCATAGACTTTACAACCATCGCAAGACCTTAGTCTTGCGATGGTTGTAAAGTAATTAAAGAAACGTACGATCTGCCCATCTTGGACAGGCAGATCGTACTTGCGATCATCCCAAGCCCGCCCCCCTAAGGGGCGGGCTTCCAATGACTGCAATGCTGAACGGGCAGTGTGCGCTTGCGCACACCAGCCCGTTCGGCATTTGTCTCCCGAGCACCGTTCAAACCAGCCGAAAATCGTAAGATTTTCGGCTGGTTTTCTAGCATGCTCCTTAGACAAAAGACGTGCGACCGTACAGTAGAAACAGTCGCACGACTTCATTCACACTGCACGATTCTCGTACAATCGCGGGATTTCCCGCGATTCTCGTACGAGAATCGTGCAGTGTATGGGCACCTTAAGCAATAATAAACATTGAAAAAAATGTGAGTAACAGCAAAACATATACTTGTGCTAGTACATCTCATAGAATGTGTACATACAAAAAGTCCTGTATTAAATCTTGCAAGTGATGTACAACTCCCACTTAATCTACATATCCATAATGCAATAAAGTCATTAAAAAAATGTGAAGATATTTCTTCCAACTTTTATAATCCACCACCTCCGTGAATGCATAAACAATTTGTGAATCAGTGCTCTCCACCATGCTCAAAGATAAGATCTGGACGCACTCACCGACTTCTATTGCGCACCATATTTCAGATGAACAAATTGCGCTTTGTTGATTATATATAGAACCAAATCCCCTCCTTCGTCTTTTGATCCGACAATAAATTGGGGTATATTCTTCCAAACTCTAGCTTATCTTTCCAAAATCATCTAATACTATTCCTCCATCTTCCACCTTCTCTTGTACTCAGAAAAAAATGCTTCCCACAGAGTGCTATGTCAGAATACATTTATTTAAAATTCACTTACAATTAAAATAAGGCAATTGCACATAGATTATGTCCACTGGAGTTCCTGTCTCTATGATCGTAATGCTTGCATGAATCCACCCACCTGATGCATTTAGTCCCCTTTGACGTCCTCTGAGGTGACTTTTGCATATATGCAGTGTATGGAGGAAGTGAGACTAAGGAGAAAGTGCCAGTCTACCTATTCTGGATGCTCTGTACTTATAAGTGTAAGGGGATGTAAGGAGAAACCAGAGCAGGGGGTCAGTGGGAGGAACCAAAGAGCATATCAGAGGATTCAATTAGTAGTTGGTAGCTCTGAAAGAGAGTGAGCTTTCAGCAAGTAGACTGCCAGACTGTTAAATATAAAGAGGTTTTCTTCACAGGTTTCTGCTGACAGCATTTATTAACCCCTTCAAAAGGTACTTTATGTCCATTGAGAGACAAGAATTTAGAAATTCTATTAGTCGGGTTATACTTCCACTTACTGGAGATTAACACACTGGCAAACAAAAAACTGTTGAAGACCAGCTCCCCATATAACCCCTCCTCCACCCAGCACACCACAGTTTTCTTCTAGTATCCTAGGAGGTTTGATGCTTTTTTCTTCATATCTGGTGGAATCTTTAATATTTTTTTCTTATCTCTACATAGCAGCTGTCTAGATTGCCCTATCATCAGCAACAGCTTTGGACGCCGTACCTGGACCCAGCTGTACTGCGTTTTGTGGGGCCAGCTTGAAATGGGACCGTCAGGCATTAGGCTCTGCATTGTGGTGCTTTCTAGACCTGTGTGTACTGTGTTAGTCACAGAGCGCTTTCTGGGTCCAGAGTCATGGCACAGCCTGTGCTGTGGCCCAGTCCCTGATAAATCACAGAGTCAACTGGTTGGGCTGAAGCATTGGGAGCTACCTTACAAAAGGTACTGTAATGCCATTTTTAAAATTCACATGACATACATAGGGCACTTTGGCTTTGTGCCTGGGATGCCAATGATATGTCCAAGTCCAATCTGACTTGGCTGTCCATCGAGGGATGTCTCCTCTTTTTACCTCCTTATGACACGGTCATTAGCAATGCCACTGTCAGAGTGTACTCTAACCTCAACGCAGGAGGTCAGTTAAAGGGGTGAAGCAACCTTCTTCTCCATCTACTACACCTAGGGCTTAAAGCCACATGTCTTTTAAAAAAAGAACTATAGCCAAACCTTTTTTTTTCCGCTATAGTTCTCTTTTGGGTCACAGGAGTACTTTTACTAATGTACCCTTGTGACCCATAGTCAGCATATAGCAGGCTACTCTCTGCAGAGCCGTACTGCAGCTGGAAAAGATCCAGACAATATTGTAGGTAACCATCCTGCTGCCTGGTTGGCAGCTGGCTCTGCCTCTCTGGAGACAGAGCCAGCTGTGCCTGTCCTCTCCCCTGTTTGTCCTTCCAATGAGCGCTGGAGGAGCAGAGAGAGGTGAGGGGGAATCCCTGTGGGGAACAGTGACTGGCCCTGCAGGGAGAAGCTGTGAACTGAGCGATCATCGGTTTATGATCACTCCATTCTCAAGCTATAGAGCTGGAGTGTGACCGCGGCAGTGTAATGACCCTCGGGGTTATGACTGGACTCTCAACTGCGGAGGGCACTAGTTAGATGACGGGGGTCAGTTATGATTCCTTCCTTCACACTCCCTCTAGTGATTGATGGTGGGTTTGGAATCAGTATACATCATTCCCTGTTACTTTGTAACCTATGAGTGTGGTACGAACAGATGAGTGAGAGAGAGTGTATACAATATGCGTCTCCACTTATTCCCGCATAAGTTAAGGTGAGCCCTGTGCTGCGAATCCCCCTCAACACACCTGCGACCACAGCGCAGCAGGCTTGCAGTGCCTTATGAGAACGCAACACACAGTACACACAGCTTAACTACAGCGGTTCTAAGTAACTCAGGGGTTTAGTTCAAGGTATTGGCTGAATGAAGTGCCAGCAATTGTTAGGCAATACTTCCTAGCAGTGTAGAGTAACTTCCCCTTCAAGGATCAGCAGTAACAGTACCTAGCTATAGTTCCAGCAATGATATCAGCAGTTAATTGGTTAACAGTCAGCTGTAGCTTAAGTGATAACAGAGACACAGGCTGTGATAGCTCTCCCCTAGAAATCTGAAGTCCACAAGCTCTGTGACACACATAAAGCAGTTCAGTGTACTCCAAGCTTAGTGTTCTGAGCAATGTCAGCAAGTCATCCAGATATATGTTGAAATGTCATAAACTACTTGCGCTTTTGGGGAGTCTTTCGTGGGTCCTTTAGGTGCAATGGCTGTTGCGGTCTCTCCTGGTCTTTGTTCAGCGTGCACCGTTCACAACGGTCGGACGCTGAACAAACAATCTTGCTCCCTTAAATCCCTCCTCGCCGAGCGCGAAGGGGAGGAGCTGGGTCCCGTCCATGACGGAGCTGAAGGGGTGGAGCTGGCTGCCGTCTTGGACGGCCCTGAGGAGGCGGAGCTAGTTGCCGTCCTGGACGGCCCTGGCGGGGAGGAGCTGGCCGTGCTCTGCCCCGCCAGGCAGCGCTGGACCGAGGACGGGGAAGTCTGTTACAGGCAGTGTTGCACACCAGCTGTAACTATTGGGAAGAGTACATTTGACTCCCCTAATAGTTCTCCTTTAACTCCTCTGCCCAGCCATCTGCATGAAGATGCACCCCCAATTCAAGTGGGAGATTTTTTTTTCTCATCCAGCCGGATGTTTGGGCAATGTATCTTTCCAGTATTTTGGTGCTCAAGTCACCCCTGGTAACTATTAGGCTAAATCACTCAAATTGACAGTTTGCTCAGCTGCCCCTCATTAGTTCTCTTGCAGATAAAGCTCTGTCCATTCAACATCCTACAGACATTCTAGCTTTAAGCAGTGCATCTGATGTTCACCGTACTGTTTTTTTTCTGGCATCCCTTTTGTGGAACACTTAAACTCTCCTTGAAGAGAGTCTGTTTTATGTACTTTTGCAATCCAAGACCTTCTGCTGGAGCTTATGCATGTAGGCCTTGTGTCTTAGGTCTTTGCTGGTACCTTTGATTCGCCGAAGGCTAGGGGACTTCGAATTAGACCTTCACTAAAGAGAACCCTTTACGATGGACCTTTGCTCTCTTTACCTGCCTAAAAAATGCCCCTTCTTTCTTTGGAGTTTATGGGGCTTACGCTTATATCTGGGTCTCCACTTTTCTCTCTCCCCCTCATCCTCAATCGCTCTCATCCTCAATCAACCTCCCTTATGGTGTCAGGGTGTCTGGTCCAGATGATCCCTTTGGATCAAGAAGCTCTGGATACTGCTTTGCAGTCTTTTCTTTTGGGACAGGATGGTGCCTTTGCGCTATCCTCAGAATTCTTCCTTGTATAATGGGGCTTTACACATGGGACTTCTATCTGGTTCCCTAGAACAGGCGCTTTCTGCTTCTTCAGGGAGTCCTTCTGTGAGTTGGTGTACTAAACAAAACTTCGTTGGAGTTGTCCACTTCAGGACATTCTCCTCTGGAAAGGTTTAGAAGCTTTAGTATTGGTGGTACTGAGTGTGTACCAATTGGCTACATTGCTTCTTCTGCTGTCAAATATTTGCCTTCAGGATCTCCTCAGCAGAGGTGTATGGTTTAGCAGTTGTGTATCCTCCTTTTCTGTTTGGCAGAAAAAGCATGTGTTGCTGAACTAGATTATATATTTCTCTAGTGGAAAATCTGTTTATCCTTCAAGGTAGGGTGTTTGTGCACCACTTGAGTATGAAGTATCCTTGGCTTTGCCTAATCCCTGTCTTGTGACCCTTTCACTTCCATATGCATGTAAAAGAGCCACTTGCCACTGGCCAGCTTGGTAATCCTTAGGGCATAGGCATTCCCTTGGGTTATAAGTGCATGGTTGCTTTAGTGACCATGGACTTATGGTAGAAGGGTCCCCTAGAATATGCTGACTATTGAATAGCTGTAATCAGCAGTTCATAAGCTGGTGATCACAGCTATTTATTACATATTTGTGTGATAAAATGTATGCCTGCCTCATTTTATTGCAAAGCACACCAACACAGCACACACCCGGCATGGCAGATCTGTCATTACCGCAATGCATAGTTAAACCTAGCCAACCTCCAAAATTTTAGCATAAGTTTTTGATTTACAGTTTTGCATGCCTTTGATTTTCCCCATTTCGTAAAAGGCACAATTAAGAATTCACAAAAGGGATTCATCAACCCACAAAACCTTCCACTAAATAATCTTCTGTACTAATCCCCCTGGGGTTTGCAAAGTTTTATTTTGTCTATCCATTGGGATCGTATGTTTTCCCTCACAATTTTGCTATCTTATTACAAATTTGCTATATTGCTACCAGATTGGTTGCCTCATTATGAAACGTTTTACCCTGCTTCTAGGTTTAGGAGTACAATTGTTTTCTTCTGTTGACCAAAAGGTGGTTGTTGGTCTGTTTTTCCCACATGTCGGGTGTGTGTATTTTCCACCTGTAGAGGGCCATTGCTTGTACAGCCAAGGACTCCCCTTGGCTGTGGGGTTTTTTTTCCGTTATCCTGCTCTGGAAAATCAAGTTGATCATTGGTTCTCCCCTTTGTCATGACATTTCTTGTGCTTTTGCAGAGGGTTTTTTGAAATCTAGTTGATTTGGGAGTCAGTTCATTCAGCTACTTCTGATATGCAATAGTCCTTAAATAGTTTGGGGTCTATCAGTGCATGTTGCCCACCCCACAGTTCAACAGTTGTTTTTTTGTTGCCAGAGTCCCAACATGCTGTAGGGGGCAGTATGATCTGATTGTAATAAGATTTCTAAATTCATGTGTTCTTCAGTGCGATTTAAAAAAAAAGATGTTATGGTAAGTACAAAAATCTCATTTTAAATGGTTTTGTTCACATACTGTTTCTTTGTGTTTATGTCCTTTGAAAATAAAATGCATTAACATATAATGCTCATGCTGTGTGCATGCTAGTTTGTTCAAAATATAGCCAGTTTTATAATTGCTTAGTGTAAGAGAATATTGCTGGGACATATGCACAAAGAATGGAGGTAGTAAGTATCCCCAGTATTAGAGAACTATTATTTAATTGTCTAGTACAAGACAATGGGTTAGTCACGATGACTGGGTTATATGCGTTACCTACAGGTGATTGGACACTAGCAAACAGAGCTGTTAGGACTCGTATATAACTAATGGTGGGGTAATGGTTGTCTCCTCTTTACTGAAAGAGGATTGTGGCTTTTTACTTGTCGATTTTTTCCTTTATGGATTCTTGAACATAAGTGCAAAGAAACAGTGGTTACATAAATCAATGTCCACAATCAATTGTTAAGCAGCAGAAAATATCCAACAAAGTCCTACAAAAAATTCTTCCACACGAAGAATTCAGTAAGGGGAATTGATCAAAGCTGGAGCAGACAAAATCTGGAGCAGTTGCCCATAACAACCAACCAGCTTCTCTCTTCAGTTTGTTCAGTTAAGATTTGAAAATGAAAGAGAGAAGCTGATTGCTTGCCATGCACAGTTGCTCCAGATTCTGTCTGCTCCAGTTTTGATAAATTCCCTCCAATGTGGAGGGAAACGCTTATTAGAAAGACAGGCAGGGTTAAGTAATATACATCAGTCTGGTCTAATATGTTTAATGTGTATTTCTACTTTTGCAGTGAAATTTGAGATAATCCATCTATACAAGTTTGCTGTGTGTTAATGAAACACACACACACACACACACACACACACATATATATATTTCCTGACACCGTACATGGCAGCATACAATGGGTATGGATCCGCCCCCAGCCCAATCACAGGACCAGTTATACTATAAATTAAAGCCCGCCTCCCAAGGCCACCATTCTTTTTTCTGTCCTCACTGCTTATCATACTCACAAAGGTCGACATGAATGAAGCATTGTGTGTAAATACATGGACCAAAGTAAAAGCCAGTGACAGCTGCACAGCCGAGCCTGTGTACCAGCAGGGTAGGCTGTGATGACGCGTTTCCGGGGTCACGCCCCCTTCATCAGATACAGGCCTCCTCTCTCCCATATGCATTATATAGCACTGGTGGCCAACTGTGTGGTGCGCCACGGTCACATCGCTCAAGCTTCAACAGCTGAGGATGTGTCTGGTTGGACGGCAGAGAGGGTTCGCCGTCCTTTAGCTGCGGGGCAACCCTCTGGACGGCTCGTCCAATCACTGGATGGCCTCAAGTGGGCTCGTCCGGTGGGAGTGGCCTCTGGCTTCGTCCAATCAGCGGGACGAAAAACCGGACTGTGTCACACTATGGACGTAATGGCTGCCGGAGCAGCCTGGATGAATCTAAGCAATAATGTATTAAACGATATGGGAGGGAGGAGGGCCGTTGCACAGAACTACCAAGAGCAATTGCAGAAAATAACATTAATAACATAACACATATAGTTGAGCCTTTGCACAAGACTGCCAAAATCCATTGCAGAAAGCAACATAGTGTAAGAGACCAAACTAACCATTCGTGAAGCAAACTTATATTATCATGTGATGCTGATGCGAACATCTAAAAACAGCTGGGTGTCATGTAGAACACATTTGGAAAAAAGATAACTGAGAGTTACTTGATCTATCATATAGATGCTCTATCATAATGCATAGATATAAATATAAAAGATTTGTCAATATTTTACAAGTTTAAAAAAGAATGTAACACATTTATTACCAACACTCTGTGTACATGATAATTGTAGTCTACCATTAACATGTTTGTAGATGATTAAAAAAACATTATTTGAAAAGTTAATAATTGATAATTGATTCATTGATTGATTGATTCGCAACTAGCTGCATAACCTGTTCACTGTTCTTGACCCACTGCCCAATGAGAGTGTGCCAAGTCAGGAATGGAGTAAATGCAAGGAATAACCCCCTCCCGACAAAGTGTGAGGGGAATAGGTGAAAGATGGGGATGACGGTCCAGAACGAGTTGGAAACATCTCTCCTGGGGATAACAGTAACTGTGGTTCTTAAAGTGATGAGGCGGCGGCATGCACCATAGTGCCGTCGCCGAGTGCGTTCCACGCTGGAACGCATTGGCGATTGCGGTGGACACCGCTTACAGTACCCCCCTTCTAAGGGAACCCCTCCTGGGGGTCCCAAGAGGTGCGGGCCTGTCAGGGTACCTGGCGTGAAATCGATTCCGTAAAGTAGGTGCGTGTACTTCAGCTGAGTCTTCCCAGGAATCATCTTGTGTCCCATAACCTTTCCATCTAATCAGGTACTTATGAGGTGGTACTTCTCCTGGAGTCCAGAATCTGTTCCACCTCGTACTCCTCCTCACCCTGAACTAGGATAGGGGGTGCAGGAGGAGGATTCCTATCAGGAAATAGGTTAGGTTGGAAAGGTTTAAGAAGGGATACGTGGAATGAGGGATGAATCCTCAATTCAGGAGGGAGAGTGAGTTGCATGGTGTTCTGGTTGATGATCTTGCAAATGGGGAATGGACCCAAGAATTGCTTTCCCAGTTTCCTAGCGGGGATTTGTAGATGGAGGTTTTTCGTGGAGAGGCATAGTTGGTCCCCCACTTTGTAGGGTGGTGACGGTCTACGTCTGAGGTCGTAGTATGATTTTTGGCGGTCTTGTGCCTGTTTGAGATTTTCCTTCACAACTTGGAGAGTGGAATGGAGGGTAGACAAGTAATCATTAGTTGAGGGTACATTAGTGGATAATGGAGGGTCAGACAACATATTGGGATGAAACCCGTAGTTTGCGAAAAAGGGAGTACGAGTGGAAGAACTGGTGGAATTATTGTACGAGAATTCAGCGAGTGGAAGGAGAGTGGCCCAGTCGTCCTGGAGGTGGGTGCAATAACATCTGAGGTATTGTTCAAGACACTGGTTCACCCGTTCTGTTTGCCCATTTGTTTGTGCATGGTATGCACTAGACTTTCTGTGGTCTATTTGCAGGGTCTCACATAGGGCCTTCCAGAATTTGGAAACGAATTGGGAACCTCTGTCAGAGACTAAGCGGGAAGGAACCCCATGTAGTTTGATGACGTGGCCTACCAATGCATGCACTGTTTCTTCTGAAGAAGGTAATTTTTTGAACAGGACAAAATGGGCCATTTTTGTGAGCATATCGACTGTTACCATGATCGTGTTGTAACCGTTGGAAGGAAGTAACTCCACGATAAAATCGAGGGAAACTGCTTCCCTGGGTTTGTTGGGGATAGGTAGGGACATCAGTAACCCGTACGGGGGTCTTCTCTCGTGCTTACACCTTGCACATACCTCACAGGTTGCGACCTACTCTTTTATAGTAGCTGCCAGCTTGGGCCACCAGAAGTAGCGTTGAATGAGTTTGGTGGTCTTTTCTATTCCAGGACAACAAGGTAGTAAACTTTTGTCCCACAAAAAGAGAGGAATTAAATGTATGTACACCAACGCTAGAAGTCTGGCAAATAAAATAGAGGAGCTTGAAATTAGGTTAATTGAAGAGGACTTCGACATAGTGGGTATAGCGGAAACCTGGCTGGACAGCACGCATGACTGGGCTACTAATATAGAGGGGTATAACCTGTTTAGGAGGGACAGAGGTGGGAGAAGAGGGGGGGG
>NW_017306643.1:1017582-1053121 GCF_000935625.1 Nanorana parkeri | reverse complement strand
GAGGTGAGGAGATTAAGGGGGGATATGATTTCCATGTACAAAATGTTTAATGGTGGTAGCAACATTAGCGATAAACTGTTTAAAATTAACTCCGTTACAAAAACTAGAGGCCATCACCTAAAATTGATGGAAAAAAAATTCCAGCACAAGGGGCGAAGGGGGTTCTTCACAGTAAGATCAGTTAGGGTCTGGAACTCACTGCCACAGGCGGTGATTTCAGCAAATAATGTGGAATTGTTCAAGAAACTTTTGGACGATTTCTTAAGGGACCGTAATATACAGGGGTACGGGTACTCCTAGAATGAGATCCTAATAGGTTGGACTTGATGGACTAATGTCTTTATTCAACCTCAAATACTATGTAACTATAGGATGGCCCGCTAGAGGGGCATCATGTAGAGTTTTCAGTATGTGGATGGTCATGGAAGGAGGTACATAGAGTTTGGCATCTTTGTAGAATAATCCCTCTTCGTCTTGAGTCAACCCTTGAGGAATAATGGTGTTTTCCACATTTAAACTTTGTTTTAGCTGTTGTTTTAGATTAAGGTTGGCAATCATAATCTTGTGAGACGGAATGAGAGGAGATGGAGAAGAGGCTTGTTCTGGGGGTTCCGAGAGTTGCAAGAGAGAGTCAGCTTTGCCATTCTTAGCACCTGGTCTATAGGTGATCAAGAAATCAAATCTGGAATGAGAGGAGATGGAGAAGAGGCTTGTTCTGGGGGTTCTGAGAGTTGCAAGAGAGAGTCAGCTTTGCCATTCTTAGCACCTGGTCTATAGGTGATCAAGAAATCAAATCTGTAAAAAGAAAAGACTCCATTGCACCTGTCTTGAAGAGAGGGTCTTATTGGACTTGAGGTATTGTAAGTTACGATGGCTTGTGTAAACTATTATGGGGTTTACCGTCCCTTCCAATAGGTGGCGCCAATTCTCTAAGGCGCATTTGATTGCAAGTAGTTCTTTTTCGCCAATAGGGTAGTTACATTCCGCTGTATTTAAGGTCTTGGAGTAGAATGCTACAGGATGGAGTGGCGTGTCTGGAGAAGAGCGTTGGGAGAGTATCGCCCCCAAGGCGGTCTGGGAGGCGTCAACTTCTAATACGAAATGATAATCCGGGTTAGGAAGCTGGAGAATGGGGGCAGAGGTAAATCGGAGTTTTAATTCATCAAAAGCTTCTTGTGCATCATTAGACCACATAAATCTTACTGTGGAGCTAGTAAGTCGAGTGAGGGGTTTCACCACTGAAGAGAAGTTCTTTATAAATTTTCTAAAAAAGTTGGCAAACCCCAAGAAGCTTTGCACCGCCCTTCTGGAGGTAGGAGTAGGCCAACACAGGATACATGATATCTTGGATTGGTCCATCTGTATCCCCTGTGGGGAGATGATAAACCCAAGGAAGGAGATGGTGGTCTGTTCAAAGACGCATTTTTCGAGTTTGGCGTAGAGCGAGTGGGCTCTAAGTCTTGAGAGCACCCATCTGACATGTTTTCTGTGTTCTGAGAGATCGTCTGAATAAATGAGTATATCATCCAGGTATACCACTACGCATATGTCCAGGAGGTCTCGGAAGATGTCATTCACGAAGCTTTGAAATGTTGCTGGGGCATTACACAACCCGAAGGGCATCACTGTATATTCAAAAAGCCAGTAACGTGTGCGGAACACAGTTTTCCATTCATCCCCGGATTTGATACAAATCAAATTATAAGCGCCCCTAAGATCTAGCTTGGTGAAAACACGGGAGGACTGCAATCTTTCAATGAGCTCAGGAATGAGTGGCAAAGGGTACGGTTCTTCACGGTGACTTTATTCAAAGCCCGATAATCTATTATGGGTCTCAAACTGGCATCCTTGTTCCTTACGAATAACATTCCTGCACTAGCCGGGGATGTTGAGGGTCTAATAAACCCTTTTTTGAGGTTGTCCTCCATGTATTGATTCAAATGTTGGAGTTCTGGTTGTGAAAGTGGGTAAATCCTCCCAGTAGGTATGGGGCTTCCAGGCAATAGTTCAATGGGACAATCGTATACCCTATGAGGGGGCAATGTCTCCGCATTCTTCTTACTGAACACATCAGCGAACTCCTTGTATTGGGGTGGTATCACCTCGAGAGCGACCTGTAAGAGAGGTGCAACTTGGTAGCATGTCTCTCTACAGTAAGAAGAATGCAGATCGACAGTCCTCTGTGCCCAAAGAACGGCGGGCTGATGTAACTTAAGCCAGGGTAGACCGAGCACGACTGGGAAAAAGGGGGACGGAATTATGTCTAAAGACAGGAATTCTGTGTGGTTTTCACCGCAACACATTAAGAGAGGCTGGGTTTGATGGAGAATAGGACCTGATTCAGAGGTAGTACCATCAATGAAACTCACAGACAAAGGTGTCGATTTCTTCATTTGTGGTATTTTATTTGAGGTAACAAGACCAAAATCAATAAAATTTCCACAAGCGCCTGTGTCCAGCATAGCATTAACGGAAATCCTGGCGTGGTCCCACTGTAGGGTGAGAGCAGGGGCGGACTGACAACATATGGGGGCCCCGGCCGATAAGAGATTATGGGGCCCCCTTAGGCTTTGCACATATAAAATCCACCCAATGCAATATTACAAGGGGTGGGCAAATGTAATTCCCCTAGCTGTGGTAAAGCCAGAGTTTGCCCACCCCTGAAGTTCCTCTACAGTTTAGGAATGATCGGTGTAGAAACCAACGCATGGCAGACGACACACACAAAACACATAAGGCCTCACTCACACTGGGCGTACACGTCCAAGGGGCATGCACGCCTGTAAACAGCCGATCCTAGGAGGGACAAGTGCTGCGTGTGGTTGCGCTCAGCAGCCTGTTGTTCCCTATGGGAGGACACGGCTGTACGATGTCATACGGACACCTGGACTTCACATCTATGTGAGTACGGGTGTCCGCACTTGGACGCAGACCGAATCCATCAGACACGGATGACAGTGTACATCCGTGTCCTCCCATAGAGAAGAACAGGGTGCTGCGCGCAATCACACCCAGCACTTCTACCTCCTGTGATCAACTTTTTACAGGTGTGCACGCCACATAGACTTGTGCGTCCAGTGTGAATGAGGCCTAATACACACACACCACACACAACACATAATACACACACAGTACATAGTACACACACAATACACAAGCAATACAGGGCACATGATACACATGCAATGCAGCACACATGATACACATGCAATGCAGCACACATGATACACATGCAATGCAGGACACATGATACACCTGCAATACAGCACACATGATACACATGCAATACAACACACATGATGCACATGCAATACAGCACACATGATGCACATGCAATACAGCACACATAATAATACACATGCAATACAGCACACATGATGCACATGTGGAGCAGCTGTGAGTGCAGGAGAGCTTATAATACCTGCAGTGCTGACAGCTTGCCTCCTCCAGTCGTATCTTCTCACTCCCATGTGAGTCTCTGCCCGACCGTCTAGGCCCCCCTTCCCCGGCACGGTCAGTGCAGGGAGGGAGAGGGGTATTGTCCACGGTCACCCCGGCTCATTAATAATATATGTCCCCCCGGCGCAAATTCTCCTAGCTCATGCTGGGTAGGTCCCCGCTCGCCTGCTTACTTGATGGGGCACGCCTGGTACAGGACAGATGCCTGGTCGCGGGCCCTCGGGCAGTGCCCGACTGCCCGATGGGTCAGTCCGCCCCTGGGTGAGAGGTAGAAAAAGGTAAGGACTATGTTTGAGGGGTGCCTGTGTCAGTTTACATAAGTGAATCGGCTTACCTTCCTCCTTTTACAAGGGGACAGGAAGACACTGTATGGTCCGGCGAGGCACAGTAAAGGCAAAGATTCAAGGAGCGCCGCCTGGCCCTCTCTGTTGGGGTAAGTGGACCCCGCACGGTCCCGATCTCTATATGTTCAACAGGAGGAGGGAGGCTCGCCCTTTGGGGTGAGGGTAAGACTCCTGAGGCTCCTGATTGACGTTCAGAGTGTCTCTCTCTTAATCTCTGCTCTATTGTGATAGATCGTTGTATGATTCTAGGGAATTTGGGAGGTCTGCTCTGGCCAGCTCATCCTTCAGTGGCTCGGAGAGACCGAGGCGAAATTGGTTGAGAAGGCTTATATCGTTCCACTCGGTCTCCCGAACCCATCTCTGAAATTCCGCAATTAAGTCCTCGACCGGTCGTCTGCCTTGCTTGAGGTTCCTGATAGCGTTTTCAGCAGTCAGTTGTTTGCTAAAGTCTTCATAAAGGAGAGACATGGCTGCCAGGAATTGTGGATACGAATCCAGGACTGGGTCCTCTTTTTTTATATAGGTGTTCGCCCAAGCACGGGGTTCTCCCCTTATGTAGGATATAAGGGTGAGTACCTTATTTCTATCTTTGGGGTACGTGCGTGGGCGCAAGTCAAACATCAGTTTGCATGCATACGTGAATTCCCTGTAGGTCTTTCGGTCACCGCTGAAGGGTTCTGGGGATTGACCTTAGGTTCCGGGCCTTCATGATTGGCGTTCGCATTCTGAGCGACTAAGTCCCGCAGGGTTTGGTTCTCCACTTGGAGAGTCTGTACACTCTGGCCAAGGGTCTCAACCTTTTGTGTAAGAGCGACAACATGTCTTGCGAGCTCCGCTGGGTTCATGATAGGTTCCTTTATTATGTCATGCCCAACTGTCTTTGGTTGTGAACCACAACTGCGGAGAGAGAGAGGAGTGGCTGCGGGTTTGGTTTTGTATCTATAATGGCAATCAGTACTGAACTCCAGACGTCACTCTCAGTCTAGAGCGGAGAGTTTGGAGTTCGTGACATCATATGCCAAGTAGATAAGGGATCTGTTAATGGTGGGTAGGGCAGGTATTACTTCATACCCCCTACTGCTCCATGGGGTTAAATTTGGTGAGATTACCACGTTTGGTGAAGGTTCAACTGAAAGTCTCATAAATATATTGAATGCAACAATGAAATCAGATCAAGCATATGGTTTACCTGAAAGTCTTATTCAAATGATAAATTGCAGCAAGTTAATCAGATCCAACATAGGGTTAATCGAAGGTCTCAAACATATAATGAATGCATCAAGGAATTCAGATCAAACATAAGGGTTAACTGGAAGTCTCATTCATTAGATAATTGTAGAGAGGTAATAAGATCCAGCATTGGTTTTAAATGAAAGTATCATTCATACTTATCGTTTCCTTGGATGACTTTAGAGGATCCCTGGCAGGGATGTGACAGTAGCAGTCCAGCAGTAGGTAGCGTCCTGGGAGCTGTGAGCAGCGCCGGTCGGGTCCTTTCAGGCAGGGGTTCTGTGGATGCAGATACAGGTTGGGGCTTGCATGCGTTGATACCGCAATAAAGGAACGCCGTGCAAGTCCCCCAAACCGGCTTTTAAGACACGAGGAAGTGCGGGTGGACGGAGCCGCACGTTCCTCTTGGTACTTCCGCGTTCCAGCGTGGAACGCAGCTGCGCCCCACACCCGCGTCATAGTGCCGTCGCCAAGTGCTGGAACACATCGGCGATTGCGGCGGACGCCGCTCACACCGTGGCGCACTACACAATTGGCCACCAGTGCTATATAATGCATATGGCAGAGAGGAGGCCGTATCTGATGAAGGGGGCGTGACCCCGGAAACGCGTCATCACAGCCTACCCTGCTGGTACACAGGCTCGGCTGTGTTTCTCATTACCTTCATTAACATTTGCATGTAGAATGCAGACTTTTATTCTTTTAACCTTTTGTTAGAACAGGCACTGTTCAAATCTACTTTACAAATTATAATAAGGAAATCCCTCACAACCCCTCCTAATATTACAAAGAAGGAGAAGCAAAATAGATATGTTGAGCCTTGAGAAGCCGAGAAACCCTAACCTACATAAAAGCAATTTAAACCTCAAAAAACATTTTTAAATAGTTTTAGTTTATGCACATGTGAATAGGTATGTGTAACAAATATAAAATAGGTGTCATCCCAATTTGGCTGTGAAAGTGAAAATACACTTTTAGGTCCTTTTCAAGGGTTAGGAAGCGTGTGGTCTTGCTTATATCCAGCTTCATTCTATAGTGATCTACTGTGCTCAGAGTATATAGTACCCAAAATGGTGACTTAGTACAAAACTCTAGTAAAACACAGCAAACTATAATCCCTCTTACAAAACTAGAGTACTCCAATGTGCAAAAAACAGATATATGCGATCTACACAGCGAACTATTACATACTCTATCTCCCAACGCTATTCCAATCTCACGCTGTGCTTGCTAATGTGTCACAGCTTCTGCAGTGGGCTGTAACGCTTTTAAAAATGTATGGGGCCAACGCAACACAGTGGCAGCTAAGTTGCGGGACAGCCCTAGTTTGGTGCCTTTGAACCTGGGGTCCTTCCTGAGCGAGTCTGCTGAGTTGTGCACCACTGCCAGGGGCAGATTTGAGCACTATCCTGTCTTCACCTCTCCATACTCCCCAGCCTCTCTGCCAAGGCACAAACTCTGGTCTAGACAAATACTGGCGCTACCTGCAGTCTGAGGTGTTTACTCCAGGATGACTGTTAACCCCTTCCACTTGCAGCTGACTGCGAGTACCACTTTGGGACCTTACCCTCACTTAACAAATGTGGAACACAGACGGAAGTAGACTGGGGCAAAAGAGGTTTTCCAGTGCCTTTGCTGTGCTGACAATTGGTCAGGTGAGGCTTGCAGGTCTCCCCCAAGGTCCCTTTTTTTTGGTTAATTGATCCCCAGCTAGGTCTCTCCCTTCATCCACTGTCCTCTTCCTATTCCTCATGCTTGAGCAGGGAAATATTCTGTATCTCTTTGGGGGTGTTTAAGGGAACATTTCCTGCCCAGTTTGAGACGTCAGGCTGCATTGGTTGTAAGAGGCCCCACTTTATTTGCTCTCCTAAGTCAGCTCTGACTTTGTCATAGCGGGTGACTTGCTACCTAAGGAGGAGGTCAGGGTAGGGAGATGAGGAAAAATCCTAATCAGAGTTTGAGGAGTCCTCCAGGCAGGAGTCTTCATATGCCATTATCTCTCCCAGATTCAGGGACACTATTTTGACCTTGATAGGTGGGGTGCATACTTTATTTTTGGAGCTAGAGCCAGCAGCATCCAGTCAGCATAAAGTCACCAGCATGGGTGCAAATAAAGCTCTCAAACTCCCTATGACATTTCCTATGTGCTCAATAGTGAATGAGGTATTGTACACTGACTGGCTGCCCCATGGGAAGGCTTACATCCCTCCCAGGTGTGTTTCGCTCAATACCTGATGGAAGAGGACTTTCGTAAAAAGTGGACAGTTCTGGCACGGACCCTGCTATTGCCTGCTTTACCAGATCTTGTCCCTGTGGAGGCAGTTCCAGTGGTTTAAGATCTGTTGGACAAAATATTTTAGTCTCTGTTTAAAGGCCTAAAATTGATAATAAAAGCCACGCTGTGTGAATAAATCTGCAAAGTATCAGATATAATAGTGTTATGGAAATTCGCTTGGTTAAAGTATGTCAAACACAAAGAATTTCCCCCGTGCTTAAAAGCACAGTTGTATTACGCTCTTTTGTGCAAGTACTGGAAGCACCCCTTTAGAGTCATGTAGAGTTAGGACACAGGAGACAGGTGTTGCTTTCTTACTAGTTCCATTCTTTGAGCCCCAGCACAGGTATTTGTTTATTTTTATAGCTGTCAGACAGGAAGTGATGTCAGACAGGAAGTCATGTCTCACAGGAAGTGATGTCTCAAACAGCACACAAGGAAGTGGGGAGAGACAGGAAGTGGGGAGACACAGGAAGTGAACAGGAAACCACCATCACTTCAACATAGCCAGCTAACAAAACACATGTATACAATAATCTCCTATTACCACCGGAGTGAACTTTATCCAGCATTGCTCAGTGATCAATGCCCAATAACGTTACTATGATTCTCATCCGTGCTTATTTACAGGGACAACGTCATACCTCCAGCGGTTGATCAGGCGCACGAGACAACAAACGCACGTTCCTTTCATATACTGCGTTCAAAACAAATGCATCCACGCAAGCCAATAAATCCATGCATTGCACGGGGGCCCTTACATTCACCAAGAAGACACTGCTCACAGCCACGCATAAGATATCTACTCCAATGGTTTACTCTTAGTGGGGATTTAAACCGGGTCACACTCCAATTGGGCGTGACGCAGCAAACCATGACACTGAGAGACATAATGACAAAATATTAGGGCTGCTAATGATTACAATTTTCGTGTTCGATTAATCAAAATTTTTTAAATCGATTAATTTCGATGAATGATAACGTACATACAGATCCAACTACATTAGCCTATACACATACAGCACAGCAATGAAGTAATAAAATGAACTAGGATCACACTAATCCAGCACGTTATTAATCTCACGTGCCCCACTCAATATGGCCGCCGCTTGAGTAGGGCAACTCAGAATAATAACGTGCTGGATTAGTGTGATCCTAGTTCATTGTATTACTTAATTGCTGTGCTGTATGTGTATAGGCCAATGCCTTGGCTGGCGCTCGTGCAGAAAGTTCCTTGGGCAAATTCACCAGCCCAAGTGGCTCCGTTGGCTAACGAAGGGGGGAGGAGTCTGGTGACGTCACAGACATCGACGTCACCAGACTCCTCCCCCCTTCCCTCCGTTAGCCGACGGAGCCACTTGGGGAAGGGGGGAGGAGTCAGTTGACGTCGATGTCCGTGACGTCACCTCCCGGAAGCCGGCGGAGAGGTGAGTGTTTTCATTAGCGATCAAAATAATTTTAAATCGATCAAAAAGTTTAACGATTAATCGAGAAATTAATCTTTAATTTTCACAGCCCTACAAAATATTACAATACACTAAAAATACATCCTAATAAAATTTCCACAACAGTCCCTCCTCTTGTCATATGCTCCCCAGTGTCCCTCGATGAATCTCGATCTTTGGAAAAACAGTCCCTCTTGTATACGAAAAGTCCTAAATCCATAAAGGCAAAACAGACGATGGAAAATAACGCAAAGTCAATGTTTTTCACGCAAATCTTGACACGTAGACTTTTGGCAAAGAAAACGAATCTTGAAAGCAAATCTTGACTCGGAGGTTCTGCTCTTCGGGAGGTGACTCCAAAGGAGGTGGTGGATCGCTTCGGTCGCCGGTCGGTTTGGAATCCTCTGCATCTGGTCCATTGGTTGGTCTTCGTGGCGTCTCGTCAGCGAAAATGTAGTCGTCTGGTCGGGCTTCAGTAACTCGGTCGATTAGACATCAGGAACATCTCACTCCGGCGTGTAGAAGGAATAGAAACAAAACCATAAGTACATGTACTCCCATTTCCTTTAGCCCGGATCCAATCGAAAACCAGAGATCCCCCAGACCTCCCAAAGCTTTAAAAGGATTCCAACCCTCACTAGCTATAGCTCTGCCCTGCTCCTGTCAGTATGGGCCTGAGCCTTGTCACTAGTATCTGCTATCCAGGTACAACCATCCCCCCCTATAAATTCACAGAAACCCCCCTTGGACGCTCTACTGTCATTGTTCCTCGGTGATCTCCCTCACTGCCTCAACGTTTAATCGAAGATCTCATCCACTATGGACGAGAAATTGTTCAATCGCTTCATAAGTTCAATTCCCCATCCTGTACAAGCAGGAAACCATGCCCAGGCCTGGTCAGAGCCGAAAAAACTCCCTGCCAGCTCTCCCTGCCCTTCCTACCCTCCTCTGTACCATCAGTTCCTCCTGATTGGCTGCAACGTAAGATGCAGAGACAAGCTTCACCAGGACACATGAACCTCTCGACTTAGGGGGAATTGCCTTATAAGCGGCTAACCCGCATAGGGAATAGTACGGACCCATCAACATCGAACAAGAACTTCTCTGATGGTCACGGGCCTCCAGTAGTAACTGAATAAGAACTTCTCTGATGGTCACGGGCCTCCAGTAGTAACTGAATAAGAACTTCTCTGATGGTCACGGGCCTCCAGTAGTAACTGAATATTGTAGTCGTCTGGTCGGGCTTCAGTAACTCGGTCGATTAGACATCAGGAACATCTCACTCCGGCGTGTAGAAGGAATAGAAACAAAACCATAAGTACATGTACTCCCATTTCCTTTAGCCCGGATCCAATCGAAAACCAGAGATCCCCCAGACCTCCCAAAGCTTTAAAAGGATTCCAACCCTCACTAGCTATAGCTCTGCCCTGCTCCTGTCAGTATGGGCCTGAGCCTTGTCACTAGTATCTGCTATCCAGGTACAACCATCCCCCCCTATAAATTCACAGAAACCCCCCTTGGACGCTCTACTGTCATTGTTCCTCGGTGATCTCCCTCACTGCCTCAACGTTTAATCGAAGATCTCATCCACTATGGACGAGAAATTGTTCAATCGCTTCATAAGTTCAATTCCCCATCCTGTACAAGCAGGAAACCATGCCCAGGCCTGGTCAGAGCCGAAAAAACTCCCTGCCAGCTCTCCCTGCCCTTCCTACCCTCCTCTGTACCATCAGTTCCTCCTGATTGGCTGCAACGTAAGATGCAGAGACAAGCTTCACCAGGACACATGAACCTCTCGACTTAGGGGGAATTGCCTTATAAGCGGCTAACCCGCATAGGGAATAGTACGGACCCATCAACATCGAACAAGAACTTCTCTGATGGTCACGGGCCTCCAGTAGTAACTGAATAAGAACTTCTCTGATGGTCACGGGCCTCCAGTAGTAACTGAATAAGAACTTCTCTGATGGTCACGGGCCTCCAGTAGTAACTGAATAGACTGGGGGATCGTTACCTCAGTCTGAACGTCACACCCTTCTTTCCAGCAGATATAATCTGATCTATGAGTGTCATTAAAGAGATCGGGGGTTTCATTAGTAAGGTTGACCGTTGTACCTCCCTCACAAATGGAGGATCCCACAAACCTATCCCCTTTACAGAAGCTGATGCTGTAACACATCTGCGGGCCGCCTAACTGCCCGGACACCCATACAGGATTAGCAAGCGAGGCGCCAGAGCTAATATTAAAACTATAGCTGATATTACCCTCTAGGAATGTATCTTTAAGTTCTATCAACAAATGTCTCCCAGTGGCCCTTGCTAGTTTGAGGTGCACTTCCCTCGCTACAATAAACTAAACTAAACAAATAAACAAAACTGATACTCTTCATTCTTTGACGTAGTTGAGCAACTTCTTGCAGTGACCGGCGTGGACCCAGTTGTCTCGTTCCTCGACTTCAGAGAGGTTGGCGTCGTGAGTGGCACCTGGAATGGCCCAATATATCTCGGCTCTAGTCCCATCCTTGGATGTTTCTTTAGCATGACACAATCACCTGATTGACTAGAATGAACACTGGTTATTGAGTCTGGGTCCGGGAGAGACTCCCGAACCCGGTGGTGGGCGTATGGTGATAACCCTTGGGGCTGCCTAGGGGCACCCCTGATTGAGTAAAGGGCTCTAGCGAGACATTCAGGCCATGGTCTCCGAGTATCGGCCGTAATTTTTTTAGATGTTTGCAAAAATCTGACCCAAGTACCATCAAAGAAGAGGCAGTCGTGGTGGTTCTCGACGTGATTCCCTACTAGGTTGGAAAATTGACAGGTTAGAAAAGTTAGTAAAAGTTGGAAAATTGTCATTTTTCACACCATTATCTCCCCCTTCTCTTCCTCCTCAAAAACAGGAAGAAGAGAAAAGAAGCTGGATTCAACATGGTGCATCGTCTCCAGGTTAGGTTACACTCTTAGGTGGAGGGAGAGAGAGAGAGAATGAGAGAGAGAGAGGATGAGAGAGCAGAGTTCATTGCATTGGTGACAACAGAGACATCTGAGAAACACTACTACAACAGATCCAGTGTTGGTAGATCCAGTCTGCTTCAGCGGAGTCCGCCAAGAAAGAGCCTCTTGCGCTTTGGACACTGGATCACCCTCTATCCCCTCGGACCAGGTGTACATAATGCGGTTCCTCCGGACTGAAAACACCTTCTGTATGCCCTGCCGATTTACCATTACAGACTTCTGAAGCCATAACTGAGCTACATCTAAAGTCCCTGATGCCTGCAGCCTGGGTCTAACTCGGTTTCTCCCATTTCCAGGCATCAAAAGACCCTTCCAGAGGGATTCCCTAAGTGGTACCCTTAGACCATCTTATACCATTCTTTAAGGGGTTTCATGGCCTAAACCCAACAAACTAGACTTCATGTACTGTGCAGCCGTCTGACTGTGGAAAGCCTCGCTTTCCTTCCCTTGCATGGACGGCCCATTGCCCATGGCGATTAATCGACTCTAGTCTTACCGCTGCTTCCAGGGAAACCCGTGCACCAATTTAGGAGAGCACCGCCTGGTGCCTTTTATTCTGCGGTGGATTGGCGGACTACAACCACTATACCACTATAGTCCCTCAACGAGAAACCCTAATCGAGGCAATGTGTAACTATGGCTTGTTGTCCCAACGCGTTTGGCACAGACCCACGGAATATAACGATTAGTCAACAACCACAAATCACCCCTCCGAATTATGTCTCTACCCCTCACAGTGTATGCATACGCAACCGTATCCGCTGCATGACCCTACACTGCGTCGCCAGACTGAACTGTACAGCACATTTACGCCCGCTTTTCTCTACAATACAATGAGGCTTCTCTCACTACAGTTGTTAATGGGGATAGCCTTCTGCTGTCTATTTACTGGTTGTATGATGTCTCAGTAGCCACACGATAAAACTCCTGATAAAATTGACTATTCGCTGCAGCAAGCAATTCTAAACCAACAAAAGCATGTTACTCTCGCTTGCGCAATCCGCCTCAGGAAAGTACGTATAAAAAGAAAGTTTTAATACCAAATTCTTTTCTACCGCAAAACCAACAGTAATGCGATGCTGTACAACCCAAAACAATGGGGGAGGGGGCATGAATTGCCCTCTCAGGATCACTGTCTTGGTGGGTTCACCTGAACCAGTAAACAATGCAAGGACAGTTTCTTTCCATTCAAGCATTGAAATGCAAATTTTTCCAGTCTCAAGCCAATGTTAGATTCATTTTACCAAAGAAGCAGGATTTAATATTACAAAAAGGTCCCCAATAAAAGGTTTCTAGGGAAATAAAAGTTACATTAATTTCGGTCTTCCATTTTTTCTCCTGCAAAATACAAACAGTAAAATGGTTTAGAAAGATCTCAACAACATCTCTTCATCCCCTCTTCTCTGGTACACAAAATTTGAGACTCTGATCTGTTCCCAGAACCGATCTCGTTCTTTCCTAAGCTTACTATTTTCCCATTTCAACAATTCATATCAGGCTTTACAATCTGTTCCATGAGTCCAAGACCCTGGCTGTCCCTGGCTTCTATGCCTTTGCAAAGAACCATGTCTGGGACCATTACCCCACCTTGCCGAATAAACCACTTTACTCCTAGGTGTGGTTCTGGGAGACTTCACAGCCCTGGGTGTGTTGCCATTAGTTACAGCACAGTATCTCGCAATGTGCCCAATTCTTTGGCATGCGAAACAACACATAGCTTGCCTCCCCGCACGCAACCTCTGAGCACATGCCGACCTACCTGCTGGGGACTCACCACAGACTCATCTGAGGTAACCTCTGCCACTGTATTAATACTTCCAACTACAGTTACATCGTCAATCCCTGAGTCAGTTTCAGAATCTGACCCAGAGTTCCAATAAACATCAACTGTAATAAACTAAACTAAACAAATAAACAAAACTGATACTCTTCATTCTTTGACGTAGTTGAGCAACTTCTTGCAGTGACCGGCGTGGACCCAGTTGTCTCGTTCCTCGACTTCAGAGAGGTTGGCGTCGTGAGTGGCACCTGGAATGGCCCAATATATCTCGGCTCTAGTCCCATCCTTGGATGTTTCTTTAGCATGACACAATAACCTGATTGACTAGACTGAACACTGGTTATTGAGTCTGGGTCCGGGAGAGACTCCCGAACCCGGTGGTGGGCGTATGGTGATAACCCTTGGGGCTGCCTAGGGGCACCCCTGATTGAGTAAAGGGCTCTAGCGAGACATTCAGGCCATGGTCTCCGAGTATCGGCCGTAATTTTTTTAGATGTTTGCAAAAATCTGACCCAAGTACCATCAAAGAAGAGGCAGTCGTGGTGGTTCTCGACGTGATTCCCTACTAGGTTGGAAAATTGACAGGTTAGAAAAGTTAGTAAAAGTTGGAAAATTGTCATTTTTCACACCATTATCTCCCCCTTCTCTTCCTCCTCAAAAACAGGAAGAAGAGAAAAGAAGCTGGATTCAACATGGTGCATCGTCTCCAGGTTAGGTTACACTCTTAGGTGGAGGGAGAGAGAGAGAGAATGAGAGAGAGAGAGGATGAGAGAGCAGAGTTCATTGCATTGGTGACAACAGAGACATCTGAGAAACACTACTACAACAGATCCAGTGTTGGTAGATCCAGTCTGCTTCAGCGGAGTCCGCCAAGAAAGAGCCTCTTGCGCTTTGGACACTGGATCACCCTCTATCCCCTCGGACCAGGTGTACATAATGCGGTTCCTCCGGACTGAAAACACCTTCTGTATGCCCTGCCGATTTACCATTACAGACTTCTGAAGCCATAACTGAGCTACATCTAAAGTCCCTGATGCCTGCAGCCTGGGTCTAACTCGGTTTCTCCCATTTCCAGGCATCAAAAGACCCTTCCAGAGGGATTCCCTAAGTGGTACCCTTAGACCATCTTATACCATTCTTTAAGGGGTTTCATGGCCTAAACCCAACAAACTAGACTTCATGTACTGTGCAGCCGTCTGACTGTGGAAAGCCTCGCTTTCCTTCCCTTGCATGGACGGCCCATTGCCCATGGCGATTAATCGACTCTAGTCTTACCGCTGCTTCCAGGGAAACCCGTGCACCAATTTAGGAGAGCACCGCCTGGTGCCTTTTATTCTGCGGTGGATTGGCGGACTACAACCACTATACCACTATAGTCCCTCAACGAGAAACCCTAATCGAGGCAATGTGTAACTATGGCTTGTTGTCCCAACGCGTTTGGCACAGACCCACGGAATATAACGATTAGTCAACAACCACAAATCACCCCTCCGAATTATGTCTCTACCCCTCACAGTGTATGCATACGCAACCGTATCCGCTGCATGACCCTACACTGCGTCGCCAGACTGAACTGTACAGCACATTTACGCCCGCTTTTCTCTACAATACAATGAGGCTTCTCTCACTACAGTTGTTAATGGGGATAGCCTTCTGCTGTCTATTTACTGGTTGTATGATGTCTCAGTAGCCACACGATAAAACTCCTGATAAAATTGACTATTCGCTGCAGCAAGCAATTCTAAACCAACAAAAGCATGTTACTCTCGCTTGCGCAATCCGCCTCAGGAAAGTACGTATAAAAAGAAAGTTTTAATACCAAATTCTTTTCTACCGCAAAACCAACAGTAATGCGATGCTGTACAACCCAAAACAATGGGGGAGGGGGCATGAATTGCCCTCTCAGGATCACTGTCTTGGTGGGTTCACCTGAACCAGTAAACAATGCAAGGACAGTTTCTTTCCATTCAAGCATTGAAATGCAAATTTTTCCAGTCTCAAGCCAATGTTAGATTCATTTTACCAAAGAAGCAGGATTTAATATTACAAAAAGGTCCCCAATAAAAGGTTTCTAGGGAAATAAAAGTTACATTAATTTCGGTCTTCCATTTTTTCTCCTGCAAAATACAAACAGTAAAATGGTTTAGAAAGATCTCAACAACATCTCTTCATCCCCTCTTCTCTGGTACACAAAATTTGAGACTCTGATCTGTTCCCAGAACCGATCTCGTTCTTTCCTAAGCTTACTATTTTCCCATTTCAACAATTCATATCAGGCTTTACAATCTGTTCCATGAGTCCAAGACCCTGGCTGTCCCTGGCTTCTATGCCTTTGCAAAGAACCATGTCTGGGACCATTACCCCACCTTGCCGAATAAACCACTTTACTCCTAGGTGTGGTTCTGGGAGACTTCACAGCCCTGGGTGTGTTGCCATTAGTTACAGCACAGTATCTCGCAATGTGCCCAATTCTTTGGCATGCGAAACAACACATAGCTTGCCTCCCCGCACGCAACCTCTGAGCACATGCCGACCTACCTGCTGGGGACTCACCACAGACTCATCTGAGGTAACCTCTGCCACTGTATTAATACTTCCAACTACAGTTACATCGTCAATCCCTGAGTCAGTTTCAGAATCTGACCCAGAGTTCCAATAAACATCAACTGCAGTCATAATCGCACTATGACTCTTTGCACTCCCGTAGAGACCAGACTATTCCCTTACCGAAGCCTGTGCTTCAATTACGCTTTCAGACAACCGTTCATTTTCCTTGCGCAGCTCAGTCACAGTACATTCATACTCAGTGCTAGCTTCAGCAGCGTGCTAGACACAATTTCTCAATTTCCAGTTTTAAATCTTCCACCTGTCCTTCCAAATTTAGCTTCAGCCTACAAGACTCCTGATATTTATCTGCTATCCAACCAGCAGCAAAAATCAGAGCATACTTTCCCTTTCGTTTGTGCCACTGTCTGGAAGCAACCATGTGTGCTACACAATTCTGCGCTTGCAGCCACGGGTCAGAAGATCCTTGCATGGCTTCAACAATGGCCGTTGTGCTTTCCACTTTTGCTACCTCTTTAAAAATGGCTTCCATGATACAGGAATAGTAGCACTGCAATCGCATTAATGCTATCAAACTCTATGGCTCGTTGTCCCAATACTTTTGGCACAGAATTACAAAGCACCACCCTTTTACACTGCAGTACCTGTAATAACCACAAACTATGCCAAACAATTCCACAATTCAGTATAACACTCACAGAAACTCAAGCATTAAGCAAAATCAGTAACTCTAGGACAATTTCACTACTAAACTGCCCCTAATGTTCACACAATGATAAAAGTTAAAAAAAGACAAAATCACTATCCTGCACAAAAACAGACATTTGATGCAAAAACAAACAAATCACTTTCCATAGACACCAAACTCAGCTGAAAGTGAACCAGCCTAAAACTGAATTACTTGTTAAAAACCTGCAGCACCAAACCGAATACAACAAAAACCGAATTTCTAATGCAGAACTGCAACAATAGCACTAAAACTGCCTTCTAAAACTAAAACCGAATAAAATCACTACAAAAACAAGATGGCCGCACAGCCATGTGGTCCTCAATGCAAAAACAAACACAAAGGAAAACAAAGATGGCCGCTGGCCACATGGTCTTACACAAAGTACACCAAGATGGCCGCTCTGAAATCCAGTAAAAACACAGAGAAATACACCAATAACTGAGCTTTAGAGCGTAGAAGACAAAACCTGCATCAAACTGACTTCCAGCCCAAAAAATAGATTTCCGCTCAGCATAAAACACTTACCGCAAAAACATAACACTGAGCACATCTCACATACACAGCAGCCCTCTCACCACGCACGTCACAATCTGACCATACAATCAACTCAGATCCACCACAAACTACTCAAATCAAAAGCACTTACCTAGTCCTGGCACAAGGAGCGAAAACGTTCTTTCGTCGAGCAAAAATTATCTGACACAGCGGGCAAAAATACAGTTTTACTTACAGCCTCTCACCTTTTGTCCACTGCGCAGAGAACCCGTGCCGACTCCTACCTGGCTCGCCATTTTGTTATGGAAATTCGCTTGGTTAAAGTATGTCAAACACAAAGAATTTCCCCCGTGCTTAAAAGCACAGTTGTATTACGCTCTTTTGTGCAAGGACTGGAAGCACCCCTTTAGAGTCATGTAGAGTTAGGACACAGGAGACAGGTGTTGCTTTCTTGCTAGTTCCATTCTTTGAGCCCCAGCACAGGTATTTGTTTTTTTTTATAGCTGTCAGACAGGAAGTGATGTCTCAAACAGCAAACAAGCAAGTGGGGAGAGACAGGAAATGAACAGGAAACCACCATCACTTCAACATAGCCAGCTAACAAAACACATGTATACAATAATCTCCTATTACCACCGGAGTGAACTTTATCCAGCATTGCTCAGTGATCAATGCCCAATAACGTTACTATGATTCTCATGCGTGCTTATTTATAGGGACAACGTCATATTATCTCCAGCGGTTGATCAGGCGCACTAGAGACAAACGCACGTTCCTTTCATATACTGCGTTCAAAACAAATGCATCCACGCAAGCCAATAAATCCATGCATTGCAGGGGGCCCTAGCCGGCATCAATAGATTCGCCAAGAAGACACTGCTCCGCCACGCATAAGATATCTACTCCAATGGTTTACTCTTAGTGCGGATTTAAACCGGGTCACGCTCCAATTGGGCGTGACGCAGCAAACCCTGACACTGAGAGACATAATGACAAAATATTACAATACACTAAAAGCACATCCTAATAAAATTTCCACAACAATAGTTACTGGCCGTGAAACAATGTGATACAATATGAAAAGAGTAACAATGGAAGAAATGCATGTATATAACATGCACCTCAGTGCAAATAATATATGACTACAATAATGTCCATAATCCTGGATCTTCAACAGTCCATTAAGAAAATAGAAGATATAAAAGTGGATGTGAAGTAATCTCAGTCTCCTGTGACCATCAACAGAGACATCTTATGGAATGCACCTCACCTTTAGCAGAGACCCACCAGGGTCTGTATGCGCTGTTCCTCTAATTCAAACAGGTAGAGGAAGCACCTGATGCCGAACACCTCCCAGTGATATCCTCCTCTCAGGTACAGACTCCTATTGCAGCCTCAAGCATGAAGTGCTCCAAAATCTCCTGGTAGACGGCTGCTTTGACCCTGGACTTAATGAAGCACAGTGGACCAACACCAGCAGATGACATGGCTCCCCAAATCAACACAGACTGTGGAAACTTCACACTGGACTTCAAGCATCTTGATGTGTGTGCCTCTCTATTCTTCCTCCATACTCTGGATCCTGGGTTTCCAAATGAGATGCAAAATTTGCTCTCATCAGAAAAGAGGACTTTGGACCACTGAGCAACAGACCAGGTCTGTTTTTCTTTAGCCCAGGTAAGACACTTCTGATGTTTGTTGTTCAGGAGTGTCTTGTTTAAGATTGTGGATTTGGGGTTTTTATGAGCTGTAAGCTATAATCATCACAATTATGACAAATCACGGCTTGAACTATCTTGCTTTGCATGTAATGAGTCTATCTCATATATTAGTTTCACCTTTTAAGTTACATTAGTGAAATAAATGAACTTTTGCAAGATATTCTAATTATTCGAGTTTCACCTGTACATGCGTTTCTTCTACTTGTTATTCTTTTCACATTGCATCACATTGTTTCACGGCTAGTATCTATTGTTTTTGATTTTTCATTATGGATATTGTGTAGCAACATATTTGCACTTAGGTGCATGTTATACACATGCATTTCTTCCATTGTTACTCTTTTCACATTGTTTCACGGCCAGTAACTATTATATCTGATACTTTGCAGATTTATTCACACAGCGTGGCTTTTATTATGAATTTTATACTATATATCTGAGCACACAGATTTCAGCTGCTGCTTAACTTGATTGGAGTAGTGACGTGAGGTTTCACATTATCCTCTGTTTAAGGCCTGCTTTGCTGTTATAGGCCCTACCATGCAACCTGCGGTTGCTTCCATGGAAATTTGTAAGGCCCTTGCAGTCTGGTCTAAGCATATGGCCCAGTACCCTGGCTACATTTGCATGGATCCTTTGGTCCCGCAGCATTTGAAATTTCTTCCTGCTGCCCTACAGTAGGTCACGGAGACGCCTTCTGTCAGATAACTAGGATAGGTTTCCTATTTATACGAGTTCGTAGGACACTGTGGCTCAAGTACTGGTCTGTGGAGCTGGTGTTCAGGAACCGACCGGAGTGGATGCCCTTTACAGGCTAACTTCTCTTTGGTAAACACCTGGACTCCATCAGTAAGGAGGTCACTGGTGGTAAGAGTATGCTTTTGCCTTGCAAAAATAACATGACGCTTCCCGCACGCAAATCTTTGACTTCTGGGTCTCGGAAGCATTTTTTCCCCTCTCAGGCTTCCCTTGTGCAGTTTTGCCACAAGTACTGGACTCTATAGCTATCTACGACAAGTACTGGACTCTATAGCTCAAAGCATCCCCTTGCAGTCGTTGGGCACTCCTACTTCTAAAAAAAACCAGGGGGATTATGTTGTCCTTCATATCTGCTTGGGTCTGGGACATTCTGGATCTTTAGGTCCAGAATTTCGTCTCCAGTGAATACGGGCTGGAGTTGTGTTCTCCCTGCCCTGCTTCATGCATTCCAACCATTCCTTCTGCACGCAACAACAGATGGATCTGCATGTTATACTGCCGCAATTGCTTGTTTGGGGGAATTTATTGTTCCTGTCCCCACTGGGGAGAAGTTTCAGGGGTTTTACACCAACCTGTCGATGGTCCACATACAGGACCTCATCCTGGACCCGATGTTCCTAAACAGATTCTTCGGGTCCAGAAGTTCCTCATACACTCAGCCAGGTTGGTTGTTACTTCCCTTTATCTGTGAATCTTCTAGCTTCCGTGGACATCAAGGATACTTACTTGCAAATTTCCATCTTCCCTGCACCAATGCCTTTTTGCTGTGGGTGAGCAGCATTTTAGAGTTTGTTTCTATTTGCTTTGGCCTGTTCACAGGTCTTTACAAAGGCACTGTCTCCAGTCCTGGCTCAGATTCAGTCTCTGGGTGTCTGCATTGTGGACTATTTGAATGACCACCTATTGAAGGACCGCCCTGTCATTGGTCTTGCTACCAATGTCCAATGCATGGTATATGTTGGAGAGTTTCTGATGGATCCTGAATTTGTAGAAGTCTGCATTGGATGTGACTCACCACCTGAAGTACCTAGACTTAGACCTGGCACAAGGTTCCTCAGGTTTCTTCAATCCTGTCCCTTCTACTTTCATGCATGGCCCTTTTATCCTGGAGTCGTTCCTCAGTTTACTTTTACATAAGGATTATGGGTCTGATGGTGGTCTTATATGAGGCCATGCTGTGTTCCCAGTTTCACTCCAGGCCTTTCAGCTCATTCTGGTTGCTTGGGTCAAGTAGTGTTGGTCACCAAGGGTCAGGCATGATGGATTTCCAGCCTGGCATTGGCTGGTCCGCAGAATTGATGTGTGGGGTATTCCTGTGATCCTAGTTGTATCAAATTTGCCCAGAAAAGTCCTTCTGTCTCAAGAACCAGTCAACTTTCCTGCTTGTTCGATTCTGTTAGTCTTACACTTCTCCGTTCTAGGAAGTTGAATTTTTGCAAGGTCTACCATTGCATCTGGAATACTTACTTTGGTGCGAAGGAACGGAGGAAGTTCCATCCGAAACTTTACTCTCTGGAACATGTCCTTTCTTGTTTCCAGTAGATTCTGGATGAGTTTTTGGCCTTGGGCACCCTCAAGGGGCAGATTTTTTGCCTTGGCTATCCTCTTTCGGTGATCACTGGCTCCACATTTGTGTGTGAAGGTTTTTGTGTAACAGGTTGCTCATATAGCTACCCTTGGATACTTTCTGGTGACAACCTGGTTTTGTTGGTCCTTCAAGGGCCTCTCTTCCTGCCTATCAGGGTATCCCCAGTCCCTTGACTGAAAGGTTGCTTTCCTTGTCATCTTTACCACTGCTATGTGGGTATCGGAACTGACAGCCTTACCGGGTAAATCTGTAAAAAAATAAATCAAGGCAACTGGACTCCTCCCCCGCCTCTATTCAGGCTTGGCTTCTCCATTTTTACATAAATGGCCTATTTCACACCTCATTTAAACCAATCCTCCTCCCTGCCTAAAGTTCAGATGAGTCTGATTGGTTAGCGCACTTCCAGGGTGGTGTAGCAAATGGTGGCCAGTGTGCTGCTCCCATACCGATTGGACCGGGGTGTCCAATTGTAAGACTGAACAGGAAAAAGAAGAGGGAGGAGCACAACAGTCTGGTGCCAGGTGTGTGGATGGGGAGTGATGAGTAAATGAGGATGTGTATATGTGGGGTGTTGAAAGGGGATGTTGAGCACTTACATGTGATAGGTGGCGTGGTGATAGGACACTTCTGTTGGCGTGGTCGTGGAGTCACATTTTGGGGCTGGAAGGACGTCACAAGGTGTTGCCTTGGTCCTTGCGCGGAATCCTGATCAAAAACCAATGTGGAAGGAAGACAATGGCAAAGTTCAGAGTTTCTGCAGTAGTATGTATAGGAATGTGAATTATCTACTCACCAAGAGGTTTGGTGTGTGGCGATGCCAATGGCGATGGAGATCCTGTGGTGATTTGCAGGTGTAGAAGTGTTTCAAGTCCTGATACGTGAGGTTGGCTGTTCAGGTGGAGGTGTTTGATGGACGAGATCCAGGAGTAAGCTTGCTCTGGGCTTGCAAGGGAGATCCTGTTTCCGAAGTTTTAGTTTGTTGTCCTCCAATGCTGTATGTCTTGCTGGGTCACAGAGCAGGGAGAACATAGAAGATTCATAGAGCAAGATTCATTGACCACAGCGTCCCACGCCACTTCCTATTAAAACACAACAAGCAAACACGGGGACTTCAAGTGTTTGCTTGACTACAAGAGATGTATTGGATATACAAACTACCCCACGGGTCTCAACAAAGAACTCGAGATCAGCACCATCATGTAATCCCTGTCACTGTTCGTGACCCAAACGTTTCCCGCAATCCCCTTCCATCACTTTGCACCTAGGTGCACATGCAATTTCGGGCTCCACATTTTCCTCTATTTCACTGTGTGCACCACACAGCCCCATCTGCAGCCCGTTCATCCCTATCAGACCCAAAACTTTACTTTCACAAAAAAACTAATTCTTACAAAGTACCTGATAACCTTCCTACACACTGGGCCCCCTCCCCCACCCTGTGAAAGAATACCATCGTTCATATGTACCCAGTCTTTCAGTACTAATCTGAAAAAGCACAGAAACATAATTCAGTCCATTGCAGACACAGTGCCCGCCCACATGCTCTCACAGCCGTGCACTCTCCGCCCAGAGACGGCCACTCCCCCTTCCCCTCCCACATGTTTAAAAAAAAAGTGCCACGCAATCCACTCTTCCTACCTGGCTTGAAAAAGAAGCATCAGCTTCGAAACGCGTTGCCTTCGCTGCCACAATCACCTCCGTGTCACTATTTGTGACCCAAACATTTCCCACATACCCCCTTCCGTCCCTTTGCACCAAGGTGCCCCTGCAATTTCGGACTCCACATTCTCCTCTCTTTCACTGTGTGCAGTTCTCAAAGCCCCACACACACGCACCATCATGGACCACCCCTCCACACCACTGTGACTCCAGCAGCTTCGGTCACAGAGTTCCTATACCAGCGCCCGCCGGCACCAGATCTCTCAGTGCCTGCGCCTACTTCTCCCACCTCTGCAGCAGCTTCCGCCATCTAACACCCTCCCTTCTCTCGACAAGTGCCTGCCGGTGCCACACTTACACCGCCGATGCTCCCCCCTCCCCACCTCCTGCACCCTTGTGGGTTCCGCCACGGCCCAACAAAGCGGTGCTGCCAGAAAACAGCTTCACAGTGCCCGCAAGTTTCTCTCTGCCCCGACTCCAACGTCCGCCGTCCAACTCACACCGGCGCTCCGCTGACCAGATCACTTCCCCCAGCAGTGTCCAGAAAGCAAGTGCCGTTCCCCTCTGAGCTCAGCCACTGCACGGCAGGTTCTCCGCTGGCATCCACCTCTCCTCCTTCTTTTCCCCCCTCTGCCACCGATACCTGAAGCTGAAGGACACCAACAGCTCTCCCTCCACTCATCGATCCTCTCTGCCCTCCCCACGTTGCCTGGACATTAGGACGCATGTACACATCACAATGGACTTCCACCTCTCTCCTCTGTGACCCAGCAAGACATACAGCATTGGAGGACAACAACCTGAAACTTCGGAAACAGAATCTCCCTTGCAAGCCTACTCCTGGATCTTGTCTATCAAACACCTCCACCTGAACAGCCAACCTCGCGTATCAGGACTTGAAACACTTCTACACCTGCAAACCACCACATGATCTCCATCGCTGCTGACATTGCCACACACCAAACCTCTTGATGAGTAGAGAATTCACATTCATATACATGCTACTGCAGAAACTCTGAATTTTGCCATTGCTGGTTTAAAGGGGGTGTGAAAGAGGCCATTTATGTAAAAATGGAGAAGCCAAGCTTGAATAGAGGCAGGGTGTGAGACATCTTGTCTGCCACATACAATGCTGTTTTAACACATCTCTTTGGGTGGGTTAATAACAACACCTGGTAGCTCTGATTATGCAAATGCGATCAACACCTTACCCTCATTAGGTCTCTGACCCCATGCTGGTTATGTTTAACAGTTTATGTTGATTGGAGCAAAATTCCCCATATTTATTCTCAGAGAATTTTTGTACAAGTCATTCTGAATTTAGAAAGCTAGGTAGATGACCAGCGATACATCTTCAAGAAAAATACAGTCCAGTTGCCTTGATTTATTTTTTACAGATCTACCATGACCTTGATGAATGGGAACCTTCACAGACTTATCTGGTAAAGAACCCTTCCTCATATTACATATGGATAAAGTTTTCCTGAGGGTTAAGGCCTCATTTCTGCCTATGGCTTCTCCTCTTCCACCTTAACCAGGACCTTGTGCTATCCACTTTCTGTCCTGCTCTGAAATCTACTAGGAAGGTTTCTCTTTCTACAGTTGAACAGGGTTCATTTTTTATGAGTTTTCCTTTTGGCTATGTCTTCTTTTGAGCAATCACTTTGCCTCTTTGTCCTCATTTAATGCTCTCACAGGGGACTGCCTGCTTCTCTTACTGCTGTTTGCTAGGTGGATTAGACAAATCCTTGTACAAGTATATTCTTGAAGATTAGGACTCTGCCTTGGTTATGGTGTCTTAACAGCTCTAAAGGCCAGTGTCCAGTCACCTGAAGGTAGCTGCATATAACCCAGTTATCTGTGACCAAGTGGGTGTCCTGTACTGTACTCCAAGAAAAGGATGTTATAGGTAGGTCAGAAATCCTGTTTTTCATCACTGACAATTCATTGGTGCCCACCAAATCCTGTTTTTGGAAAAGATAAAACATTAAAGCTTGCAACCTTTCACCTCCTCCTACTTTTTGGGAAGAGGGCTACTACTGCAGGGGTGTGGAATTCCTATCGCCCAACGCTTGGGACATGCAGTTTAGGGCGCCGAGCGAGTAGTTTTTATGTACATTTAGCCCGGCCCCGGACAAGCGGAGCTGAATGCCTCATGGTCGCCGCCGCTCGTTTAGTACAAGTGATCTGATCAGACCACTTGTATCAATTTGAGCAGCGGTGATCGTTTCTGCACGCACCCCCTGCCGTAGTTTTCGGGATCCCCCGCTCTCCTGGGGGACCGCGAAAACTACGGCACAACGGCTCAGCCATAGAGCCTGTAGAGCAGATGAAGAAGTCTGCTCTACGGGCTCTCTGTGTGTCTCTGAGACCGTGGCGCTGTAATCGCAGCACCACCTGTTTCGGCTGTCAGGAACTACACAGAACAGCTGTTCTGTGTTGGAGGGCAGGTTTCATAAAGAGAACCTGTCACCTCCAAACTATCCCATAAGGGATTTTAATCCCCTATGTGATAGGAAGAACATTAAGTGGAAAAAGTAAATAAATACAAAGTTTAAAAAAATATATGTATAAAGATTTAAAAAATAAAAATGAAACCCTGCTGCCCCCGCCATCTGCATGCAAATAAACGCATGCGTAGGACATTCTGCATGTGCTTTGAGATTGCAGCCGCCATTCCATGGTGGTAGCCAGAATTATCTTACACACACACACACACACTGTGCATTAACGGGTAAGTTCATTTTCACAGGTAATATGGAAAAATAAAAATTACCCAATGAAATCTGGCCACGTCTCTCCCAAACCGCCACCCCCCTGGCTATACTTGCCTTTCGGCGAACAATCCCTCCCCTCCGCCAGGGTTACTATCTGTCCCCCGTACAGCTGTCCAGCGCAGTCCTCCCCTATGCATTTTGAATTTCGCTCGCAAATTGCAAGCACTCATTGGTCAACGTGGTAAGATGAAGCGCTATTTAGCACAGTAAAATATGTTTTGATTAGGGGTGCACCGATACTAGTATCAGTGCCGATACCGAGTATTTGGGCGAGTACTCCTACTTACCCAAATGCTCCGATACCTTCCCCAATATTGGAACTTACGGCCAGATGAAAATTTCCTCTGACTGGCAGTGCCGTAGGGGAACATGGAGCCAGCTTCCCGTGCAATCAGGAAGCGGTGCGGCAAGTAATGACACGCCTCCTGGTTTTCTGATTGGACGGTAAGCCGGCTCCTTGGTGATTGGCTGGAAAGCCGGCTTCCTGGCCAATCAGCATCGAGCCAGTTTCCCGGTCAATCAGGTCATTACTCGCAGCCTACCTGATTGACCAGGAAGCAGGTTTCCCGGCCAATCACAATCAAGCAGGCCAAACAACATGGAGCCGGCTTCCGTGGCAATCAGGAACCTGGGCGGGATGTCATTACCCGCTGCCCGGCTTCCTGATTACAAGGGAAGCCTGATCCATGCCAGCGGAAGCACCGGTATTAGTATTCAGTGTCGGCGAGATCCGAAAGCAAACAATCGGTACTCGTACTCGATACCGAAAAAACGGTATTGGTGCATCCTTAGTTTTGATTAAAACTATTTTTTTGTATTGGGACAAGTAGATTGTCATGAAGGACACGTAGATTTGGCCCCTGCTTTAGCCCTTGGACAAGTAGTTTATTTTTAAATTTCCACACCCCTGTAATGTATGTGAATAAATGGTCCTATAGATTCCCATTTCAATTTTCGTAGTTCTTCGGTCCAGTGTCTTTTTGCATAAACATGTGCCATTTTAAAGCTTTGTGCTACTTGTAAACATAACACAGCCACCAGATCTACCTCTTAAGTCTATTTTCAGAGATCTGCTCTCTGATATTGATATTCTGCTAGCTACCACTAACTGCCATGCTTCTGTTAGAAATCTTGTGGCATTAATATTGGTAGAAACTGCGAATGTGAGCTTTTGGTTTAAGTCATGCATCTGTTTCTCTTGTTGCACCAGATTAAAGGTGGCCATACACTTTACAACCATCGCAAGACATCTTGGACAGGCAGATCGTACTCTCGATCATCGCAAGTCCGCCCCCCATCGCAAGTCCGCAAGTCCGATGACCGCAATGCTGAACGGGCAGTGTGCGCGTGCGCACACCGGCCCATTCGGCATTTGTCTCTCGAGCACCGTTCAAACCAGCCGAAAATCGTACGATTTTCGGCTGGTTTTCTAGCGTGCTCCCTAGACAAAAGACGTGCGACCATACAGTAAAAACGGTCGCACGTCTTCCATACACTTTGCGATTATTGTACGATCGCAGGATTTCCCGCGATTATCGTGCGATAATCGCACAGTGTATGGGCACCTTAATAGAGATGAAATAGTTGGAAAAGCAGTGGATATAGATCAATACACCCTGAGCCCCAGGCCCCAACTCCAGAGGCCCAATAGCAGCTGCATGGCATCTTTGTCAAAAAATGACTTCCAATAAATACTTCTGATGTTTGAAATTGTTTTCTGTGTTTGATGTATGTGTGTGTGTACATATATATACATTTTTTTTTTGGGGGGGGGGCTTCTTATTTCCAACTGTAATTTTTTTTTATTTCTTAATGTTAGCCCAACGATCTGCTCAGGAGTTACCTCAAGTGGACAAATATAACATCAATACCTGCTCAGTAACAGGTGGAGCCAAGATGATTATCACAGGATCCAACATCCTTCCTGAATCAAAAGTAGTTTTTGTTGAGAAAGGCCAAGGTAGGATGTCTTTGACATGTTTAATAGCATAAAACTGTTAGAGGATAAAAATTACTCTTTGTTTTGGGTTTCATATTGTGCAGTGTTATGAGGAAATAAACATCCTCTGCTCACTGTGAACATTTTGAAAAGTTTTTTGAGAAGAGTGAAAGTAAAAGATTAGAAGATAGTCAACAGCACGCATGGATACCCTCTCACTGGCATTTTCAATTGTTTGATCTCTTGATTAGAATCAGAGCAGAACAACCCAAGCCCGAGGGATCAGATGAGTCGCCCAATCTTTTCCTGTTCAAATTGCTTAGTCCAAAAGGCAGAAAGGGGCTTGTAGAGAGGAAAATGACACCAAGCCAAAGTGGTATTTTGGACGTGGCTGCTTGACGGCCTCGTGGACACCGTTGGCTCTGGGAGTGATACTACTTTGGCTCGCAAAACAGAAAGATGGTCACCTGCACTCCAGGTTTTCTTCAAAAAAAAATCATTTTATTCATTCTCACAGCTCATATCACCATGCGTGGCAACATTTCGGAACCTGTCTGGTCCCTTCATCAGGCAAACAAAAGTGATAAAAGTACAAAAAAAGTGTTGACAATATATACACCAGTGCACTAACCCATCAACCAAAACACATAGTCCTGACGTCCTGCTGACATCATATCCTGTTTCAGATGTCATCCTGTAAAACCATATATGCAAAAAACAAAGTCCTTTTGGAGCCATGCAATGACACGAATCATAATATTATCGATGCAATCCGGTCATTTCTATGTAAAAATTCAGTCAGATGTGTGTTTGCAATACTCCTCCCATCTGCCCATAGGTCACACACTTCTGTTCTGCAAGTACCGCCCCTCATCTGTATTTTGGGTCAGGCTGTACTGCAGTCTGTTAGTCATGGCCATGTCCATCCAAATGTGTAAGGTTCATAGATGAGCATTGCAACGCATGTGCATTCGTAAATGTGGTCGGCGGCTCTGATAGGAGGTGACTGAGTCCGATCTGGGAATCATCATATTCAGGATGGCTCAGGTCAACATAAAGGAACAAATCTTGTATGCATAATAGATGACATAATGAGTTACATGCTGCTAAACGTAGACATGGTCACACAACACATAGAGGTATAAACCAGCATAAAAAAAAGAAGGGATGATTCTAAACCTGTTATAAATCAATGAAAGCAGTCACAGGTCTAATGGTAGGACCGCGGCTTTAACATTGTCATAAAAGATCATCTGAGCAACCATAGCTCAAAAGCCCCAGTCCAAAGATTGTGACATGAACTATGTGTCTGTCATGTGTACCAAATGCGTTGTCATATATGTATGTCAACTAGCAGGTTGTTGTGCATCATTAGAGTGTCCTGTTAAATAGTCCTGGGTAAATGACTCCAGTGAAGGTGAGTCATATGCAGGCTACATAAACCATGCATATTCAAAACGCATGTGCCAAACTGATGTGTAAATCAAATGATGTGTTTGGTTATGTGGCACTCATGATGGTCCTGGTTAATCCATGAACAATATAGAATACTATTTACATCCCCAAGCTGTCACAAATAAACCCATGGGGTATAGATAAACTCAGAGTCCATCCTTATCTCTCTGACAGGAAGCAAGTTAATGAGGAGTTACTGTTGAGACCCCTTGGTATAACAGTGTCAAACGTAAATATCAAATACGCTTCAAATAAATCAAATAGTTGTTTCTCTCTATTGCCGCCTTGATGAGGTGCCTGGACATGGTCGATGACCATACCCCTCAACTCATGCACTTGGTGTCTATGTTCTGCAAAATGTACAGCAACCGGTTTGGTCTTATCAATTTCCTCACCCTTAGTGAGTTTCGCCAGTGTGGTCCTAATGTCACTTCGGTGTCTTTGGAAACGCCTCTTAAAGGGGGCCTATGGTTTTCCCCACATATACCAGGGCACAGGGACACTTAAGCATGTTGAAGTATTCCTTGATGGTGTATCTGTAGCCATTGTGTGGGTGCAAAAATTGCTCACCAGTGATCAACGAGTTACAGATCTTACAATTCTGGCACTTATAGCATCCTGTTCTGTGGGACAGCTTACATGTAGGTTTTGCATATTTAGTCCTAGGATCCGCTTGTACCAGATGATCTTTAAGTGTTTTATTGCAACGATAAGCCTGCAGTGAGGCTATTTTGACCAATGAGGTCAGGATTTTATCGGCTTTTAAAATGTGCATGTTCTTCAGTGTGAATTTGCGTACTGTCCCTGAAGCAGAGGAGTACGTTTGTAGAAATTCAATTTTTCCTAGTTTTGACTGGGTAAAAAGGTGATTTCTGTTTTCTCAATGGCTGTAGCCAGGGTCTCGTCGACTGCTTTAGTTGGATAGCCTCTCTGTATGAATTTGTGATGCATGAGCTCAATGTTTTTGTCACGGCTCTCAAGGTCTGAGCATATCCTCAGGACTCTGAAGAACTGTGATATGGGCAGACTGTTTAGTAAGTGTTTAGAATGAGAACTATCATAGTGTAAAGTTGTATTTCTGTCAGTCGGTTTAGAGAATAGTGAAGTGTATAGTTTCTGTTCATGTACTGTAATGTAGACATCAAGAAAAGCCACTCCAATATCGGATACCTCTGGGTTGAACACTATTCCAGGAAAAATACCATTCAAGAATGTTACAAATGTATGAAAAAGGGAAACACCCCCCTCCCAAATCATAAATACATCATCAATGTGTCTTCTACAACATTTCACATGCGTTTGAAACAGCTGTGCAGAATAAACATGCACTTGTTCAAGATATCCAATAAACAAGTTGGCAAATGATGGGGCAGCTGAGCTGCCCATCACAGTCCCTTTAGTTTGTAAAAACATCTGTTGTTCAAAAAGGAAAAAGTTGTGCTCAAGTACAAAATGCATGCACTGTGTCAAAAATAATTCAACTGCTGAAAGACCAGCTTCGTTAGGGATACTGGTATACAATGAGGAAATATCCATTGTTGCCAATTTCCATCCCTCTTTAAAGGTTGGGAAATGTTTCAATATGCCTAGAAAGTCCTCTGTGTCCCTAAGGTATGCAGGTAGGTTCTTGGCTAAGGGTTGCAGAATTGAATTAATAAACTGGGCTAAAGGTTGTGTAATGGAATCTCTTCCTGACACAGTGGGTCTCAACTTCACAGGGTCTAACCCTTTGTGTATTTTCAGCAGTCCATATATAACCGGTATTTGTACATGTTTGTTCACCAGAAATTCGGCCAATTCTTCCTTAATCCACCTGTTCGTCAAGCCAATGTCTGCCAGGGAGATGAGGCTTCTCAATGTGTCATGGGTTATCATTTTTGAAACTGGCATGTAGCTCTCGCCATCTGCCAGCATCTGAGATATCCCTGTGCAAAAATCTATATAGTTAACTACAACAAAGGCTCCTCCCTTATTGGCAGGTTTAATAATGATACTGATGTCATAAGTAAGTGAAGACCAGTCATCTTTGGACATATTACTGGATCTCTACCCCTTCTTTTTAGTACCCTGTGACACATCATATCTGACAGCCTGCAAAAAACTATCAATAGTAGGAAACTGCCCTGGGGGTATAAAATCGCTTTTAACCTTAAATGCTGATATTTCTCTGCGATCAGTTTGTGGTTTCTGTCCCGAGAAATATTGTTTTAATTTTATGTTCCTTGAATTTGGGCAAACAGATCAATCTCAAAGTTAAATGCCTCAAACGCCCGGTTGGGCAAAAAGATAGGCCTTTGGCCAAAAGTTTGCACTCACCCGGGGTGATGTTCCTGGAAGACAGGTTCACTACTGGCTTGCTAGCTAGTCAGGAAGCTGAGCGGCATGCCATGACCCACCTCCTGGCTTCCGGATTGGCTAGGAAGCCGGCTTCACTTGGTAGACAGCCTGGCTTACTGATTGGGCAGGAAACCAGGCTGGCTCACATCATGAAGCTGGCATCCTAGCCAATCAGGAAGCCGGGAGGTGGATCATGACGTGCCGACCGGCTACCTAATTGGCTAGGAAGCAGGCTTCACTTGCTGGGCAGCCTGGCTTCCTGACCAATAGGGTAGCCGGGAGGCGGATCATGACGTGCCGCCCGGCTTCTTGATTGGTCAGGAAGCCAGGCTGCCCCGGAACGTGAAGCCGGTGTTCGTTCAATAGACCCACTGCCCGGCTTTCTGATAATCCAGGCCCACGGAGGCCGGTATAGGTATTCTGTATGAGCGAGAACTGGGGAAAAAATATTGCTACTTACCGTATTGCTACGCTACTCCATACCGAAAAAACGGTATTGGTGCATCCTTAGTTAGAACAGTCAAATACAAACAAAAAATGTATGGGAAGCGCACAACTGTGTAGTGGGATATGTGTTTAATTTTAATCAGTGGCACTGGGTGTGCTAGCTTCTCAAACAGGGAGAGGGACCCTGTGCATAGATTAAACAAAAAGAAGCGCTCAACTTTTTAAAAACGTAATTTACAGTGTGATATACATAGATGGTAGGTAAACCTGAATTGTCTCACTGTTTGATGATGCCTGCAGATAAAGAGGCACTGTGTGGAACCTGGAGGGGAAGGCTGAAGGGGGGTGGGGTGGGGAGAAAACAGGAGAAAGACGTTGTAACGCCAGTCTGTTGCAGCTCCCAAAATGTTGGACGCTGGTTTGAGCGGTACAGTGCTGTAAAGACTCAGCTGGCCAGGCTGAGCCTTTTGCAGCTGCATGGGAGAGAAGCCGCTCTGCTGCGGTATCGAGCCCTGTCAGTCAGCAGTGTGTGAGAAAATGCCGGTGATGGTCAGAGCAGGGCTGAAGGCTCAAAGGTCGTCCTGACGAGTGAGAGGAGCTGTGAAAGGGCTGAAGGGCTACGCGTTTCGAGGCGGGTGCCTCTTTTTCAAGCCGAGGGAGAAATCTAAGAGCCGGAGGGAATATGAGGGCATCTTTAAATGTGACAGGTGGGCGGGGCCAAAGGACGTGTCTGGACACTATTGGTGGAAACTCGAGGGGGGGCGGTTAGACTTTGTAATATGGGGCTGTCAAGCCGGTATGTCTAAAATTTGCCATGAGTTTAAACGTAACGTTTATTAATAAAACTATTAAGACAGGGGTAGTAATTTAATGAATGAAAGTTAGTAAAACAATAAAATAATAAAATGATTAAAAATATATTCAAAAATATGTTGAAAAAGATCACCATGCTCACTGCGTTGTGACTTTTTTTTCAAAATTATAAGCCAACAGCACAGGATGTTGGTTTATTATGATAAAATCTAGTGAGAATTAGTAATTTATATTATAAATATATAGAGGGTGTATTGGATATGAATTGTGTTTACTTTTGGATCTTTTGTCACTGTCATGTGTTGTTTTTGTGCATGAATCGTGTCAGTGCATAGGATCGTATCAGTGCACGTACACAAACCCAAAGATTTTTATTTTTATTTTATATATATCCATAAGCTCAGACGAGCCTGGGTCAACTAACATATGAACACGTGTGTGCACAACCAATGTGCCAGACCCTGTGCATTCCAATGTACATGTATAGGACTATAACGCACTGGTGTGAGGACTGACACGTGCACGCATGCGTTGGACTTATAGGATGGTATGGATTTCTATCTCCTCATTTAGGCAGAAGCAGATGAAATACAAGCCGATAGTTGGGCTTAAATGATGTTTAAACCAGTAAGCAATTATTTCATTTATTGCACCTCACAATTTCTTAAATGTGTTGGCTACATTAGTCTTCTTTTTTAAGTTTTTCTTTCTCTTAATTTCTCACCTGCTGTTCCAGCCAGTAGCATACTTCCTGTCTTAGGGTGACTCCACTCAGCGGAGGAGCAGTAGAACCACCCAAAGACAGCAGCATTGTCAACCTGTGGAGAGGGGAAAATTATATGCAGGAGCAAATTTAGGTGGAGTTGACTAACAAAAGCCAAACTCCACCTAACACTGTTTAAGCATTTACAGCACCATTGTTTTCACCTTTTGCAGTAAAGGTTTTACATAAGTAAATTGAAACTAACCATTGTAAGCACCCCTGTCAGTGTTAAATTATTTGTCTCAAATCTCTACCAAAAATAAGACTTACTGGCCAGATCACCAGGTAAAGGAAAAAAAGCCTACAAAAAGAAAACTAACCATATGTAACACATACTTTGTATTTGGCTTATGTTCTCATTCACATTGCATAAAAGTGCTGCTTACAAGTGCTATTTACTTAAAAATCCTACCTAGCTCACCTCTATGTATTTTACTGAGGAGGCTGTGAGAAGTTATGTTTACTCTAAGCACTGTGCTGTGCTGGAAGATTTAATTAGCCGTTGTAAACTGGATTTGAGCACTCTGTTCTAATAAAGGGTTAATGATTAGGTATGCACCGATACCAGTAACAGTAATGGTGTACGTGCGTATACGGGGCATTCTTGCGAAAATGCCCCTGTACTAAGCACCAATACCGGTGCTTTACATTTTTTAACAGGAGGGCTGCTGTGAAGTCCCGCGCTTGCTGGGGATCTCAGGGCAGCCTGCAGGGGACTGCGGTTGCTGTCTTTTACAGTGCCGGTCTGGCCAAACATCGCCTCCTTCCCACTGCCCGCTCGCATCCATGGTGAGATCCGCACCCGTCGGTGCAGCCCTGGTGAGATGTACGCCGCCCTTGTGAGAATGGGCACAGCCTCCTAAGATCCCGTTACAGCCCTGGTGAGCAACAGTATGTAGCTTAATATTATTCTGCATTGCTGTATAATGTATTGCTGAGATTTGTAGTACAGGTTGGAGTCAGTGGTAGAACTACCAGGGTCGCAGAAGTTGCAGCTGTGATGGGACCCTGGCTCTTCACCACTGTCCTAAAATCATTAGTCTGCATTGTTTTAGAAAAAATGTCACATGACGCTAAAAAAAGGTATCGGTAATTGGTATCGGCGAGTACTTGAGGAAAATGTATCGGTACTCATATTCTGTCTGTAAAAAATGGTATCGGTGTATTAAAGACAAAAAGCACTGTATGTTAATAAAAAAGGATCTCTCCCTCAGTTTGTCCTTCTATTTTCCCTTTCAGACTGCTAAGAGTAGCCTGGAATCTGCACTAAGGCCTTCACGAAATAAATATCTAAAATGTTAAAAAAAAAAATTATTTAAAAAAATGTATTTTAGGTATGCTATGTGAATGGAACAAATAACAAACATATAGTAGGATTTTCCCAACTTTGAGTGAAAAAGTGGAAATTCACTTTAAGGACTGGTAAGCTGCTATATATTACATTATTGCTTTTAAGTTGTGATGCACTTTGAATAACACTAATAAACAGGCAGCACAAAAACGGCAGCAAACAATGAAGGTTCTCCCCCTTCACTGACTGGCAGGTTGCACATACCGGGGATCTAAGGCTGGCAAAGTGCCTACAAAAAAGCTCCATGTCCATGTTGCTCCAGTCTGTTGCTACCTGGAACTTGGCCCAAATTGCTGCCGCTTTAGCGAAATAAGACCTGTGGTAGTCGTAAAAGGCTGTCCCACCGTACTTGTGTGCCAGATCTACCACTCTATAAAGATAAATGTCAAGCTCCTCCATCCTATTTGGACCAGTGGAGCAAATGACATCTCTAAAAAGACCAGGACCAGGATCTGTGGCCAGGACAAACTCGGCCACAGATAATTTACGATTGAGCCTTTAGTTTTAAGGACCACCAACACGCCCCCACATGCATAAGCCCTATTCTCAGCCACATCATCTTTGCCCTCGAGGATGTCTTTCTTTATGTTGC
>NW_017306643.1:1013176-1017410 GCF_000935625.1 Nanorana parkeri | reverse complement strand
AGGGACCCCTGCCTGCTCCCTGAACAGGGACTGAAGCTGCTACAACTGTAGATGCCATACCTGATATGGCTACCGGAACAACTTACCGTGATAACAGGTAGCTCCAAATTATTTGGCCATTTTTCTACACCTTCCATCCTATTTTGTAAATCCTGAATGGATGTTGTCAGCGTGTTTAGGACCGTATGTATCTGGACGAGAGATGTGTGAATAGATGCGTGTTCCGCACTTGTGTATGGCCTGACTTGCGAGGAGCTGGGAAATAACAGCCTGAACAATTCAGCCTTCCTGGCTGTAGCTGGAAATGGTATGCCTCTACGCTAAAGCTCTTCTGTGAGTCTCGGCATTGTCCATGTTCTTAGAGATGGCGCGCTGCCATGTTCTGACTCTCTAGCTGGAGATGGGGGAATGGAAGCAAAATCCTCAATATCAGATGCCTGTGACATGGTGGCGCTGAAATCAACTAACACCAAAAGACAACTTACTCTCCTATTTTTTTTTTATTTTTTCACCAAAAAGTGACTTAACTTGTAGAAAAGTGAAATGATAGAATGAAATGAAGAAATGTAACCGAAAGCAGAAACTGAGTCCACACGTGACCGTAATGTGTTTTTGCCGTTTTCTACCAAATATGTGTATGTAAATGAGCCCGAGCTTAACCTGCGATCTAACAGGTCAATTATAAACGAAAACTCAGGGCTAAACAACCTACTGACGTGGTAGGTACCCGAATGAATAAGATCTGTGGAGAAACTAACCGACTGAAGTATGGGTATACAGGTGAGACTCTTGTAGACGCTACAAGCAATTAATAACGATTTCTCAGCCTGTATGGTCTCTTAATCGTGAAAAGACCCTTAATGTAATGCAACAAAATCGTCATGACCTAAACCATGTGTAAATGTTTAACCTAAATGTCTGCATGTAATGGTGCTAAAGTACAGATTGAAAGGATAGAGAGCTAATACTGCTACCCACCTTCGATCACAAGAGACTAGTCCCCCGAATGCCACACCTCTAACAGGTACTGGAAACACCCACTAATCGGAATCTGATGTAACAAAATAAAAAATTACCAAACCACTCCCCTGCTAATGGCTAGTGACCCTCAATACTTATCAAAGTTGGCAAGTGTCACCCTAGAACAGAAGCAAGAATGTAGACTGACGTTTGAAATTATTATGCGTAGCCGTTTGCCATATGTTGTCTGTTTCCACTGAGATATATGTAAGTAAGCGAGCCTGACCTTTTAACCTGAGATGTAACAGGTCAATTATAAATGTATATTTAGAGCAAATGAAACCCGCTGGCGTGGCAGGTGAACGCAAAAAAATAGATTTGTGGAAAACGGACCGAGTGAACTATGGAAAAATGATTAGAACTTATGTATTGGCGAAAAAAGTTGTGTCGTGTAAATTACATAATGTATGAAGCAGACTTGAGGAAAAGTGTGACATACTGTATATGCACCTACATAAAACACAATTGTTATTTTTGTTTACCTGCTTACCAACAGGTTCACTTCAAGCTACATATGACTAGCAGTGAGTTGTAAGGTCAGGTGATGGTCATTTCTGAAATAAGACTGGGGAGCTGAGTACCATGCTGTTCCCATGCAGCCCGGTACATTAAATGACAGTCCACAACCAATAACCACTGCAATCCTGTTCAATCAATTACCATTCACTTACTGCATGGCAAAAATGCCCCATGACTGTGCTGAAACTGAGCAGTGAAACATGAGGGGCTGTTTGCTGACCAATCTGCAGTTGCTAGTCAGTGTGGGGCAAGCTTGCCTACAGCTTTGCTCAGCTCTTTATGAAAAACCAAACATCTATGCCTTTGACATATATTTATACGTTGCTGAGCTCTTCCTTCATGACTGTTAATTCTCTAGGATCCAAGCCTTATGAGCAGCACAAGATATAATGCTGAATGTAACAAAAACCCACATAACTGCTGTGACAAGTGACTCAAAGTATCTGAAACCTAGTCGTTTCAATCCATGGAACGCTTCACAGAAAATGCCCCAGCAAAGGGTAACATGATGTGAATTGAGACACGCCAGCGTCCCTCCCCCTTAGCTGCGAACCTCTACTTACCCCTTCCCAGACGTGTGATGCAGAACTTGCCAGAGAAGGACAACGTGTGGACTGAGCGGCGTGTGGACCGGAACACGTGAACCTGAAGTAGATCTCCAGACGACCCAGGAAGACAAAGCCCATACCAGAAACAATCCGACAGGCGAGTGAGAGGACTGAGCCTGTATTTACAGGCCAGACTCCTCCCACAAATTCAGGCTTGCCAATAGACAGCCTTCTTGCATATATATATACACACACACACTATATTGCCAAAAGTATTGGGACACCCCTCCAAATCACTGTATTCAGGTGTTCCAATTACCTCCATGGTCACAGGTATATAAAATCAAGCACCTAGGCATGCAGACTGCTTCTACAAACATTTGTGAAAGAATGGGTCACTCTCAGGAGCTCAGTGAATTCAAGCGTGGTACTGTGATAGGTTGCCACCTGTGCAGTAAGTCCATCCGTTAAATTCTTCTTGCTACTAAATATTCCACATTCAACTGTTAGTGGTATTATAACAAAGTAGGAGCAACTGGGAATAACAGCAACTCAGCCATGAAGTGGTATGCCATGTAAAATGACAGAGCGGGTTCAGCGCATGCTAAAGCGCACAGTGGGCAAAATTTGCAAACTGTCTGCAGTCAATAGCCACAGACCTCCAAACTTCGTGTGGCCTTCAGATTGGCACAACAACAGAGCTTCATATAATGTGTTTCGATGGCTGAGCAGCTGCATCCAGGCTTTACATCACAAAGTGCAATGCAAAGCGTCAGATACAGTGGTATAAAGCACGCAGCCACTAGACTCTAGAGAAGTGGAGACGTGTTCCCTGGAGTGACTAATCATGTTTCTCTGTCTGGCAATCCGATGGATGTGTCTGTGTTTGGCGGTTGCCAGGAGAACGGTACTTGCCCAACTGCATTGTGCCAAGTGTAAAGTTTGGTGGAGGGGGATTATGGTGTGGGATTGTTTTTCAGGGGTTGGGCTTGGCCCCTTAGTTCCAGTGAAGGGAACTCTTTAGCCATCAGCATACCAAGACATTTTGGACAATTTCATGCTCCCAACTTTGTGGGAACAGTTTTGGGATGGCCCCTTCCTGTTCCAACATGACTGCGCACCAGTGTACAAAGCAAGGTCCATAAAGACATGAGTTTGGGGTGGAGGAACTTGACTGCACTGATCTCAACCCGATAGAACACCTTTGGGATGAATTAGAGCAGAGACTGTGAGCCAGTACCTGACCTCACATTTGCACTTCTGGAAGAATGGTCAAACATTCCGATAGACACACTCCCAAACCTTGTGGACAGCCTTCCCAGAAGAGTTGAAGCTGTTATAGCTGCAAAGGGTGGGCCAACTCAATATTGAACCCTACAGACTAAAGCTGCCCACACACCTTACAATTTATCTGCAGATTTTCTGTGGTCAGATGGAAAAGGTGCAACAGATTCCTCCATCTACACTTAACTGTGTGGATGGAGTAATCTCCACCTGGGCCAATCTGTTGCACTTTTTCCATCTGACCACAGAAAATCTGCAGATAAATTGTAAGGTGTATGGGCACCTTAAGACTGGGGTCCCATTAAAGTTCATGTGTGTGTAAAGGCAGGCGTCCCAATACTTTTGGCAGTATAGTGTGTGTGTGTGTGTGTGTATCTATATATAGTGTGGGGAACCCCAGGGGTACAGATGCGTCAGCAACACAGTCCGATATAAATAAGCAGCTTTTATTTCATCCAACGGTAACAGAACAAACAGCTTTCTTCAGCAAAACAGCAAAGTAAAAGGCTTTCCTCAGCAAACATCAAACATGAAGCAAAAAGTCTTTCAATAATCCAGCGTAGTGCGTTTTGATGGTCTCATCAAGCCCACAGGCGTCTTTCTGTGCGTCTCTCAGCTCCCCACACCTCTCTCACCTGACTTCCCTTTTTAACAGGAAGGGCTGTAGGGGAAGTATCTGCCCTCCCAAATTAACCCCTTTTTAGCCCTCAGCAAGGTAGACTCTCCACAATATATATATATGTATATATATATATATATATAGTGAGGAAAATAATTATTTGATCCCCTGCAGATTTTGGAAGTTTGGCCACTTACAAAGAAATGAAAGGTCTATAATTTTTATCATAGGTGTATTTTAAATG
>NW_017306643.1:1003077-1012265 GCF_000935625.1 Nanorana parkeri | reverse complement strand
ACTCAGTGTATATATACAGATATATATAGATATATATATATTTATATATATATAAATATATATATATTATAAAAGCCCAGTCATCAGTTTAGAGTTAGCCATGAATATTGGCCCGAGAATTATTGCTCTCACTCTGGTGCACGCGGCGATACGTGACATGGATATTGCTCTCAGCCGCTGAAGGGAGCTATGATGCCGGCTTTCTACTCTCGGCAGAAGAGGGGAGCAGCAGAGGAACGGCAGCAGCTGAGGAACGATGGCAGCACGGAGGAACAGGACTGCACCAGCGGGGTATTGCAGAGGCACAGTATTCTCTCCTCCCCACTGGTGCCCGCTGCAGCAGTCTGTGTCTCCGCTGCCGATACAAGCGGGGAGAGCAGCGGGGATTGAAAGGGACACAAACCGCTGCAGCCAGCACGAGTGGGGAAGAGAACGGAGAAGCAGAGCGGCAACTAATCGAAAATCAACTAATCAATAATGACTAATTGATTATAGTTTATTGTTTAGTTGTTGCAGCATTGCGTCTTCCACGAATCCAGTTGGGAAAGTCCTTTCTGTCCCTCTGCTGATAGGTCAAAATGATAGATGCAACCCCTTTCGGGCTGAGGAGGAGTCCTGGACTCTGTCAGTCCAAAGGGACATGGTTGCTGAAGGAAGTTTGTCTTCCTATTAACATTCTGGAACTGGGAATTTGGTTATCCCTTCACTGCTGAACCTCTTGACTACAGGGTCATCTGACCAGGATTCACTTGGACAACGTCACTGCAGTAGCTTACATAGGCCACCAGGGGGGAGCCAGAGAGGCTCCAACAGAGGCAGCTCCATCAGCTTCTGGCTTGTGCAAAAGTTCCTCAGTTTCACATCTCAGCCCTATCCACTGTTCACATTACAGGAGTGAAAAATTGGCAGGCGGACTCCTTTCTCATCTGCTGCTTAGAAATGCCATGGAGGGCATTCTGGTAATCCTTATTGCATCAAACTGGCCCAGGTGAAAGTGGTACTCAGACCTTGTCAGCCGTCTGGCAGACTATGCACAGCCCTTCTGTTCTGTCTGGATCTTCTTTTCCAGGAGCCGGTTTACCATTCTGTTTCGTGGTTGGTGCTTTTAATGCCTTGGCTGTTGAAGTCCAGGTTCTAAGAGATCTGCTTCAGTTTTTCTACAAGTATGAAAGCTAGGAAGTCAGACAAAGGTCCAATGGTGGACAAAGGTCCACCATTGCACTTGGAAGGCATATTTCTCATGAAAAATGCCTTCCAAGAGGAAAGGCATTTCCACCCCAGTACGTACTCTGAAAAATCCTTTATTTTTCCAATCCACTTTGAATCAATATTTAGCCTTAAATACCCTCAAGGGTCAGATTTGGGTCTTGGTAATCCTTTTCTAAACAGCATTTCATTATTTAATAAAAGCTTTCGTCTGGGGGTTGCTAACATTGTTTCTCACTGTCCATCCCTCGGTCATTTATAATACATGACCGAGGGAGAGTCGACAGATCCTTATCCTGGATCTGTCGACTCTCTATGAACTGCCTTTGAAGCATATCAGAGATAATGCCCTATCGATTCTAACTTGCCTTTCTGTTGCCATAACCTCAGCGTAACATGTCTGAGTTGGCAGCCTTATCTTGTAATATCAAAAGGGTTTCCTTACATAAGGATAAGATAGTTTTGAGGCATAGAGCCTGTTTTTTCCTAAAATGATTTCAGGTTTTCAGCTTAACCAGTACATTGTTTTTCCATCTCTTTCTGGCTTCAGTTTACCAGAATGAAATTTCCCTTAACTCCCTGGATGTATTTCATAATGTATGGATTTATCTCTCGGCTTCCATTAGGCAGATTCTTTTTGTCATTTTTTATGGTCTCCATAAAGAGGAACCATCCTCTTGTTCCACCAGTTCTCGTGGCTTAGACCGATCATTGTTCAAGCTTGTGGTCTTAAGGAAAACATTCCACCTATTCCTGTCAAGGCGCACTCTGCTATGTCCCTGAATGCCTCATACGCTTTTAGGTATCAGACAACTGATTCCCTGATTTGCAAGGCTGCCACTTGGTCTTCTGTTTACACATTCTCTAAGTTTTACCAGACGGATGTTCAGGCCTCATTTGAAGGGATCTTCAGGTGTAAGGTCTTTCACTTGGAGTCCTTAGGTTTTTCTTTTTTTTTTAATGTAGGCCTTATGGTGTTTTGTTTTCTGTTTTGCCCTACTCTCAGACTGATTTGAATGTCTCATTGGTATCAGAATAACTACTGATCTTGAGTCCCTCAATGAATGATATACAAAACAGGATGTTTCTACTTACTGTAAAATCTATTTCCTGAGGGACACAGGAATGTATGTAATCTTCTGATACTGCTTTTATATAAAATTAAGCATGCTGGGAATGGCAGGGGTTATACCTGGTTGGCCAACAGCTTTTTTTTGTTTGGCAGTATAACCCACTTGTATGAGAATAACTACTGATTCTTTATGCTTTAATGCACTTCAAATAATGAATTTACAGTAATTGTACATCAAAAATTCTGTTTTCTAACATTCCGGTCTTTTTCCCTAACCTGTTTTCCCCAAAGCAGGTGTTCAAAAATAAACCGCTGTCTTAGCTTATTAAATTATGTGTTTTGTTGCACCACAGTGGTGATGATGGGGGATTTACTACACTCCTTTTTTTTTACTGTATTATTCTCACAAAAATCAATTGTATTAGATGCTGTAGTGTATTTTTATGTAATTTTACTTATGGCGTAAGTAGACCTTTTTTATTTTTTACATGTTTTTTGTTAATGTGAGATAAATACTCCTGTCAACGCTTTATTTTAGTCTGCATTCCCACTGGTTAGATTCACCCTCAGGATTTGTCCTAGTGACCATTGTCTCCGGTAAAAAAAAAATGGGAAATCCAAACTTTGAGTCATCACAGATACAAGTGGTGAGGAGAAAACTTCGAATGGGGACATCTGTTCTGGTGACAACTGTTATTTGCCAAACACAAATATTTCTTGTAATCAATTATTAATCAGAGTACAATAAACAAGACATTTAAAAAAAGGCTTAAACATGAATTATATAATGAATTAACAATCACAGGTCCAATGTTTATAAAATGTTCCCTACCTACCTATGCACAAATTATGTATATAAATCAGCCTCGACTAATAGCTCAGTGAACCATAGTTATCATACTATTGTTGTAGGAATGAATGTCAACATGTTCCACAAGCAGCTTGGTCCACTTCTTCAGGATCGAACAGCAGTATCCATACAAGGATCAAGCAACAAAGCTAAGAATGACATAAACAATAAGTGTGAAAATACAAAAGAACAAATCTATTTTATAGATAGTCACGGGAAAAAAGAAAGTGCACCCTCTTTGAATGCTATAGTTTTATATAGCAGGACATAAGAACAATCATCTGGTCCTTAGAATTAGGTAAATACAACCAAAGATGAACAACAACACATGACAAATTACACCGTGCCATTACTCAATTTACAAACAAAGCCAAATCAGAGAAGCAGTTTGTGGACCACCTTTGGCAGCAATAGCTTGAAGTAATTGTTATCATCAGTCTCTCACATTGTTGTGGAGAAGTTTTGGCCCACTCTTCTTCACAATGTTGCTTCAGTTCATTGAGGTTTGCAGGCATTTGTTTATGCACAGCTTTCTTAAGGGTCCCACTACATAATTTGAATCGGGTTGAGGTCTGGACTTTGACTGGGCCATTGCAACACTTTTTCAGCCATACTTTTCTTTTTCAGTCATTCTGTTGCAGATTTGCTGGTATGCTTGGGACAGCGCCGGCGTGCTGTGTGGTGGGCGGGGCCACTTTATCAAGGCACTTTACATTTTAAATGGAAGCCGCTGCCTGAGGACCTCCGCAGCCTTCCTGCGAACCACGAGGAACCTGTTTACGGCTCTGACCCACACATCTCCTTCTGGGAGAAGCCCACCGGCCTCACTTTTTAAGTTTAGGTGTGATTAGGGATTCCTGCGTCATGATTGTGTGTTTTCCTGCAGCAGGAATCCCTAATCTGGCGCTTAAAAGGGGCAACTGTTACCCATTCAAGTTAATGATCAGGCCACCGTCACTGCATGTAAACGCCTGCACACCGCATGTAATGGTATGTGATATGATTATGGTTTGTGGTTAGGAATCAATCACTTTCCCTGGACGCATTAATCGTCCATCAAGGAAAAGTGATTGTTTCCTAACTGCATGTAATCATATCACATACCATTACATGTGGTGTGCCGGCGCTTACATGCAGATACTGTCACCCAATAATTAACTTGAATGGGTGACAGTTGCCGCCTGTAAATGCCAGGTTAGGGATTCCTGCTGTAGGAAAATGCAATTTCCTGACATAGGAATTCTAATGGCACCTAAACTTACAGGTGTGAATGAGACCTTATTGTGTGTATATTAGTGTGTGTATTTCTGGTTGTGGGGGGTGTGCATATTTCTGTTTGTGTGTGTGGGGGTGTATTTCTGTGTGTGTGCATTTTTCTGTGTGTGTCAGTGAATGTGTGAATCTGTTGGTCCTCTATGATTAAAATTAAAACCTGTGAGGAAAAACACACACACACACACACACACACACACACACACACACACACACACACACGTATACATACTGATATAACACACAGAAACATTAATACACATACCGACATCATTCACAGAGATCCTGACAATACAAACACACAAAGCATCACTAAAAAATATACTGACATTGCATACAAAGAAACCATCACAAACACATATACTGACACAAACACATACAGACATTAACACTGGTATTGTATATATAGTTACATTTTATTCCGAAGTATGAAATTTGGCAAGCAACCCCCATGGGAGAGAAAAATGTGTCTAGTGGCCCCCGAGTGAATTGAGTTTGAGACCCCTGCTGTAGAATGTTGGCCTTTAAATTGTTTGGAAATGGCCTTATAATCCTTCCCAGATTGATAGGCAGCAAAAATTGCTTCCCTAAGGTTATTGCTGGTGTCTTGCCTCCTTGGCATTGTGTTAACACTCATCTGAATGCTAAAGACGAGCAAACTGCTAAAGCTTCGGCTTTAAGCCCTGGTTAACACCTAGGTGCCAGTGTTTAAGCGCATTTCCATGCTCTTGTGTGTGTTGTCTTTAAAAATTAGGCTTGTTTATGCGCGTTTTGAAGCTGTTGAGAAAGCTTGTTGTCAGCTGTGTGTTGGTGAGGTGTCCAATGAAAAGCTGTTCCATCCGAGACATAATCATGTTCCTGTTAACTGCTTATTGGAGGTGTAATCGTCAGAAAGGAGTGTATTGTATTCGTATTGTGGTCTGCTGGATTGTGTTTATGGATGTAGTTATATCTGTGCTAGTTCTACAGCAGAAAAGAAAGCGCGGGCGAAGATTCTGGGTCCACCCGATCATTGTTAACCGCCAACAACGTGGCCAGTGTAACCATGGGCCATGTAGAACAATCTCCATGGGCAAGAGGAGAAATGTTTCCAATACACCCGCATGTCCCTAAAAAGGTGAGTTCACATTCTTCCCCGTTTTGTTGGCATTTGTCAGCTTGTATGTGCATCAGTGATTCCATCTTGAACGAGACACTTTCAAGCTGACAATCATGGCAGTTTATCTAAAGTAAAGCAGATAGATTCTGGAGCAGTTGTCAATAGCAACAATCTTTTTCTTTTTTTTTTTCTTCGGAAAATTGAGTGAACAGGAAAAGTTGTTTGCTGCAGGCAATTGCTCCACATGCTGTCTGCTTCATTCCCCCCATTGACCATCACATCCACCTTTTGTTTTCCAACAGTTTTGATGAGCTCCTGGGGATCCTTTTCATCTGAAGCATCAGGACACCTTTTACCGGGACAGTATTTTAGCAGTGGAAAGAATCCTCATCACTTTGCGGTAAGTAGCTTTTCCTTAGATTCCATGACCCTGGGGGCAATTTGTTAAAAGTCAAGATTACAGAATTGGGAACAGTTGTCCATAGCAACCAATCAGCATTTCACTTCCATTTTGTAAATAAGTTAATAGCAAGAAATAAGCTGATTGGTTCCAAAGGGAAACTGCTCCAGATTCTGGGAGCTCAACTATGGAGATATGGCCCTGTAAGTTCCCTTTCTCCCATATATTGCGCATTCTTATTCCACTGTAAGTTCCGCCCCTCCCTCTCCCCCACCCTTTCCCACCTCCTACAAAAAGGCACACAGGCAGTCATGTAGGAAACAGTATAAACACAACAGGAATATTTATTTTTTTAAACAACCAAAAATAAACTCAACCAAACAAGGCTGGATTTCCCCCTGAGCCTTCCCAAAAAATGTGAACCGGCCACACATTGGTGAACAGTCTGATAAAGTTGCCAGGATTAGCACTATACAATATCATACATTTTGAATCATGATGCAGCATCAGACTCATTTGAAAGAGTTATTGGGGAAGGAGTATGTTACTGGCTGTGGGAGGGGTGTGAATGAGGCATGCGGGCATGATGAGAGTGATGAAAACTGTATAGATGGTTGACTGTGGGGTTGTGGAGGGTATGTGGGCATTGGAAGGGTTGGTGTTGGAAAAGGAGAGGTGTTTTAGATTTGGACAGAGGGGTCACAGTGGGTGTAGATTGGGATCCATCTGAGGGATTGTATGAGGAGACGAGTGTGATCATCTTCTGCATCAACTCTTGTCATCTGGCACCTTTATCAGATTCCTCTCGAGGATCATGAGGAAACCGGCCTGGAGGGGGGGGGGGGGTCTGCACCATTTTTTCAAGGACAGACACCAGTCTGCCTGGGTTACAGATATGGCCACCTCTTCTTTCCCTCCCCAGACTCCTCTGGCACACAGGATCTGGACGAGCTTCTGCAGTTGGTGGTGGAGGCGGTGGCGAGGTTGCAACTCTCTCCTCAGCTGGGGCTGGTGCTGTTAAGGTCAATGGGCAGGTCTCCATATTTTTTTTTAAATTGGGGGAGGGGGGGGGGGCGACAACAACACCCTCCTCCTCCTCATTCAGCTCCTCATGCTGTGCTGGAGCAGCCTCCCAGCTACTTTCTGTGCTGTAAAGAATCAAAAAAGAAATTAAATTATGTGTCATTTAAACTATTTTAAATGGGCTACAAAATGAATTAAGGGACACATCTCTTTTTTGTTACGTGGTTTGTGTGCTAATATTGCCCAAACTTTTTGGCAAAGAAATGGAACCACTGTTTCTTGACACCTAAACTTTCAGGTGGGTCACGAGCAGCAGAGCCACTGCGTACTATCGTAGGAATCGACGCTGCTTCGTGAACAAGCCCTTGACACTTATCCACTTTGTTTTTATGGTTCGAACTGCAAAATACAGGACAATAAAAAATAAGATTTAACATTTCTTTTTTTTTATTAGGTACCTTGAAACCGGACAGTCATTGCCAAGTCTGCACTTCGCTTTCATGGTTGGAAAATCAACAACTAGCTACATCATCTGAGACACATGCTCTGTCACTCAGGATGTACTGAATGATGTGGTGATGGCCAAGCTCACCAAGGAAGAGGGGGCAAAGAGTGCCCAATATTTTTGAGAATAATGCCACTTTCTAAATTGTATTGGAGCAATAGATGGCAAACATCCGCGTCATCAAGCCAATAGCCAGCGGCAGCAACTAATTTTTTTTTTTAATTCGTTTATTGTCTGAACAAGTACAATATACACATATTGCAAGTATACAGGTGAAAATCGAATAATTAGAATATCATGCAAAGTTCATTTATTTCACTAATGAAACTTAAAAGGTGAAACTAATATATGAGATAGACTCATTACATGCAAAGCAAGATAATTCAAGCCGTGATTTGTCATAATTGTGATGATGATGGCTTACAGCTCATGAAAACCCCAAGAACCCCAAATCCACAACCTCAAAAAAGTAGATTATTACAAGCAATCAATAAAACAAGGATTGTACATAGAACAATATCGGACCTCTGAAAAGTACAAGCATGCATATGTACTCAGTACTTGGTTTGGGCCCCTTTTGCAGAACTTACTGCAATTACTTTTGCATGATATTCTAATTATTCGAGTTTCACCTGTAGGTACAAAAAGACATGGCACACAATTACATTGTTCGTACACTTGGAACGTTCCATATGCTGTGATATTCACTAAGAGTCCGTATAGCTATATTAATATCTGGCCACGCTACCCTAAATGACCGGTGCCCTTGATGAAAACAATACATTTGGATAGTAAAGTATGTCGTGTGGCCATATCATATACATATAGGAGAAGTGAGTACGTATGAACAGTAAAGTTGCTGAACCAATCATTTATATCTTTACAGGCATCGTTATAAGAAGTTAGCATGAGAAAGGTAGAAAGGACATAAAGGGGTGGAGTCATAGAAGTGCCTCACTTCCTTCAGGAAGCGAGATTTATAGGTTTTAGGGAAGGAGATAAGAAGGAGAGAGGCACATGGACCATCGCCCCCCTCCCCCCCCCGAGGAGAGAGATCCCATTGGGCAGCTGTTGGACAGAGGTGAGGTGTCCCCCACTAGATTCCCTCATGTGAGGCGACTACTACTGGAGGCAGCAACTATTTTAATTATAAAAAATATTTTTCTTTTGTGTTACTGGCAGTTGCAGATGCTAATTACTGCTTCCGCTACAGCTGGGAGCAGCTCTGATTCCAATGTTTTTGGACACTCCATCTTTGGACAGATCACAGAGAACTCCCCGCTGCCGGGACCAGCAGGTCCTGCTCTGCCCTTTGTTTTTGTAAGGGATGAGGCCTTTGCCTTGGGTGAAAACCTGATGAGGCCCTATTCTAGGATAGAATATACAGAAGAGTGTCTTCAATTTTAGGCTGATAAGAGCACATCAAGTGGTGGAGTGTGCTTTTGGAATCCTATTCAACAAATGGTGATTTTTGCACACTGCAGTGACCCTAAACATGCAGAATGCAATCTGTGCTGTTTGTGCCCTGCACAATTTCGTGCGTCAGGTAGATGGATTCCTGTTCGCTGATTCACTGATGCATTCCATGCAAAGGGCCAATTGGTCTGCGACACGTGGCAACACCCAAGGGACACACCTTCGAGGCCAATTTGCCTCATATTTCATGTCCCCTGCAGGACAGCTCTCATGGAAACTGGAGACCATCGAATGATGATTGCATATCAAAATAAAAGTGATTATGTTAAATAAAGTCTGTTTCAC
>NW_017306643.1:914901-1003043 GCF_000935625.1 Nanorana parkeri | reverse complement strand
TTTGAGGTAGATTTCTTTTGTTCTCTTTTGTATGTGAGTTCAGATATATTGTGGGAAATTTATCAAAACTGGATCAGACCAAATCTAGAGCTGTTGGGCATGGCAACCAATCAGCATCTAGCTTTCATTTTCAAATCTTTACTGAACAATCTGAAGAAAGAAGTGGATTGGTTACTAGGGGCAAATGCTCCAGATTCTGCTTGCTCTAGTTTTGAAATATTACCCCCATTTTTGAGGTGGGTTACTGCGTCTCAACACACACATTCCAATCTGATTGAAGAATCTATTTACATTACATTTCTGCAAAACCACAGGCATGACAGAGTTTGAGGCATGCTGGGATTTGTAGTTTCACTGCAACTGCAGGTCTGAGAGCTGCACAGCCCTGCACTAGTCGCATATCAAAACCATAACACAATGCAGCAGTTACCTAAAAGGAGGCTTTGCTCCTCCTTCCCCTGTTCTGGTCATAGAGGCAAGAATGGGTATGCACTTGCCTGATAAAAATCTCTGTATAGAAGGTGGGCAGAGGAGAGTCCTCCATTTTGTCTCCCATTATGCTCTTCACAGAGGGGAAGTTCTATGCAATCGGTGTAAAACACGCGGGAAAGTCTATACGGCAAAAACGTGCTGCAAACTGCCAAAAGAAGGCCATGTATTTTACCCAGCGTTTGGCGTTTTCCTGCTGGCATTTTGCAGCTCAGGTGTGAACAGGAACCGTTGAAAATCATTGATTTTCTCTTGTTGTGCATTTCAAGTGCTTTTTCTAAAGGTGCCCATACACTGTACGATTATCGTACGAGAATCGCGGGAAATCCCGCGATCGTACGATAATCGCAAAGTGTATGGAAGGCGTGCGACCGTTTCTACTGTACGGTTGCACGTCTTCCGTCGAACAAGCAGGCTGGAAAACTCGCAGAGAATCTTAAGCCTGCTTGTTCGACAACTGCCCAACCGGCCGGTGTGCGCACGTGCACACTGCCCGTTTGCAGTCATCGGAAGCCCGCCCCTCATTGCAGTCATCGGAAGATGATCGCAAGTACGATCTGCCTGTCCAAGATGGGCAGATTATTTGTCTTCCGAGCACGCTTGAAAACCTGCCGAAAATCATACGATTTTGGGCGGGTTGGTGGCGTGCTCGGAAGGCAAATGCCGAACGGGCCGGTGTACACAAGCGCACACTGCCCGCTCAGCATTGGAATCATCGGAAGCCCTTCCCTCTGCGGGGAGGGCTTGCCATGATCGCAGGTACGATCTGCCTGTCCAAGATGGGCAGATCGTATGAGATTTTAATTGACTTACAACCATCGCACAACAAAAATCGTGCGATGGTTGTAAGGTGTATGGGCACCTTTTAGGCCTGGTTCACTCCTAGGCATTTTAAACGCCCAACACAAGAAATCACAGGATTTTCTATGGCCCCTGTTAACACCTGAGCAGAAAAACACCAGCAGGAAATCACCAAAAAGCCTGAAAAGGTACAGAGCTTCTTTGGGCAGTTAACATTACCCAATAGACTTCAATAGAAACGCCTGAAAACGTGCGGCAGAAACATGTTGCACATTTTCGAGCGCGTTTGTACGCTGCCCGCAACGTTTCTGAAGCTGCCAGTACAAACGTGCATTAAAATGTACATAAACCGCATAAACATGCAAATAACCGCACAGTGAACATGCGCATATGAACGCACAAAAACGATGCTGCCTAGGTGTGAACCCAGACTTATGGTGTGCTTAGTTTTTCACACATAACATAAATCAAAGCCAAAATGAAGAAGTTACTAAAATAAATAATGACACGGTGTAATAAGGCATGTGTTTTTGTTCATCTGCGGTAGTATTTACCTAATTTTAAGACCTGCTAATGACCGGACGATTATTATGTCCTGATATGTAAAACTATAGAATTCAAAGAGGGTGTTCTTTCTTTTTCATGCGACTTTACATGCCTTTGCATACACATGTATTGAATAGTGTACAGTGACTGAAGACTGATACATAGGCTCTTACAGGCAGGGACAACCAGGAGCAAGAGCTGCCACTGAAGCCTCCCATGCAAGACCATTGGAAATGAAATAATCTACATAAACATGAGAATTATATCATATCCCAACTAAGACATGACAAAGGAGTCCAACATTTTTTAAAATAAATATCCACTTTAAATTACCTTATACTTCAAACTGATGCACCATGCTACATTAGTTCAGATAAGGCATATGCATAAAATCCATGGCCTTCATCCAATGAGTGGGATCCACATAGGTTAATAACTGGGGAAGTAGGCTCCAGCCTGCACAGCAACGCAAACACTATAATCTTTCATCCTGTTTTGGAAATGAATATACACTGCCTGCGCATATTAATCTGCTGCGCTTAAAAGCACAGTTGTATTGAGCTCTTTCGTGCAAGGACCAGAGGTGCTTCTATAGAGTCATGTAGAGTCAAGACAAGGGATTATTCATGCTGGAGATTCATTTTTTTTAATCATAAGTCAACTTTATTGTACATATGCATGGTACAATGGTACAAGGAGGCTCCGCCTCAACATCATAACAGAGCATCCCCAGAACCATTCTGGGGTGTGAGGTGCATACATAGAACATAGTGCATACAGTAAGGATATGAGGGGGATGTTCGTCTCAACAAAAAAGATCAGCAGTTCGCCACATAAGCCAACATTGGTGCAATGCAGGCAGTAAAGAGAACATTATCAAAGCAAGAGCGTTGCACTAAGGAGTCAGGCAGTAAGTGTAATGTTGGCCTCATGTGGCATTGTACATCATAGCAGTCGTAGGGATATTGGCACTTAAATTTGGAATCGTTTCTTCGCACGTGGAAACAGATAAATAGGGCTGTGTAAGTGCTTGGCATCTAGGACAGGGACAGGGAGAGAAAAGACAGGCGTAGAATGGAAAGGCGGGCAGGAGGGTGGGGTGAGGGAGAGATGAAAAAAGGAAGGGGATTAGCAGCAGGGGAGAGCCAGAAGGGATAAGGAGTATGAAGGGTGGGTGTGGGTCGGGCGCCTAGGGTGAGGGTCCATCCAACCGCTCACGGGGGCGTTGTGTGCATGGCCCGATGGTAGGTATCTGTGCCCTGAAAAGAGGCCCAGGGTCTCCAGGTGGACCGGAAGAGCTCCTCGGTATTACGGAGCGTGGAGGTTAGATCCTCCATCAGGTATGTCTCGTCTACCTTAGTGTACCATAACCTGAGGGTAGGGCAGCTAGGTAGTTTCCACAACAGTGGAATGCACTGGCGGGCAGCTTTCAGGAGGTGCCTAGACAGTGATTTTTTGTACTGCCCAGTAGACATATTGTTTAAGTGCAGCAGACATGCCGCGGAGTTGTCCTTCAGATCCACCATTACCAGGTCCTTCAGGGTGGCAGTCATCCCTTGCCAGAAAGGGAGCAGTAGGCGACAGGACCAAAACGTGTGCAGTATCGTACGCGGGGCATTGTGACACCTCCAACATAAGGGTGAGACTTGGGGGTACATGGCATGGAGGGCAGTTGGGACCCGGTACCATCGGGAGACTATTTTATAGCCCAGCTCTTGAGTCTTAGAGGCTATGGAAGAGTGATGGGCGAGATGTAGTATGCGGTCCTTCTGAGCCGGTGTGAAGGTGGTGTTGTGGTCATGTTCCCATTTGGCCAGGAATGTTGGATAGGACTCTGGGGAGGGTGAGATCATCATAGAGTACAAGAAGGATATCGTTTGACGTGTGGATATCTCCTTCCTTACAGGTCTTCTCAAACAAAGTCAGGGGTCTGTAGAGTCGTTGGTGATCAGGTATGGAGAGCAGGAAGTGCCTCAGCTGTAGAGCACCCCACTGGTCCAGGGGAGGTTCTGTCAGGCACCTGAGTTCGCTGGCCGACAGCCATCTGCCGGAGAGGAGTAGGTTGCATACGCAGAATTTGTTGGCTTCGCAAAGGCGGAGGAAGCGGGAGTCAGTGACGCCGTGCGAGAAGTCGGGGTCTCCCAATTACGGGGATCACGGGCGATGGGAATGGGGAGATGTCTGTGGAACGAAATAGTGACCTAGCTAAGAGGAGGGTGGGTGTGAGCGTGTGGAGGGCGGCGGGGGCGCGGAGAGCCAGTGTAGTCCAGCCAAGGCCGGGTTTGTGTCATCTTCTTCCATTCCCACCCACTGCTTGGTTTTCCGGTGACAGCACCAATCCCAGATGCGGGCTAGGTGGGTTGTCGCCCTCTGGTATTTGGCCAGATCCGGGAGTCCGATACCCCCTCTGTTCTTGGGAAGGGTGACGGGACAGTATCGGATTCTGGGGGGGCATAGGGCCGCAGGAAAGCTGTGAACATTTGGCGCAGGCGGCGGAAGAATAGTGGCGGGATGTGAATCGGGAGTGCTTGGAACAGGTAAAGGACCCTGGGTAGGGTGGTCATTTTGATGGCATTGCAGCGTCCGAACCAGGAGAGTGACAACGCATGCCAGGACAGGAGGTCCTGCTTAATCTTCAGGAGCAGGGGGGCAAAGTTTTATCTCATATATCCGCGTGGGATCCGCCGCTATAAGAGTGCCCAAGTAGGTCAGAGCGTCCGGGGCCCAAACGAATGGAAAGGAGGATCGTAGGTGAGTCTCTTCCACAGAAGGGAGGGAGACATTGAGGGCAGCTGATTTGGAGTAATTTATCTTAAAGTTTGAAATGGAGGCGTAGCGATCCATTTCCTTCATCAGGATTGGAAGGGATGAAGAAGGGTCGGCTATAAAGAAGATCAAATCATCCGCGAAGGCGGCTACTCTGTGCTCACCTGAACGTTTTATCAGGCCTTGAAAGCCCTGCAGGGAGTGTACGCGACAGAGGAACGGTTCCAGGGTGAGGATGAATATGAGTGGGGAGAGGGGGCATCCCTGTCGCGTACCATTGGAGAGGGAGAAAAAGTCGGAGCGGACTTCGTTCACACTAGACGGCAGCCGTCGGGGACGAGTAGAGTGCGGAGATCCACCGCAGCATTCCAGGACCTAAGACTATGTGGCGAAGGGTGGTTTGAAGGAGGCGCCACTCCACCCTATCAAACGCCTTCTCTGCGTCGGTGGACAATAGCATTAAAGGTGACTGGGTGAGCCAGGATGTTCCGGTAACCGAGCGGCAATGAGGGGGCGGGGTGGCGTCATAACGGCGGACTGATGAGCGTGGAGAGCTCCGGGCCCTGTGTTCCTCTCGGACAAGCGGAGGTTGATTAGAAGGCAGACACGCTGCCCGATACACAGACGCACTGAGACACCGCCTGAGCCTGGAGATCCGAGGGCCTGCCTACTATAAGCATCTGCCTCTGCATATTCGCTGGGGATGCTGAGGCATACTGCCAGATAAAACAAAGGGACTGTCGGGAGACTTAAGCAGCAGCAGCAATGGTATAAACAGCACAACGACAGCAAAGGTGTAACAGCAGCAGCTAATTCCAGGCCGATTTAAAGCAGCAGTAGCAGCAGCAGCGGAGGGTCAAATAAAACAGCAGCAGCTGAGGTGCAACAGCTCACTCACCCCCACCTCCCCCCCCTAGTGGGGAGCACATAAGAGCCCAGGAAGCAGCGAGGAAGCAACAAGGCTATGAGGAGGAAGAAAGCACAAGGAAGTACACGATCTATGAAAGGATCAGGCGCTATGAAACGATTCCTCACTGCCGGCGGGGACCTGCCCGGGGGCTCACACAGAGGAGGAAGAGCGAGGAGGGGAGACACTACGGACACTCTGGACACGGAGAAATAGACGCTTCTCTATAATACCTCAGGTGAGGCTGATAAGACTGTGTCTTTGGAAGTATCTTCCTGTTCAGAGGTTTCTGTAGAGGGGGATATGAGAGGAAGCCAGGCCTCTTTGGGGTTGCTGAAAGACATTCCCACTAAAAAGACATTAGAAGCTATGTTTTCACGTCTAGAAAATTCAATTAAAAACGAGCTTTCCATAGTTAGGGAAGATATCTCACATGTGCTAACAAGAGTTGAGGATATTGAGACCCGTATTGATCAACATGCCCTAGCTATCAAGCAAATGCAGGAAAGTAACAATGCCCTACGAGCTAATATGCGCACTATGGCGTATCGATTAGAAGATCAAGAAAATCGAGGGAGGAGGAATAATGTCCGAGTCCGAGGGATCCCAGAATCAAAAGGGGATAGCGAATTGGAAACAATACTGCAAAATATTTTTAATAAGATACTTGGGAGAGAATCCACTTCACCCCTAATGCTGGATCGTGTCCATCGCCTATCATACTTGAGAACTAATAGCTTGGACACCCCACGGGACATTGTTTGTCGCTTTCATTATTATAGAGAGAAGGAGGAGCTGACTAAAAAGCTTTGGAATGCTGAGCCAATTTTATATGAAGGGGAGACTGTTAAAATCTATCAGGATTTGGCACGGGACACCTTGAAAAGGAGAAGAGTTCTGCACCCCCTGCTGGAGATATTAAGAGCCAATTCGATCCTCTATCACTGGGGGTTCCCATCATGCCTGAGAGCCCGTAAGAATGGGAAATCAGCAGTCCTAAGGTTCCCCGAAGATCTGGACAAATTCTGTTCTATCTTAGAGATAAAAAAGCCGGATATCCTAGATTGGAGGGAGGAGGTCCTGACCCTCTTACCCCTGAAGGACTATGGATGGAACCCAGCTAATGGGGGAAAATAGGCTGTTATATTATGGGGATAGCTTTTCAAAGAGAGCCGGTCCTCCCTCTTTTCTCCCTTCCTCTGGGTCTGCCCCCCTCTTTATATCTACCTGCTACTGATGCTTTAAGCGACTTGGGGACATAATGATTTAGCGTTATTGATCTCAGATATGGTTTTGGGTTATTTTGGATATGTTTATAGATGTACGGTGATGAGGCACAGGTGCGTAGGTATTTGCCCTGATTTCCTTCCCATATAGGACGGAGTCCAGATTATATGATCATAGGACCAAAGGAGCCATTCATGCTAGAGCCCGCCGGTGACTTGCCACTGCCCCCTGGGATAAGGTGCTAGTGGTTAATGCACCAAAAGGCGCTATATATGTGTTTTTGTATGTGGGATGAATGTATGCAAGAGTGGGGGGGGCGGAGGGGGGAGACCGGAGACCCTTTTTTCTCGTGTCTCCCCCTCCCTCCCTCCTTCTGTCTATTTTTGCTTTTTTTTTTTTTTGCTTTTTTTTAAGGCTGTTACGGGTGTGCCTAAAGGATATGGTGCTTTTACAGAATTAGCGCAATGTTGAATTTAAAATTTATGTCTTACAATGTAAAGGGGCTTAACTCTCCGGTTAAGCGTCATTCCATACTCAGAGAGCTAAAACGGGAAATAGTTCAAATAGCCTTCCTTCAAGAAACGCACTTAACAGCCGAATTGAAGATCGGACTAGACACATATAACTTCCCATAATGGTTCCATAGTTACTCTGATAACAAACACTCTAGAGGGGTGGCTATTGGACTTAGTAGAGGAGTTCATTTTGAGCTCAAAGAATCTATCTCTGATAGAGAAGGGAGATACCTTTTCGTTAAAGGGCATATTGATAATAAATGTTTTACATTTGCTACAGTATACGCCCCCAACAGATACCAGAGCACTTTCATTGTCCAGACATTAACCTCCCTTATGGATTTTCAGGACGGCTCTCTGGTACTGGCGGGGGACTTCAACGTATCGGTGGACCCCTTGCAGGACTCTTCCTCAGGCCATGTAGCTGTTACTTTTAAACAGCTTAGCGGAATTAAGAGAGGACTGCATGAAGCCCAATAAGTAGACAGCTGGAGATTACTCCACCCAACGGAAAGAGATTACTCCTTTTTTTCGAAAGTACATAATACATATTCCACAATAGACTATTTATGGGTAGAACATCATGAGATTACTAATATTACAAGTGCAGAAATTTTGCCAATGACTCTCTCAGATCATGCACCAGTAACAGCAATAATTTTGTTTGCACCAACCCCACCACGCCCATTTAGCTGGAAGCTTAACAATGCCCTACTTAGAGATATGGGAATACAAAAGGAGACCGAACGGGATTTAGAACATTTTTTTAGGGAGAATATCTTATTTGTATCATCACCGAAGGTACTATGGGAGGCACATAAAGCGGTTATTAGGGGTAGACTAATCTCCCAAGGTGCTAGGAAAAAGAGGGAACGCATGTGCAGGGCAAACGATCTCTTAAGCCAAATAAATAAAATAGAGGCCCTGCACAAGCGCTCTCTTCAAATATCCCATCTGGCAGACTTACTCGCGCTGAGAGAGGAATTAAAGAGTTTAATGTTCCAACAGACTAAATATAACTTTTCCTTGGTCTCAAGGCGATTTTATGAATGGGGAACAGATCGGGTAAACTATTAGCAAGGGCTATACGCCATAAGAGAACATCAGGGTTTATCCCCAGAATTAAGTCGACACATGACCAGATGGTTCATTCTACCCCGGAGATTGCGGACACTTTCAGAACATTTTTCCAGTCGCTGTATAAAGTTTCCGGGGAGAAAACAAAAGAACAACTGGTCATGGATAAAAAGAGAATACTACAGTACTTATCTAAAAAGAAGATTCCCAAAATAGGAGAAGAGGCAAGTGAAGCATTGGAGGGGGGATATAACCTTGAAAGAATTAAAAAAGGCTCTGGGATCAATGCCGTTAGGTAAGAGCCCAGGCCCCCGATGGACTACCAGTAGTGTACTATAGAACATATCAAGAAATACTATTGCCTTATCTTTTGGATTACATCAACTCACTTACACAAGGGGGGAACTTAGCACAAGAAACTACATTGGCGCACATCACAGTGATACCTAAAATAGGAAAAGACCCCACGATTCCGGCCAGTTATAGACCTATATCCCTGCTGAATAACAATATCAAATTGTACGCAAAAGTGCTGGCCTCGAGATTACAGCAGCACTTCCCGCATCTGATCGATGCGGATCAAACAGGCTTTATTCCAGGCAGAGAAACCCGAGACGGTGATTTGCGTACAATTGATATCATCCATCATGTACGAAGAGGGTTGCACAATTCGCTGCTGCTCTCAACAGATGCCGAAAAAGCATTTGACAGAGTGGATTGGAACTATCTGATGGTGACCAAGGTAGTTGCGCTAGGATATATGAAAAAAATCAAAAAACAAAATACAGAAAAAATAGGAAAAGATATAATAATATCAAAAATATCAAAATATCAAAAAATATGATCCAAAAGATTATAATCCAGCTGCAGCAATATCTATCGAAGTGATCAATTGTGAACCAGTGTGCTGCGCTTGGTATTGTGATACGTGCTATATTTATACCACAAACGGAACCAATATAAGTGATCAAATCCTACTTGCAACTAAATGCAATCCAAAAGTGCATATGTGCATGAACGTTAATAAATACACGTGTCATATAAATATAGTGAAGGTACGAATATAAAACTGATAGGTTAAATATGATAAGTTAAATAAGTTAATAAATAATGCATATGTGTGCCATATAGTGAAAATACAATGTGGATACTAAATGGTTGAATTATAAACCAGGTAAATTAATCAGTCTGGCAATCGGCAACAATAAATAAAAAGGACAATAATTTAAAGGAAGACTGATGTATAACCAATCTAACACATCTAAAACCACATCTAATGGTATAAAGTGAATAAATATAGGTGGATAAATATAAAATTGTATAAGCGAGGGTTGTAACACCAATAGTCTATTTTCTACCGAATGTTATTAGAAATCCAGTGTCTTTTGTTTATACTTCCATTGATGCGTCCGCAAAATAGAAAAAGGAAACCTTCTCTGTAAGTTTCTCTGTCCTCTCCTGCCGTCAGGCTACACTTCCTCTCATCGGCGATAATTAAACAACCTCCAAGGCTGGAGAACACTCCGGAGGGATCAACCAGAAGGCCGAGGGGGAGACCGACCGAAGGAGAGAAGACAGGATTTAAGTGCAGATGTAAAATAAGTTGCTAAAATAAAATGAAATAAAATTGCAACATAAAAAAGAACTAGAAAGGTCAGTTCATTCTATATTATATTAATCAACATTGATTAGATCTGGCTTTAGTATTGGTCTTTTATCAATCATATGCGGTTACCCATGGGGTCTCTATCTTAATATATTAGTATATCTATATAACAATGCATTTGGGACTGAGCTCCTATAGTGCTTAGTACATCCAGCACATGCTGTCAGTTGACACCTTGCCATCCTCAGATGTATTAGCCAGTCCGGTTTTCGGGTGCCGTGATAGGCTGAGCTGTAGCGACACCCAGTAGGTGGAGCCCGAGCCATTCCGGGTGCCCATTGGCTGATCGCGGCACTCCTCCCTAACAGGGTTCCCTAGACGGACATCCATAAGGATATAGATATTTGGTGGATTATTTTTCTTAGGAATGTATAGGAGATGCACATATATAGGTAGGTGTATATATAAACATATCCCCTCCCCCCCCTATTTTTTTTTTCTTCTCCTTTTTTAGGGGATTAAACATTTGATGAACCTAGCACTAGGTATGGGAAGATGAGAGGTTTATAAATAACACTCCCTTTATGGGGGGTTGGGAAGAATGTTGATGTTGTAAGATATTGTGTTTGTTAAGGTATAATTTTTTTTATTTTTTTCCCCCTTTTTTGGTGTTATGTTTTGTTTGATTATTGTATTGTATGAATTGTATGAAATACTTCATCGTCATTAGTGTTTTTGATGCCGATTGATTTAGATCTGAAATTCTGGGTCAACATGTCATTAACGTATGTATTGTATGTATTTTATGTCAATAATAATAAAGGAAAGTAAGAAAAAAAAAAAAAAGGTGACTGGGTGGAGCGGGCGTGGTGTATTACATTAAGCACTCTGGTGGTATTGTCCCTAGGCTCCTGTCCCGGGACAAAGCCCGCTTGGTCCAAGTGCACAAGGCCCGGGATATATGGGAGTAACCTGTTGGCCAGAATGTTGGCAAAGACCTTCAGGTCCAAGTTGAGGAGAGCTATGGGGCGGTAGCTACTACATTTAGATGGGTCTTTGCCAGGTTTAGGTATAACTGCTATATGGGCTCGGAGGGAGTCTGTAGGGAGAGAGGAGCCCATCAGGAGGGAGTTATACGCCTCTAGAAAGTGTGGTGAAAGGATGTGGGAGAAGGTCTTGTAATAGGGCAATGTGTAGCTGTCAGGGCCAGGTGCTTTACCCGGTTTAGCCTGTTTAAGCGCCAGATCATATTCTTCTTGGGAAATTGGTGTGTCCAGCTGATCCCTTATCCCCTGTGGTAAGGTGGGCATTCCAGATTCGCTAAGGTAGTGTGTCAGGGTCATGCTGTCAGGGGAGGTAAAGGAGGTGTCCGCCCCTGTACTAAGATTGTACAGTGTGCTGAAAAAGTTCTGAAATTCCCTGGCCATGTCAACTGAAGATGTCATGCTGGAGATTCTGTGTCCAAGTGACTCCCCTACAGTAGCTCCATTTTATTTATGGAAGTGACAAACAGGAAGTGACGTCAACAACCAACATCACTTCCTCAATACATCAACATATCATAGCCAGCCAACGAAACACATGTATACAATAGAAAGGTGCGTGTATGTCTGTGTCATAGTAGAAGCGGTGTGCATAGCTCATCCTCTGGTGCATGTGACTTAAACCCGTGTGCACAGCCGCATGTTTTCCTATGGATGCCGCCATCTTTCCAGACCCACACACACAGGGAGCAATGCCCAATAAAGATTATAGTATGGTTCTCATGAATGAGAGCTTATCTGCAGGGACAATGCCATATTATTTTCAGCGTGCTGATCAGACGCATCAGAAATACGAACGCACGTTCCTTTCATAAAGGCAGATATGTATCTAAGTGATACATCGTTCTCAAAACAAATGCATCGACGCCAAGCCAATAAATCTGCGCATTGCGCAAGGGCCCTAGCCGGCGTCCATACACTGGTAAAGAAAACACTACTCCGACACGCACATCAATCTCCCCCGGCCAACAGCCCTGTGCATAGCACATGGATCATTCGCCAGCAGAGACCTCTGTGCACGGCGGCCGCTTCTCCACATCCACAGGAAGATATCTACTGCAATGGTTTACCCCCAGCGCTGATTAATCCGGGTCACACTCCAATCGAGCATAACCCAGAAATCCGGACACTGAGAGACATGATGACAATATTACAATATACTAAAAACACATCCTAATAAAATTTCCACAACAATCCGCATGGATTCAGCTTGTTTGCGGCTATTATATAGTCGCGAACATGCGTAATCCGTCAAAAAACGCGTTTTGACTATTTTGCGGGCCACTCAGTTTTGTACCGCACGGCCGCCGCAAAAGTCTGAACAATGCACATTAAAGTGCATTGTTCTTTCAGTTTAAAGCGGCTCTGCGTGTATTCAGCCGGCCGAATACGTGCAAGCAACCGATCCAGTGTTCAAATGGAGCATAACTTTTCATTAGATGATCTTAGACACTCCTGTAGACTTGACTGCAATGCTCCCAAGGGCTTATATGTATACACTTTTCAAAAGTAAGGTGATTGAAATGGATAATTAAGTTGCAGTCCAGTGTGTAGTATCTATTAAGGATTTTAATGAATCTCAACTGCGGAACAATTTGCAATATACAATTACCCAGAAGAAAAAAGGCCAAGTAACATAAATGTGGAATAATGTTCAACTTATAATGACATGTGTTCCCTTATGCAGGTTTGGTATAATACACTCAGAGGAACCTGTATTAACTCATACAGACGTAGTGCAGTACTCCCTCGAAGTCCTGTGTCCTTGATACTGGCATCTTGAAATAGCAACGCATGTTTTGTATTCCTTCATACATTTTGCGGTATATTGCATAAGTCACTCAATGGCATGTATTTCATCATACAGGTCTAATGCATCCATTCATAAGGGAAATCCTATCAATAGGCGAATGTGTCACACGCATATCAGTAAATTATACTTGCAGTTGTGTGGATCCTCACTGGAAGCAAGGTAAGTTCTTTGGGAAAATTTCAAAGCAGACTGGGCTTAGAAAGATGGGCTGTTCAAGCTCTTTTGCTTGAAGGAACCGGCAACGTTGTGGACCATAGACGCAGTTGTCAGCCAAGGAAACTTAATGCAGCAGATGAAAGGCACATTATGCTTACTTCCTTTTGACATCAGAAGATGCCCAGCAGTGCCATCAGCACCAAACTGGCAGAGTGTAGTGGGACCCAGGTACACCCATCTACTGTCTGGAAAAGTCTGGCCAGAAATGGTCTTCATGGAAGAATTGCGGCCAATAAGCCATGCCTCCAACGTAGAAAAAAGGCTAAACAAATCAACTATGCACGAAAACATAGGAACTGGGGTGCAGAAATATGGCAGCAGGTGCTGTGATCAGATGAGTCAACATTTAAAATATTTAGCTGTAGCTGGAGGCAGTTTCTACGCATAGGGGCTGGAGAGTGGTACAGTAATGAGTGTCTGCAGGCAACAGTAAAGCATGGTTGAGGTTCCTTGCAAGTCTGGGGCTGCATTTCTACAAATAGAGTTGGAGATTTGGTCAGGATCAATGCTGAGAAATGCACACAGATACGTATCCATCATGTGATTAGCTAAAATTTATTCTGATGGTTTGGCCGCCACAGATCCCTTATCTCAAAATCATCGAGTCTGTCTGGGATTACATGATGAGATTAGAGGCAGCCATTATCCACAGAAGATCTGTGGTTAGTTCTCCAAGATGTTTGGACCAACCTACCTGCTGAGTTAATTCAAAAGCTGTGAAACTCTGTGCAAGTGTAGAATTGATGCTGTTTTGAAGGCAATGGGTGGTCACATCAAATATTGATTAGATTTGGATTTCTCTTCTGTTCATTTAGTTTCCATGTTGTTAATTGATAAAAAATACCTATTAACAATGTTATTTCTGAAAGCATTCCTACATAACAGCATTTTTTCACACCTGCCTAAAACTTTTGCACCGCACTCTGTGTGTATACTATATATATATACAGGTGAAACTCGAATAATTAGAATATCGTGCAAAAGTAATTGCAGTAAGTGCTGCAAAAGGGGCCCAAACCAAGTACTGAGTACATATGCATGCTTGTACTTTTCAGAGGTCCGATATTGTTCTATGTACAATCCTTGTTTTATTGATTACATGTAATAATCTACTTTTTTGAGGTTGTGGATTTGGGGGTTTGTGGGGTTTTCATGAGCTGTAAGCCATAATCATCACAATTATGACAAATCACGGCTTGACTTATCTTGCTTTGCATGTAATGAGTCTATCTCATATATTAGTTTCACCTTTATATTCTAATTATTCGAGTTTCACCTGGGAATATATATAAATGTATATATATATATATATGGTATCATTACAGTGTGCAATGATACCTTTCTTATTGGACTAACAAAATATATAAAAGACAAGCTTTCGAGAGTGAACCTCTCTTCTTCAGGTCAGAAGCAATACTAAGCAACATGACAGTTTGTCAGTTAAGACATGAGAAAGCTGTTAGAGGAGGGGGGAGAGGGGGGGTTAGTGGGGTGTCATAAATGTTGGACCTGGGAGTAAAACATGCCTCCTGATAATCAAAAGATGGAAAAAATAAACGTAGGATGACAAATAAACCCTAAACAGATCAGAGATGTACCACATACATGAATATTGTGATGTTCTGTAGATTCATAAAAAGTTCTGGTAGTGTGTCAGAAAACCAGAATCCACATTAAGTCCCTCCTTTATGGCGTTGAAATGTAAAATCATTTTCATCTCAAATGTTTTCCTTTCATGAGAGTTTTTAAAATTCCCTTTTAGTACTTTAATATTGAGGTTTTGGATGGAGTGATCCTTCTGGGAGAAGTGATGTCCTACTGGAGTGCAATATTCATCCTCTTTGTGGTTCTTGATCGAGCTCCTGTGTAGGTTCATCCTGAGCTGCAGCTTAAGGCCAGTTTCCCCAATGTAACAACCTTTGTCACATGCTGAACACTGTATCATGTACACCACGTTAGCAGATGTGCATGAGTATGACCCCTTAATGGTGTACGCTTTGTTATTGTGACTCGCTGTATTTCTGTCACATATATGTTGGCAAAGTTTGCAGCGGGGTTTATTGCATTGTACTGTGCCATTCTGTGTAAGCGCCTGTTCTGGGGTCAGCTTACTGCGTACCAATCTTCTTCTCAGGTTCAGTGGTTGCTTGAAAGCCAGTATAGGGGGCTGAGGGAATATTTATTTAAGTGTGGGGTCTTCTGAGAGTACTGGCTGTAGATCTTTGATCATTTTGCATATTACCTCTAGAGTAGGGTTGTAGGTAACTACAAGAGGGGTCCTGGTTGGGTTTTTCTTCTCTTTGTACTGTAGCAGTCTTTCCCGTGGTGTTCTTAGGGCAGATTTAATTTTTTAGAAATAGTCTTTTCCCTATAGCCCTTTCGCCAAAATGCATCAGCCAGAGTGCTCAGGTGTTTGTCTCTGTCCTCATTGTCAGAGCAAATGCGGTGGTATCGGATTGCTTGGCTGTAGATGACACCCTGTTGAGTGTGATTAGGATGGAAGCTGGAATTATGGAGGTAGCTGTACCTGTCTGTGGGTTTTCTGTACACAGACCAACAGAGTGACAGTCATGGCACAATCCAGAAAAAACACACTGTGTACTGAGAAATTCATTTTAAATTTCATGGATGGATGGAATGAATTTAATGATTCATGGAAGTTTAAAAGGCTTTCCTCTCCTTCTGTCCATATTACGAAAATATCGTCAATATAAGGATAATATTTGAATGGTTTATGAGGATGAGTGGCTCATAAACCATTCAAATATTATCCTTATATTGACCATATTTTTGTAATATGGACAGAAGGAGAAGAAAGCCTTTTAAACTTCCATGAATCATCATTAAGTTCATTCCATCAGTCAGAGTGACCATCGGGTCACCTCTCTTACAAAGACCCTTCTCCCCGATTACTCCGTTTGGCCGGGTGACCAGCTCTTGGAAGAGTCCTGGTTGTGCCAAACTTCTATTTGAGAATTATGAAGGCCACTGTGCTCTTGGGAACCTTCAGTGTAGCAGACATTTTATTTGTAGCCTTCCCCAGATCTGTGCCGTGCAATAATAATGAGAAGAATGTATCAAAACTGGAGCAAACAATGTGGAGCAGCTGTGCATGACAAGTAATCAGCCTGTCCCTTCAGTTTGTTCAGTTAAAATTTGAAAATGAAAGAGAGAGGCTGATTTGTTGTCATGCACAGCTGCTCCAGATTTTGTCTGATCCCGTTTTTATAAATTCAGTTCCCTGTCTCTGACCTCTGCAGGCAGTTCCTTTTGAACTCATGGCTTTTGCTCAGATACAGTATGCACTGTCAACTGTGGGGCCTTCTATAGAGAGGTGTGTGCCTTTCCAAATCATGCCCTATCAATTTAATTTACCACAGGTGGACTCCAATCAAGGTGTAGAAGCATCTCAGCAACGATCAAGATAAATGGGAGGCACCTGAGCTAAATTTCAAGTGTTTTTGCAAAGGGTCTGAATACTTGTGCCAATGTGATATTTTTTCAATTTTTCCTTGTTCATACATTTGCAAACATTTCTAAAATTCTGTTTTCACTTTGTCATTATGGGATACTGAGTGTAGATTAATGAGAAAAAAAAGAAATTAAACAACTGTAGTATCAGGCTGCAACCTAACAAAATAAAATAAATGGGGTCTGATTACTTTTTGAATTGTTACAATGTTATCCCTGTGGCGAGATACTGTTTTGAGGGCATTTTTGTGTATTCGTAGATATTAGGTACAGTATCCCCACAGGAAGTAATACCCCATCCCACCATCCATATTCCCTTGCTTTGTAAACAATATGAATTGCACCATTATGTTGAAAACAAACATATTGTATTTCTACTATGTTTTTAAAAATGTTGTAACTATGCATAGAGTAAATCTGTTATCTTACCTCTCCCTAGATGGACGTCCACAGTGGGAAGCAGAAGCAAATATTGTAGCTGAGAAGAGAGAAATGGTAAGTCTTATGCATAATTTTTATAGATTTGCAGGGATAGTGTGTATTTGTGTGTATGAGAGAGGAGTGGGGAAGCTGAGAGACAGACAGAAAGGTGTGTGTGTGTGTGCGGGCGCGCGCGCGCAGAAGCAAGTGGACTCTATCTTGGTGAGATCACCTAAACGCACTACGCAGTGCAATCTTATTGAAGGACTTTATCTTTATGTTTGATGTTTGCTGAGGAAAGCCTTTTACTTGACCGTTTTGCTGAAGAAAGCTGTTTGTTCTGTTACCGCTGGATGAAATAAAAACTGTTTATATCGGACTGTGTTGAAGACGCATGTGTACCCCTGGGGTTCCCCACAATATATACAGTTTATATTTTTCATTTTAATTTAGATAAATGTGAAACTTTCTTTATCAATATTGGTTATATGCTGCTTGGAGCCAGCACAATGAGACCATTCTTCACCATTTTTGTACAGCAGTTTAACAATCTGCTTTGACTCACTTGTGCCTTTTGACATCGGTGCGGCGGCCCTGGGGCCTAAGGCAGTTGAGAGGCCCACTGAGGTCTGTCCCGGGGATTTTAGGCAGAGGAGGACTGAGCGAGGCCCCTTAAAAACGGCCGCTGCAGCGGCGATCACCCTTCTCATTGAGAGGTGAGAGCTGAGAAGAGTGATCGCCGTTCTCGATCACTGAAGCCAGCACACAGTAGTGACAGCTGTACACATTCTTTTCCTCCTCGGCGGCTGCAGCCACAGATCGGCCGAGGGGAGAAGAATCTGTTCAGCTGCCACTACTATGTGCCGGCTTCAGTGATTGGTCTGCTCGGCGGCCACCTGCAGCTTCCTCCTCCCACTTCAGCTGCTATAGGAGAAAGACTGGAGTATCACCCTGGCTGGAGACTTAAGGAGAGCGGGACCTGGCTGGGGAAAAGACACAGGGGAGTCTGCTAGGGCCCTCCAACTTAGTAATGCAGGAAACATGGCTGCACCCCCCACCACCACTATCACCTGGAGAGAAAGAGGGCAGATCACATCTGTGTGCACTGTAAGTTTTTATTCTTTCTGTGTCACATCTGCTGACCTCTGTACTGTGTGTCACATCTTGACCTCTGCAATTTGTGCATCACCCTGACCTCGGCACTGTGCGTCACACCCTGACCTCTGCACTGTGCGTCACACCCTGACCTCTGTACTGTGCGTCACACCCTGACCTCTGCATTGTGCCTCACACCCTGTCCTCTGTACAGAGACTGCTGTGACTGGTTCAGTGTTCTCTGTACAGTACTACGTTATATGTCAGAGCTATATGAATGTAAAATAATAGTGTATGACCATGGGGGACATGTAAGCTCCTTTAGTGCAGAGAGAGCTGGGCGGGTTAGGGGGAATAATTCCTGCAAAAATCTGGCACCAGGGCCCTTTGTTCCTTAGGTCCACCACTGCCTTTTGATTTTTTGCCGTGCGAGTCTAATAACACAGACAAAGTGAATGAATAAGAAGAGAGACACCCCCAGCCTTTTGCTAGCTCACTGGCCACAAATGTGGAGTTTCTTGATCGTACATCACAGTAAACGGGGAGTTAATTTTGGAACCAATTGGCTATGCAGCTTCTTTCAAGTGAGTGGACACTGACAAATCAAAGCTATAAGGACAGCCCTGTGTAACAACCTCCCCACCCACATGCTGCTGCAGCTGCTGCAACTCTGAAAAACAGCACAGGGAGGAGAAATATCAGTACTGCTACAATGGGTCACCGTTTCAGCCTGCAGTGTCTTGGCATCCTCCAGCTTTCGTGGTTTTGAGTACCTGGGGTTTTACACTGAACCATAAGCGACTCCTTATGGTCCATAGTTCAGGAGTTTGGAGATTTGGCAAAACAGAGCTCAACCCAATCTACTGGTTTAACGCTGCATGTGGAGTGCAAGCTCAGTTTAGCTCAGTGTGCTGAGGAGGTAAGGTGTCTCTCTCCAGCTCTCCTGGATATAGACATAGTTGCAGAACATTCTTCTATCAAACAGCTGCTGGCAGTGTCAGACTGGACAACCAGTTCCTGACCATTCACTCCAGCAGGTTTCGGGTGTCTTCTCGACAACAAAATTCAATCTTTAATTTCAATGGCACTGTCTACTCCCTGTGATTTCCAGTTGCTGCAGCTGTCATTCCAGGATCAGTGCCTCAACAGTGTTTATAAAGTCTGGCAAACTAGTACCTTTCCAAGGGCCAAACATCAGCCTTTCACCTGGGTTTTGCCCCTAAGCTGTAGCGACACAACCTGCAACCTATAGTGAGACTGTTCGCTAATTTTGGCAGCATATCTGACACCAGAAAGAGGAGACAGTCACCATGCCGGCTGTGGAACCCTTTTTCTCTTCCTGTTTTGTTTAGATACTGCTCAGGTTAAATCAGCCTGTGATGCATAAATGTCCTCCTCTGAGCTATGCCTTTCTAATACCACTTCTGATCAACCCAGAGTAGCAGGGTAGAATCCATAATTGTTGCAGACCCAGGGGCTTGATCCTACAACTTATGCCACAGGCACATGTAGAGCAGGATTTGCAATCTTTAGCGAGGCCTGGGCCACCAGGTTTGTGAGAGGAATCCCAGGGTCTTTGAAATTCCGAAGTAACCATAAAGCGGGGCTTCATGCCAGGAACCAATGACTATGACCACTCATAGATATGTCTTGCTTTTGTGTATAGGCAGGTTGTTAGATTTAAATAGGTTAATTTTGAGACTAACCGAAGGTACTGGAAGCCTTCTTGATCTGGAAGAGCATATCAGACTGAAGTAGGACATTTATATATGAAAGTATTGTGTCAGGCTGAGCAGAAATTGAGGTATCCAAAACTATGCAAGAGAGGGCATCAGGTTTATCATTCTTAGTCTGAGGAAGATAGGTCATATGGAAATTAAATCTAGAGAGAATAAGAGTGCCCATCCAGCCTGGCGTGGCCTGAGATGTTTTGCAGTCCTTAAATACTGTTATTTTGGTCAGTTAAAACAGCTCCTTCTAGGAAAAAGCACCACTCCTTAAGGGCCCCCTTGATTGCAAGCAACTTTTTCACCAACATCGTTGTAGTTCTACACTGGGGATATTTGGGGCCAGTTCGTTATGAAAGGATGGTGTCTACCGTGCTTTCCGAGGCATCCGCCTCCAAGGGTAGCGCCGGGTTACAAGTGTTTCAGCATCATTCTCTCTCTATCATACACATGCCAGGGTCTTTTATCTGTGCTCAGAACACTCCTCTGAAGCAGGTCTCAGTGAATCACGTTCTTGATTGTAGAGTCCAGTCTTGTCCAGGAGGTCCCAAAGGTTACAATGTTCCTGCTTGGGAGCTAGGTTTGTGCAGTTGTTAACATAGGAAGAAGGTTCCATCATATGCCACTGCCCCCATCTCAGCAGAGAAGATCAGAATATTGCCCAAGTAGATTGCCATAAAGACGTCAATAGAATCCCACAAAATGTTGTTTCTGTAATGTTGAAAAATAAGAGGCATTACAAAGGACTAAAGGCATAACAAAATATTCATAGTAAGTAAAGTTGAATAAAGACACAGGTCCATTTAGTTCAGCTTGTATGCGTGTGTACGTGTGTGAACGTCATGCACAACTCCGATATCTCTGTATATTCTGTAAACTGAGAATCCCATCTAAGTGGTTTTGAAGCTAACAATGCTTTCAGCTGGTACAGCTGACTGCAGAAGGGCGTTCCACATTGTTATTGCTCTGACAGTAAAAGAAAGGGGGAAAAAATAAACCCTTGGAGCAGTCTGAGAATATACAGCATTTTGTCGAACGTCTTGTTGTAACCTTGTGTTTTCTTCAGAGTCCTTATTTTAACCTCTTGCCGTCCGCCCGTAGTAAAAAAAACGGACGGACGGCACTGCAGCATCTGCGGGTTGCCGTCTCCAGACGGCAATTTTTTTTCTTTTTCCTGTACTGCAGTCCCCATTGATACGTTTGTAAATTGTAGTCATATCTCCTTTTGGGCGTTGCTTCTCTAAGGCGTTCCATCCCCCTTATTAATTGGCCTTATTTGAAATGCCCAAATCTGGTGTGGATAGCCACAATCCACTCATCCCCTCACTGATTCTTATCAGGTTCTAGACTCCTCAAAGGTCCAGCTTGGTTATCCTAACAGATTCTGAAATATTTAAGGGACGAGGTGAAGCGAATTTTGGTGGTGACTTTGAGCGCCTGATAATCAGTACATGGACAGAGCGAGTGGTCATTCTTCACAAAGAATATAGAAGTCGATGGTTGGATAAACCCCTTGTTTAGGTTCTCTTGAATAACATCTTTAAGGTTTTCCATTTCTGGTTCCAGCCAGGTTCACCTGACATGCACAATACCGCACAGTGCGGTCACAGAGTTGCCCACCACCGCCGATTGCGCTGGCAGTGCCTTTTTTTCTCATGGCACCTCAGAAGTGCTGGGGAGGGGGATTGTGCGGTTTCCCGCTGCGATTCCACCCATGCAATCGAACACAATCGCGGCTAAAATAGGCACGTAATGTGTTTTGCAAAAAAAGGTATATGTACCTTTTTTTTCTGCGATTTCCGCACATATGTAACCCCATTGAAATTAATAAGAGGCCAAGTGCCAATCGCTGTGTGCAATTGTGCATGATCGCACGGTCCCAGGCCGCTCGTCCCGAATCGCCCAGTTCTGCACCAGCCCTCAGATAAATTCAGCTGAAAGGGATCCTGGCACCAGGAAGGAGCTTGATAGGGCAGTCGTAAATGCGTAGTTACATAGTAGGTGAGGTTGAATGATGGCACAGGTCCCTCAGGTTCAACCTATATAGTTCTTGTGTGTGTGAGTATACTGCTTGAGATTTCAATAACCCTGTATGTTCTGTGAACTGAGGAATTCATCCAAGGTTTTTTTTTAAGCAGTTTGTTTCCTGCTGATACAGCTATCTGTGGAAGTGAATTGCACATTTTTACCACTCTCAAGTAATATACCCCTTACGCAGTTTACGATTATACCTCATCCCCTCCAACTTCTTGTGCCCTTGTGTCTTCCTTGAGGTACTTGCTTTAAGTAGTGCATTCCCGATACTGCTGTCCCATTTGATGAGTTTGTAAACTGCTATTATGCGTCTCTTCTCTAAGCGTCTCTTCTCTAAGAACAATCCTGATTTTTGTATATGTTCCTGATAACTTGGGCCCTTTATCCCCCTTATTAATTTGGTTACCCTTCTCTGTACTTTTCTAGCTCACAGACATTCCTCTTAAGGATTGGTGACCAGAGTTGCACCACATACTCAAGATGGGGCCTTACCAGTGTTTTGTAGAGGGGCAAAATTATATTTCTATCCCGTGCCCTAGGCATGCAGACCATAGACACGGCATGCTATTGCCGTGTCTATGGTCTATAAAGACCCCAAGACAGTGGTGTATTCTGGTTTGGGGCTGCCCTAGGCAAGACAAAACACGACGCCCCCCACACACACACACAGTAAACTTACCCCACCCGACTGTGGTCTTCGGTGGGCTCTGCAGGGTTTGTGGTGGGCTTTGCAGGCTGCAGAGCCCCATATGGATTCTGCAAAGCCCACCACAGATCCTGCAAAGCCAGCTGAGACCTGGCCAAGCCCCCACAGATCCTGCAGGATCTCAGGAAGGCTCTGCTGGATCTGTGGTGGGCTTTGCAGGCTGCAGAGCACACTATGGATCCTGCAAAGCCCCCTTGAGACCCGACAAAGCCCCCTACGGATCCTGCAGAGCCAACCAAAGGGTATTGCACAGCACACCTGAGACTCTTTGGTGGGCCGTGCAGAATCTATGCTGGGCTCTGACAGCACAAATTTTCTCTCATGGGGCCGCTTGCCAAATTTCATACTTTAAAATAAAATTTAACTGTATCCGGTATGGTACTATAGACACCAATATACACACAATAAGGTCCTATTCATATCTGTAGGTTTAGGTGTGATTAGGGATTCCTGCATCAGAAACTTGCGTTTTACTGCAGCAGAAATCCCTTATCTGGTGTTTACGCGCGATAGCTATCACCCATTCAAGTTAATGATCAGGTGACAGCAGCTCCATGTAAACGTCTGCACACCGCATGTAATGATATAATTACATGCAGTTAGAAAACACTCTCCCTAGATGCACAATCATTGCGTCCAGGGAGAGTGATTGATTCCTAACCAAATGTAATCATATCACGTATCATTACATGCGGTGTGCAGGCGTTTACATGCAACTGCTGTCACCTGATCATTAACTTAGGTGACAGCTGACACTTGTAAATGCCAAATTAAGGATTTCTGCTGCAGGAAAACGCAAGTTCCTGACGCAGAAATCCCTAATTGCACCTAAAATAAAGGTGTGAATGTAGCCTAATACACTTCTACTACTCCCCCCCCCACCACACGTAAAAAAAATACAACCCCTGTACATATCAAATAATACCCCCCCACACACACATTATCCCACACACATTTAAAATAATTCCCAGTCCCCCCCTTCCCCCGCACCTACAATGCAATGCAGAGCCCCCTCTCCTGCTTACCTTGTTTCAGGGAGGAGGCTGTGAGGCGGCACGTCGGTCCTTGGTGATTCGGTGGTCGATTGGTACGGTCTGCAGCCGACAGAGATGCAGACCGTGGAGCTGCTCCCGCAAGTCAGGTATGCGGTCCGTGACCGCGTACCTGACTTATGAGCTGGCATTTTTGCTGCTCCCTTGGAATCTGCCGCCCAAGGCGAACACCTTGTTTGCCTTAGCGGCAGATACGGCCCTGCCCGAAGATCCTTCTTCATCTCTTTTCACCAGGGAAATTGTAACCCACAATTTTACTGCCTTGAAGAAGGGACCCTGTGCGGCCCCGAAACGTCGAGTAAAATTGTGACCCACAATTTTACTGCCTTGAAGAAGGGACCCTGTGCGGCCCCAAAACGTCAGCTCTGTTGATTGTAGTGACACAATTGTCCATTAAAAAAAAGGACATATTTATTCTAAATGAGTGCTGGTGACCTGTTTCTTTTACTTCGTATTTTGCACGGTGCCATCCGTGATAGTCATTGCGAGCACCACCGTTCTTATTTGGCCAGGAATGCTGTAAGGTGTGCGGAGAGGACCCCCACCACCTGAAAACCTTTCTAACTGAAGACATCTAAAAGTCATGCTGGATGTAGGGAATACCATCCTTCTTTTCTGCATTCAGACACGGCACACAAGGGCACAACAAGAAGTTGGAGGGGATGAGGTTTAATCATAAACTGCATAAGGAATATTTTACTTTGAGAGTGGTAAAAATGTGGAATTCACTTCCACAGATAGCTGTATCAGTGGGGAACATAAACTGCTTCAAAAAAACACTTGGATGAGTGTGAACATGCAGGGTTATTGAAAAACTCTGAGCAGTATACACACACACACACACACTATATAGGTTAAACCTGAGGGACCTGTCTTTATTCAACCTCACCTACTATGCAACTATGTAACTATGCATCTACGACTGCCCTATGAAGCTCCTTCCTGGTGCTGAGATCCCTTTCAGCTGAAACTATCTGAACCAGAAATGGCAATCGTTAAAGATTTTATTGATGAGAACCTAAAGAATGTGTTTATCCAACCATCCACTTCTATCTTCTGTGTGAAGAATGACCACTTGCTTTGTCCATGTACTAATTATCAGGCGCTGAAAGTCATCCAGACACAAGAGACTTCTGGGACACAATAGGCAAAAGTTATCAGAATTGAAGGCAATTTCCTCTCTGGACCAAATTATGCTGGGGCTTTGAGCCTGCAGCCAGGGTATCCCCAAAATAACAGGAATGAAGGGAGAATGTGATCATTTAGGAATTCTTGATGGCCCAGATGTGTGATAGGAATATAGCCTCTTTTGTTAAAGGGCCCAGATTTCAGTTGGATCCATCAGAGCATTCATAAATCAGATCCATCATAAATAAACCCTAAGCCTACTCTACTGTGTGTCAAGATTGTGTACACAGAGTGACGGGATCAGGAGTGTGTGATGCAGAACACAGGGTTCAAGAGTCCATGGTGCAGAGAGCAGGAATCAGGAGTATGTAACATACAGAGTGCTGAGGCAGGAGTTGGTAATGCATGGAATAAAGAGGTCAGGAACATGTAACACATGGAGTACAGGGGTCATAAGTTGGTAACGTATGTACAGGGGCCAGGAGTAGGTAAGACTAAGGAGTTCAGACCATAACCCTTCTTTCCAGTACAGACCCCCCTGCACCTCCTTCCCCAATAGACCTCTCCCCCTTACAGGCCTTCTCCCCAATACAGACTTCTCCCACCCCCCACCTTCCCAGTGCAAACCCCCGATTTCCTGAACTAAACTTAGCAGACCTCAGACACAGCTGCAAAGCACAGTGATCTGTGATGTCCTCTCCTTCCCCAATGTCACGTGACATTTGCATCAGAGCCAAGAAGGCGCATACGGGAGCTCTACGCGGCTCTGTATATACACACAGCAGGTGTTCTTCAGATGACAAAATGGTTCCGGTCAAGCCCAGCTGCATCTGTTTAGGGGAGGTCTGGAGATACTGCAGGCGCATGGTCCCTTGAAACCGCAGATGTTGAGAAGAGAGCCTAGGCAGGTGATACGTTTCCTGACCAACTTCGGTTCACAAAGTCTTCAGTTGATCTGGGTGGGCAGTCGAACCAGATCACTCAGAGTGTTGGGGATTCCAACTCGGACAATGTCATCCTTCACCTGTTTAGAGTCCCAGATGGAATTGGTGCTTGAATGCAGTGTCATTTCAGTGGGTGTCCAATAGGGATGCACCGATACCAGTTTTTCGGTTTTCTAGTACTGATATTTATCTTTATATTTACCGGTACTTCCACTAGCATGGAGCCGGGCGGCGTGCCATTAACCCACTGTGGCTCCTCCAGGCAAAAGGGGTTGCTGCATGCTCTGTTTGCAAGGCCAGCATGCAGAGCCCGCTGGCTGAGCGGATCAGCTTCTTGCCATCGGTGGACATCTTTCCTCGCCGCCAATTACCTTACACATCTCCCGCAGTCTGCCTCTGACCATTCACGTCACAATAGGAGCCTCCCCGCCACATTGGATTGGCCTAGACGCTTGTACCAGCCCTTAACTCTTTGTGTTACTGCAGTAGGTAGAGTCATGCTGTCATTTTACTCCCGCTGGCAGTGGAAGAGTTAACCAAGTCCCGTATTAGCGTCCGTGCAAGGGGCAGCTCCTCAGCGGCTTCCAATGGGAGAGGAATTCAAGAACCACGTGACATTTGTTGTGCCATCATCACAGCCAATAAGTGAACGGGGTGGGGGAGGACAGGCCAGCAAAGTGGTTGGTGATGGTAGAGGAGCTTTGTTTATCTGGAAGGTGATTGCCTGCGAAGAGGGCGCTTTGTTCACAGTGAAATGTCAGAGCAGAAGATGGGACAGCGTGTGTCGGAGCTGAGTAGGGCCCAGTAGGTGAGCTGAGACCCAATGCAGTCCTTACCTGCTTACCTGGTCTGTGCAGGCTGATAAAATCTCCACTACAAAGTCTCTGCCTGCACTTGTCTCCAGTGCTGTGCAGCCAGCTCTACTCCTACACACTGCCATTGATTCCCCCTGCTGATGTCTCACCTGTACCTGTTTCCAGCATTCAGCAGTCTGCTCTGCATGTACAGGCTCCCAAGGCTAGCTTCCTCTTCACCAGCTCAGACTGTTGCATACTGACACCCTCTAGTGTTAGCCACACAGTATCAGCACCTAATTTAAAATGGCAAACAGTTACAGAGGATGTGTGCATTTTTTTTTAATTTGAAAGATTTTTATTTATGATTCCACAGAATACAGTATACAAACTGGACACTACAGTTAGTGTCTAAGTGATCTATCACAAAAAAACCCATACATCTGTCAAATATGTAGAACATGACAGATTACAGTAGTAATACCGTACTAGTGGGAAATCCCACCATAAACCATACACCATCTAGTAGTGGGGAAACCGCATGGGGGTGAGCACACGGTACTCTTGCCAAGCTATTTCAGGTAGGCTTGGTTGAGGGTAACAAAAATAATATATAAATACTGAGGGTCCCTAAACTACCATATTCTGGGGTTCGGTTGGACACCTCCTGGTGTTAGTCACATCTCTGTTGGCCTTTCTGCTGTAAGTACCTCAGCTATACCCAACTAGGCTGTCCCAGCGTTCTACGCACCGGGACTTTCACCTTCGGCACTGGTCGGATGCGTAGCTTGATCCGACTCCCTTCCACGCACTCATCTATTGTGAAAAACTGCTTATCTTTTTCACTCCTGTTTCTATCACCTTTCTGTTTCCATCCTCCTTCCCTATTACCCTTTATTGCCCTATCCCCCTTTTCTTGGCCCAACACTCCCCCTTCTCGCCCGTTCTACCTACCTAACTCCCCCCCACCCCACTCCCACTGGGACACCTGCCCCTCGGAGTCTGCTCATATAGTTCTTAACGTGTCATCATGGGCCCGTTTAAGCTGACCACGTCTAATGTTAAGGGACTTAATGTCCCAGAGAAGCGCTCACGCTTGCTGGTGGATCTACGGAAATATAACTCACAAGTAGTTTTCCTCCAGGAAACGCATTTTAAGAAAGACAATATCCCCATACTTCATAACAGAGACTTCCCGGTGGTATACCACTGCCCCTCCCCCCTCAATAAATCGAAGGGTGTGAGCATCTTGCCTGCCAGATCGGTAGCGTGGCAATTCCTGAACCAATTGGTAGACCCTGACGGCCGGTACTTACTGGTCAAGGGAATGCTGGGCCAGTCGCAGGTTACCATGGTCAACGTGTACTTCCCTAACTCTGATCAGCTAGGTTTCCTCCGGACCCTAGTGACGAACATAGCACATTTCGGTGAGGGAACGATCCTCTTGGGGGGCGACTTCAACTTCGCCATGGACCCCATCCTTGATGTGTCTAGGGGCACCTCTCATCTCTCCTACTCCTATCTCAGGAGGCTGAAGTCAGAACTGCTATTGCTTCACTTAGTAGATCCATCGCGTTTAATGCACCCCCAAACTAGGGACTATACCTTTTTCCTCCACTGCCCACCAAGCATACTCCAGAATTTATTATTTCTTTATACAACACCGGGACCTTCCCACTGTACTTTCAGCGGATATCGGTAATCTTCTCCTCTCCGACCACGCTCCGGTTCTTCTGTCCCTCGACCTCTCCGCGCCCACCTCCTCGAGTCCTTCCTGGAGGCTGAATGAGTGCCTTTTGCAGGACCGCTTGATTAGAAATGACCTTGAGTGCGAATTACGCTTCTTCTTTCTGGTAAACAATGGATTGGTCTAGTCCCCTTTCTCCACATGGGAAGCACATAAATGTGGCATACACGGCATCTTGATTAAGCTTGGGGCCCGTAGGAAAAGGGAGTGCGGGCAGCGTGTGGGGGAACTTCAACCTAGAGAGGTTACACAAGCAATCATTGGCCATTCTTACTTAACGCAGACTGATCAGTGTGCGGGAAGAGCTCAAACGCACTCTGTACGAGTATTCGAACAAGCATGGCAGGATGCTGGCCAGAGTTCTCAGGGGCCCCCAATCCAAAACTTTTTATCCCACGCATTCACTCTTCAACGGGAAGAGTGGCGCTCCTTTCCAGTGACATATCGGCAGAGTTTAGAACCTACTATGATAAACTGTATAACCTCCAACCCTACCCTCCCATCCCTCCACTGCTCGAGCTCGCCAAGGCAATTTAATCCTTCTTGGGTCGCTCAGGGAGGCCGACAGGGATCAGATGGAATCCCCAATTACCGAGGCGGAACTGTCCGCTGCGTCGAAACAGTCCTCCGCCGGTAAAGCCCCGGGTCCCGACGGATTCACGCTGGCATACTACAAGACCTTTATGGCAGATCTCACAACCTCTAATATCCCCAGGAGGGGGAGATCTCATGCTTGATGGGGCTGCGCACACTAATTCTGGGTGACACTCCTCAGGGAGAGGTCCGTCACTCGAACCCAGCATACATTTAAGGAACATAGCGTCAGGGCCGCTGCAAGGATTTTTGCCAACTCAGGCGAAGGTGCATTTTGCCACCCACCGGCACGCACGCACGCACACACACACACACACCACTCCAACATCCCCATACAGCATACATTATATCTGTGCTCCATTAAGCTTTAATGGTTATGATGCTTAAAGTGATCGTTTAACTTATTTTTTTTTAAACAGGAAACCTGAAAACAGGTCCCCCTTACCTGTTTCTGAACCCTTGTAAGTCGCGGCGGCGGCTCTGTGGGCGTGTGTCCGGCTTGTGTGGTGGGCGCGGCGTGTGCGTAACATCACTCGTGTATGGAGCCGCGAACAGGCGGGCGTGAGAGGCGAGCGGGAAATTTAAATTTTAGCCGACAAATCGACGATGGAAAACATTGACAACGTTTTCCATTGTCGATTTGAATCGAATAATTGTTGCAGCTCTATATTATTGCTGGGATTTGTAGTCCTGTATAGCTGGTGGTATTCTGCAGTGCGCTGTATAATGATTATACTGCGCAATGCAGATTACCACAGACCAGTTATAGAGGAACTACAAATCCCAGCAATAATACATTATACAGTATCCCGCTGTGTATCACTTCCCCTCCGCTCCCACTTCAGCCAGCTCCCGATCCCGATTCCCGATATGCCGAGACGAGTCTGATGTGTCTGGTCTGGGGTGGGTCACCATGAGAGGGTGAACCGAAAACGCCTCCTCGCTCGGTTCCACTCCAAATCTGTGCAGCAGTAGACTGTGCTCCGGGCGGCTCCCGAGTCCCTCAACAGGTCGCCGGACTGCATGCTGGATGACGCCGGACTGCATGCTGGTGCGTCTGGCCGTTCCTCCTCCTGCAGCCCTCGCTCCTTCACATGGCTGAGCGGCCAGGGGAACCAGGGGCGGGGCCACTTACGTCACTCACTGCCGTCACACGTAGGACGTAGCCAAGAGGACTGCTCAGTGGCGCTTCCCCATAACGCTGCCCTTGCCCTGGTCTGGGATGGGAGAATCGATATTGAAAAGTTGAACTGTCTGTCTGCACTGGTCAGCGCCACAGCGGCCGGTGGGGACTCCGTCCTTCAGATGCCGCAGCGGCAGCCTACACTGATCTCGATCGGACGGCCGACGGACTTATGCTGGCGACTGTCACTGCCAAGCAGACTTTTCCGCCCCTGTTCCCTGGCGCCCTCAGGCAGCTGCCCATGTTGCCTTGCATAGCGTGCAAAGGCAGGCATGAAACACAAAACACAACAATTCCCCGGCAAATAACAACAGAGTCAGAGGAGCCGGGATGGTGATGGCGGGTGGCGCCGGGAGGCAGGCCATACGCAGGCAACCCTCCGCGGGTCCTGCAGAATGGGACCTCCGGCCAATCCCTTCGGGACCCCTTCGAGATCCCACTCGGGAGACCACTAGGCCCCCCATCCCAATGTGGACGGAACAGCCCAGCAAATCCACTACCTCTCCATCCCCCCCAGCTGCAGTACCACTAGCCCAAAGGCAGGGGAGCGAAAGTACCCAGCCCCTGAGCAAGGGGGAGTGCAGCGTATACCACCTCCGACCATATACAACCCCCACCTGTGGAGAGAAGGGCAAGTTAACGAATCCAAGTTGTACAGTGCAACAACCTGAGATAGCAATATCAAAATATACAACAACAAAAAAGAAAAATGTGTTTAAGAACAAGATAAACCGTAGTATCCTCCAGCAGGGGATCAGCCTGAGGACCAGAGTGGACCCACATTACCCCTCTCACTGCCCAAACAGCACTCAACACAAGAGCTAGGTGAAGCCAAGGCAAGGGCAGGTGGGGCAACCGTCAGGGTGGAGTCCACAGCCACGGGGTCTCGCCAGTCCTCTCGTGCAGATCAGGGTTTGCGCCGATTCGAACCAGGATGGAGGGAAGCAGCACGTGGAGAAGGTCTGTCGTGGCTCCTAGCAGGGTAAGGGTTCCTCCTCGGAAGGGGAGAAAGTGCAGAACCAGCAATATGGAAATCCAGCTAGTTAGGCACCTCTACAGCGCTCGAGTCCAGGAAACCGTAGAGATCGGAGAGCTGGTCTGGGGAGTGTAGGAAGAAGGACCGGTCATTCCGGCGGACAATGAGGTGGAAGGGGTGCCCCCACCTATATGTAGCTCCCACTGAGCGGATAAGATCCAGCGCTGGCCTCATAAGCCTACGCATCTGTAGAGTATGTCTGGATAGGTCTGGCATCACCTGGATGTTTGCCTCATCAAAATACAATGGGCCCTGCGACCAGGCCCCTCTCAGGATCTCCTCTTTGATCGCAAAAAAAATGAACTCGGCAAAGCACATCCCTCGGGGCACCATCAGTACCGAGCCTGGGTCCTTGCGCTCGGTGCACTCTGTCAAGTTCCAGGAAATCCATGGGAGGTCTGTCCAGGTATTGGTTCAGGATAGCTGAGACCTTGGACCATAGAACTCTCCCAGACGTCGCTTCGGGGATTCCTTTCAGCCGAAGGTTATTTCTGCGGTTCCGATTCTCAAGGTCGTCTTGGGTGAGAAACATGGCGGTCATACGCTGGGTCCTCTCAGGGTGGGCCCGTTCAAGAGCTGCTAATCTGGTGTCAACCTCTGAGGTGGTCGTTTCGAGTGAACCCACCTTACCCTTCAGAACATCAGGTTTGCGAATGCAAGGCCTAACCAAATTTAGTGGAAGGTAAGCCTTCTACCCCTTTACTCAGTACAAAAACCCTAACCTTCAACCATTTCTCTTCTCACCTGTCTATTCCCCTCTCTCTGCAGCAGAATGAAAAATCTATGGCTTTGTCTGCTATGGTAGATTCAGGAGCCAGTGGATGTTATATGGATATGACTCTAGCCAAGATATTATCAGTACCCACAGTAAATAAAGAGACACCTACATACAGTATATTCAACTGATTGATAGTTCTCCTTTAAGCTCAGGACCAGTGACCAAAGAGACTGCACAATGGCATTCTAGTGGGTGAAAAACATAAAAAAGACCTTTCCTTTGATCTGGTCCATTCTCCAATATTTCCCTTGGTATTAGGGTTGGCTTGGTTGAGAAAACATAATCCTATTATAGACTGGGAGACAGGAAGCTTATGTTTCTGTTCAAAATACTGCCTAACCCACTGTATTACAAAGACTACTATAAACCTAACCTTGGAACCTCCAGTCAAAACAAACAGTAATATCAAGATACCCGTTTACTATGAGGATTTTACTAATGTATTTGAGACGAAGGGGGCTGATGAACTACCTCCTCATAGAGAATAAGATTGCCCAATAGACCTACTCCCAGGGGCTACAGTCCCATTTGGACGCTTATACCCCTTGTCAGAACCTGAACTTAAGGTATTAAAGGAATATATTGATGAAAACCTTACTAAGGGATTTATAAGACCATCAACATCACCTGCTGGTGCAGGAATATTCTTTGTTGACAAAAAAGATGGGGGACTTTGTACTTGTATTGATTATAGGGCAATACATGCTATATCCATAAAACAAATTGCTACCCTTTGCCATTGAATCCTGAACTGTTAGAGAGACTACTTACAGCTAGGATTTACAGTAAAATTTATTTTTGTGGGGCCTACAGTATAACCTAGTTAGAATAAGAGAAGCCAATGAATGGAAAACCGCTTTCCGATCAAGATATGGCCACTATGAATATCTTGTTATGCCCTATGGACTCTGTAATGCTCCAGCTATTTTCCAAAGATTTATCAATGATATACTAAGAGACATTTTGGACATATTTGTAGTTGTCTATCTAGACAATATCCTGATTTACTTTGGTTCCATCACAGAACATATTGAACATGTGAGAACTGTATTTTCTCTGCTTAGGACACACCGCTTATACGCAAAACTGGAAAAATGTGCCTTCAGTGTCCACAAAGTGGAGTTTCTAGGATACATCATATCACCTGGCAAACTTGAGATGGATTCCAGTAAAGTAGAAGCAATTCTATCCTGGCCCATACCAAACAATAAAAAAGGTGTCCACTGTTTCTTAGGCTTCTGCAATTTCTATCGTAGATTCATCAGGGATTTTTCCAAGAAAGTTCAACCAATAACAGTTCTAACAAAAAAATACATTAAGTTCAGTTGGACTCCTCAAGCTCAAAAGGCTTTTGATGACTTGAAACAATTGTTTACTTCAGCCCCTATATTAATTTTACCAGTACCTGAAGAACCCTATTCCTGAGAATGGCTTCTTGTTATATAAAGGGAAGGTTTATGTCCCCCCTAGAGTTGTTACAGATGTATTGAAATATTGCCGCGATTCTCCTCTAGGAGGACATGGTGGTATATGCAAAACCAAGGACCTGGTTGATGACTAAGAGAATCGATCCCGCCGCAATAATTTGAGAATTATTGGCGTACCAGAATCTGTCAAACCTAATGAGCTTCTCTCCTTCTGCTCCTCCGCCATACCAAGAGCACTGGGCCTCCCTGACCGCTGCAAGGTGGAACGGGCGCACAGAATTGGTCCGCCTAGGGAAGACGCCAGGCCGAGGGCGGTTATTATGCGGTATTTGGATTATTTTGACAAACAAAATATTTTTCAAACATATCGTTAACAACGCAATCTAGTGGTGGATGGTCTCAAACTTCTTGTCTTTGCAGACTATTCGGCGGAGACCGCGAAACTGTGGAAATCCTTTCCATGGAGTATGCCAGCTTCTTGTGCATAAACGCATCAAATTCGCTCTTCAATATCCAGCTGTGCTCCAATTTTCTACACCTGACGGGAAATCTTGGCGCTTCACTTCCGCAACCCAGGCACAAAGTTTTCTTGACGTGTGATGGCCCGACTTCCGTTTCTCTGATCAAAGGCCCCCCCACACTACCCCAGGAAAAAGAAAGCTTGAGGTGTTCAAGGTAACCGTGTTTCAATGCTCTAAAGGGATGTGTCCTATTGTACCTCTGATGCTCCGGATGTGTTAATACTCATACATTTAGATCTCAGCTCACTGTACACCTGTCTCATGCTCTCTATGCAAGGTGAATTCCCCCACTGAGTTCTTCATATCGTGTTATTTACGGCCTCTTTGAGGCGACGGGACGGTGGACTCGCTCTATTTTTGTTCTCTATTTTTGTCCTCAGACTTTGCTTGTGGGTGTCTTGTTGAACCCATTTGAAGTCCATTCTTACATGCTTGCATTTGGGTAAAAAGGTTATCTCCACATATGGATGTTTTAACTTTTTTTTTGGTTCTTGTTTTTCTTCATGTTCACAGTCAATGTTTCTCTACAGTATGGGACTCTGCCTCGTATAATACTCACCTGCTTCGTAACTCCTTTGCTTTACTGCAACCGTTTTTTACTTTTAGAAGAAGGTTCACACACAATGGGACTATGCCAGAAGGTCACTTCGGGAGCACTGGGACGCCCAACTGTGACCTATCCAAACTTCATCTCTCAAAAATCGCACTAGCGAAATCCTATCTACTTGACTCATGGGATCCACCCTACAAATTGTCACCTGGAACGTAAAAGGTCTAAAACCCCCAAACAAATGACACCAGGTTCTCTTTCACCTTAGAAAACTGAAAGTGGATATAGCACTCCTGCAGGAAATGCATCTCCAGGCCAAAGACATATCTCGTATGCAACAATCTTGGGTGGGGACGGCCATTGGAGCTCCTGCTAAGGGTCGCTCAGCTGGGGTCATCACTCTCATCCGCAAATCCCTACCACATTCCATTCTTAATCACCACTTTGACCAGGAAGCTGGCAGGTGTTCCTGCCTCTCAATAGGACTGGGCTCCCAATCTCTGGACCTATGGAACATCTATGGCCCAAACTCAGACAACAAACCCTTCCTGGACAATCTCCTTACCCAAATGTCAACGTGTCAGTCCACCTCCTATATCCTGCTTGGCGGTGACTTTATTGTAGTTCCCTGTACACTAGAAGATCGCTCCTGGGAATCAAGACGAACTCGGATTCAACGTAATACTCAGGACACTCATTTAGCGAACTGGATCCAAGCTACTGGTCTCACAGATCTATGGAGACACCTTCACCCTCTTGAGAGGGACTTCACACACTTTCACACGCTCATAACTCATTATCCCGCATTGACCTTTTTTTTTTCTTCTCCCTCTTTGCTGCACAGACTGGACTCTGTTACAGTTGAGAATCTTATTATATTTGACCACGCACCTGCGGTGGCTACTATTAAAGATTTTGGAACATCTAGTCATCCCATCATCTGGCGTTTTTCCTTCCTACCTGTCTCGGGACGACACTTTTCAAGCTAAACTTAAAGCATGGTGGCAGGACTACACGATTGACAATGCTGAACATGTCTCTGACCCGGTTTTATACTGGGAAGCTGCTAAGGCGGTTTTACGTGGTAGGATTCTGGTGTATGCAACCTCTAGAAAACGCCTGATCAGGAAGCACTACAGACACGCTAGCATGGCAGCCAGACAAACTTATCTTTTTTACAAAAGCAATCCCTCCTCTTCTAATAGGTCAGCGTGGTTGATGGCCAAACAATCCTGTGATCACTGGATACACCAACATGATCTCCTCCTTAGATCCCCAAAAGAGTTAGTTATTTAAATTCGGCAATAAATCCGGGAAGCTTATGGCTTCCTTAGCACGGGGGAAAGGTCACACATCACACATACTCAGATTGAAAGATGATCAAGGAGTCTTACATTCTGACCCCTCTTCCATTTGTAAAATTTTTACTGACTATTATCAAAACCTATATGCACCGGAAGGGGGAGATCTATCGTCCGGTGACTCTTTTCTGCAGTCCCTTTCCCTCCCCTCACTAACGTCCGAGGAGTTAACCCTACTTAATGCTGATATAACGACCCAGGAGGTTCTAGACGTTATTAAACCGTTCCAAGGCAACTGGCCCTGATGGCCTCTCTTCCGAATCAACCATATACTGTCCGATGAAGTCACTCCCACGTTATGGGCCTTATACCAAAACGTGCTGTCAACTCAACGGTATCCCCCCCACTTTCCATGATGCCTACATTTGCTTACTGCCTAAGAAGGGGAAAGCCCCTCTCCAGGCCGGTTCGTATCGCCCTATTTCATTGCTGAATCTGGATGCCAAAATACTATCTAAAATTTTTGCCCACAGACTGGCTGCCTTGCTCCTGAAGCTCATCTCTCCTGATCAGGTCGGTTTTGTAGCAGGGCGCTCCGCAGTGACTAATGTACGTAACATACTTCTGGCCTTGGAGGGTTATCGTTTGACTAAGCCTTCCTCGCATCCTGTGGCAATTTTGGCTTTGAATGCGGAGAAGGCTTTTGATAATGTAGACTGGCAATGGCTGTCTTTGGTAATGCGACATATGGGATTTACTGGATTGTTCCTGAATTTTATATCTACTATGTATAGCTCCCCTAGGGCCTGCATACTTACCTCTGCTGCTCTATCCCAGTCCTTTTTCTTGCACAAGGGGACAAGACAAGGGTGCCCTTTATCACCATTACTTTTTAATTTGGCCATCAAACCACTTTCCCGATCCCTTTCCTCTTCCTCACTCTTTTCGGGCTTTCAGATGGGATCCCAGGATGTCAAACTCGCATTATTTGCGGATGATATTATTCTCCTCCTCTCTGAACCTTCATCCCAGGTACCGAGAGTTCTACAACATATAAATTACTTTGGTTCTTTGTGGGGATCCATATATCTGGCAGAGCAACTGATCTCTATTCTTTGAATTATAACCCACTAATTAAGAAAATTATCCAGGAGTTACATGCATGGCGAGATCTCCTGCTCTCCCTCTTAGGTAGATGTCATTTAATCCGCATGATAAGCTTCGCACACCTGTTATACCCCATGCAAACTATACCCCTTTTACTCCATCATAAGGACATATGCACGATATACGCAGCTGTCACTAAATTTATTTGGAGGGGGAAATTCCAAGGATTGCTCTTCGCAAGCTCCAACTACCCGCCCACTCAATGTGAGCTAACTTACCAGATATGCGACTATATAATCTAGCAAGTTTGTTCCGTCATGTTAGAGATTGGGTGCATGATACCTCTTATTTTACCAACATAACATTGGAAAAGGAACCAGTCAATCCCTGGTCCTTAACAGGTATTATTCATACTCCGTGGCATGAACTTCCTTCTGATATCAAACGCAATATTCTTCTGAGAGATACCATCATTGCCTGGAGAGAAGTCAGGAAACTGTATCGGATCCCGGGGGTGATTTCTCCTCTGATGCCTCTTTCATCCTCACCGGCCTTCCCTCCTGGTAAAGATTCACTGGTATTTGCGGATTGGCACGCCAGGGGTGTTCGAAATATTCAAGATCTACTGACTCCCCAGGGACATTGTAAACAATTCTGGGAATTACAAAATATCTATCACATATCTGCCGACCACTTTCTTCAATACGCCCAAATACGCCATTTTATCAGCAAGAATCTACACAGCCCTGGTCTATCCCCGCCCTTTCTCCCTTACATAACATACTCCTATCTCTATCTAGAAAGATGCCGCTGTCGACTATTGTCCACTCCATACGTTCCACTCTCCCTTCTCTCCCTGAACAATCTTTTCCCTTACATATTAATAGATGGGCAGCATTTCTAGATATCACACCAGATGACATGTGCACAACTCTTATTGAAGGGTTGGATCGTGCCCCGGAAAGCCATTATCTGTGAATCCTGGAGAGAAATCCAGTTTAAGTTGATCACAGAGCATATTACACCTTTAACTTTTTACGTTTTAAGCACATGCCCCCAAACTGGTTGACTTCTTGCCCCAAATGCCAAGCCACCTCACCAGACCTAGACCACTTAATTTGGCTCTGTCCCTCCATTCAAACATTCTGGTCAGATGTCATTTCTTGTGTTAATATGCACTTAGGCATCCAGAGAACCACCAACGCTACCCTCTGCTAATTTCACGCCCCTACTGCCTCAACATCCTCCACCACTAGAAGTCTCTCTCGATGGGAACGTATGGTGGCGGCCAAGAAAGCAATACTGACAAATTGGCTATCACCTGCCCCACTGTGATGTTCCGCAGACTCGCGGCACTCGCTGGCTGCGTTCCATGCTGGAACGCATCGGCCGGGGAGTCCGCCGCAGGCCTCCTTCCCCTTGACCGGAAGTACTGTGCGTTCCACCCTGATGTCCCGCGGCCGCGGCTATTTAAACCTCCTGAAAACACTGTAGGGTGTTCGATCATTGGGATCATTGCCCAACTCACCCCGGAACCTCTGCAGGACCCTCGCTACCACGCAGAATCGGACCCCAAAGCTCCCCCAGCAGCCTACCTTCTCTGGAGTTCACCTGATACAAGCCACTGAGTAGAGCACCTAAACCGCAAGTATCTGTTTGATCGACCGTGTTCACTCCTGTTGGAGCCTGTACTCTGCCACCTAGTGGAGCCTTCTGAGTATTACCTCAAATTATACCAACCTGATATCTTATGCTGTTTAAGGGAATTGCTGCTGTTCCTCATATTATACCAAAACTGATATCCTAGGCTGTTTAAGTGAACTGCTGCTGCTGCTTAAACTAGAGACTGTCTTATCTAATCGTTACCAACCCCTGATGTGTTCAGCTAAAAGGAGTATGACTTAAATACCCCTGGCGCAAATTCATCTTTTGTTTTGATTATTATTTTGCGGTCCATGATGTCTATTATTATTATTATTATTATTATACAGTATTTATATAGCGCCAACAGTTTGCGCAGCGCTTTACAATATAGGGCAGACATTACAATCGCAATACAATTCAAGACAAGATGGTAAGGAGGGCCCTGCCCCTGAGGGCTTACAATCTAAAAGGGAGGGGGAAGTGATGTCTAAATCCCAAACTCTCCGTTTATGATTGAGAGAACCGCCTGGGATTATAGCCTGACAACCGCTTATAACAACTAGTTGGAAACGCAGCTGAGATCCACCATACCTCTCCCAAACCCGGGTGTATGACACCCACCCTCGCTAGCCTCCCTGAAAGGCCTCCTTCACAACCTATTGACATTCGATAAACTCGATGCCCAATTGCACTCTCATAACACGAGTACATTTTTTCCCACCTGGACCCCATTCCTGTTGTCCGACCTCTCTGTAGATCAATTGAAGACCGCTATGCTGTTATTCCAGGTTACAAAGTGATACCTCACTTCAAAAGCTGCAAGATCTTTGGGTGCCTTAGATGTTTTTGGCAATCCAGCTTAACCTGGACCTTACACACTGACCTTCTTGATTACCCAATAGCCCGTTCTTCTTTTCTTCTCCTACAAAGCAACCCAGCCTTTCTTATTGATTTGTATTGTGCTGTGACTTGACTGATAGAGTATTTTGAAAGTATTTCATAAGTTCTCCTTTTGTAGTAATGGTTAATTGTACATTTCTACCTAAACCTTTTATGATTTATACTATGTATGTCTGCTATCTTTACAATAAAAAGTTTACATGCGGAAAAAAACAAAAACCCTACCGGTACCAGCCAGACCATGGACTGATATTTTCGTGGATTTTATAGTGGAATTGCCAAGAGCTCAAGGATATAGTGCAGCTATGGTGATAATAGATTGATTCAGTAAGATGGCTCATTTCATTCCCACTAAAGGAGTTCCTACAGCCAAACAGACAGCTGCTATATTTATACAAGAAATCTTCAGACTACATGAGATACCTGAATCCATAGTAACGGATAGAGGCACGCAATTCACATCTAAATTCTGGACTTCCTTTTCTCAGGGATTGCATATACAAAGATCCTTATCCACTGCCTTCCATCCTCAATCAAATGGTCAGACCTAATGTACAAATCAAACCTTGGCATAATATTTGCGATGCTTTATCTCCTATCTACAAGATGACTGGGACCAATATTTAGCACTAGCAGAATTTGCATGCAATAATCAAATCCACAGTTGCATAGAGACTTCACCCTTTTGTGCAAACTATGGGTATCATCCTGTAATGTTACCGAAGGCCTCGGGTAAGAGCAGGCCAGCAGGGGATCCGACGGCCACTACGTCACAGGGCCCAGGCAAGGCTGGTGTGAAAACAGCCGGCCAGAAACAGGCTCCCTCTCATGTCTCCCCTGCCGTCCCTCCTGCATCCAAAGCCCCACTCTCTCCTGCCAGCTCCCCTGCCAGCCCCCTGGACCCTTCCATGCCTGCTGTCCTCATGGGACCGGATCATGAGCAGTGACAGGGGGTCAGGGATTTGCTCACAGCCTTTAGGGCAGACTTTGACTCCTGGGCTGTTCGTTTGTAGGGTGCATTGAGGGGGGAAGTCTGTGAGCTACGCCAACAGGTTGCCGTTAGTGATGTCAAGGTTTCTGCTTTGTCAGATGCTGTGTCTTCCTGCTCGACCCGCATTGACACACTGGAGGCTTCACAAGCTGCATCCCGACACCATCTACAACAGTTGCAATTACGTGTGGAAGATGGGGAGAACCGCAGCCGTCGCAACAATATACGGTTGCGGGGGATCCCCGAAGCTACCATGGGCCCACATCTGCATACCACTGTTACAGCTATACTTAACATGATCCTGGGGAAGCCTCCCACTGAGGCCATTGAGCTCGACGGGGTGCACAGGGTTGCAGGTGTTGGAGTGGATCGTCCAAACTTCGTCAGAGATGGCCTGTGTCAGGTCCACTTTTACAACATAAAGGAGGAGATTCTGAGGCGAGTGTGGCGCTCAGGCCCGGTGGATTTCGACGGAGCCACGATTCATCTGATGCCAGATCTTTCCCGTCTCACGCTAGCCATGCGCAGATCTGTCAAACCTCTTCTGGAAGTTATCCTTCAAGCCGGAGCCACTTATCGATGGGGTCATCCCTTTAGTGTACAGATACGGAAAGGTTCTGATCACTTCCATCTTCGCTCTCCCGCTCAACTCCCGGATTTGTTCAGTTTTCTGGAGGCGGATCCGATATCGATCCCGGACTGGCTCGACTTACCTTTTCTGGATGGTGGGCCCGGGGTGTCCTCCTCTCTTCCACAGCGACGTCGATTGGCTCATTCTCGTTCCGTGCGAGCTACCCCTCACCCTGTTCCTCCAATGTCTGATGAGGGTTGACACCTAGACGAATGAGGGACTACACCTGGAATGAGGGACTATACCTGGACGAAATGGCTCACAATTTGGGGACCCCATATCATTTGCAGTACATTGCTCAATTTTAGGGATTTACTATATCCAGTTATGTTGTGATTACTCTTACTTTACCTCATTGCACAATGCTATTCGTATGCCATGTTTCCTGCTTAGGTGGGTTTTGGATATGTACCGACTCCTCCTACCTCCTGTAATGTTCTGCGGGAGCCTAGAAGGGGCTTGTGTATTCCAGGGGGGGTTTTTTGGCCCCATAACTAATTCTAAGATTCTCGAGGTCATTGTCCTAACTATGTTTACTCATGTATGATAGGGAGATATGTTTTTGCTGTGTTTTTCTCTGCTGAGTCCTGGTTGCATCTCATCTTCTCCTTTTGTTTGCCAACTAGACCACATCTCCCCAAATAGGCTATACCTTCCCCATAAGGGATAGGTTGGAACTAGCGGTTCCTAGGTTTGCCTACTAGAGGCAGGGTGACCCGCCCTCTCTAGTCTTTTGTTTGTTGTGTGTGTCTCTTTTTCTCTCTCTGCTCTTCCCTTTTCATTTCTCTTAGTCTCCTATTTGACTCCTCTGTCTTTTCCCCTCCCCCTCCTCCCTTTCTCTTTCCTTTGCCTGTCCTCCTCCATCTCATACCCCCGGAATGGCGGCCACGAGGTCAGAAGCACTAGACCTTAAACTCTGTACCTACAATGCTCAGGGTCTAAATATGCCATCAAAGAGAGGCCAGATCTTGTACCATATGCATAAGGCTAAGGTACAGGTGATATTGTTCCAGGAGACACATTTCCATAGTCCACATGTGCCCCAATGTGCTAACAGATATTTCAACAGATGGTTCCATAGCTCCAACAGTATACAAAAATCTCAGGGTGTCTCCATTGCCTTACACAAGTCTCTTCCAGCGACGGTCTTGGACCAGCGCTTGGATGAGTTTGGTAGGTATATATTGTTGAAACTGTCACTATGGGGTAGGACCTACACACTGGCGAACTTTTACCTCCCAAATACCTCGCCGGTACTGAGAAGGGATGTACTTGAACTGGAGAGAGTCCAGCGGAGGGCGACAAAACTAATTAGGGGAATGGAGGACCAGAGCTATGAGACGAGGCTTCTGACCTTAAACATGTTTACGCTGGAATTAAGGAGATTAAGGGGGGATATGATTTTCATGTACAAGATGTTCAATGGTGACAGCAACATTGGCAACAAACTCTTTGCGATTAACTCCATTACAAAGACTAGAGGCCACCACCTAAAGTTGGTGGAGAAAAATTCCAGCACAATGGGCGAAGAAGGTTCTTTACAGTAAGAGCGGTTAAGGCCTGGAACTCACTGCCATCGGCAGTGATTTCAGCCACGAGTGTAGATTTGTTCAAGAAACGTTTGGACAATTTCTTGAGGGACCGTAATATCCAGGGATACCAGTATCCCTAAGAATGAGATGATGCGTGGACCGATATGGGTTGGACTTAATGGACGTATGTCTTCAACCCCAAATACTGTGTAACTATGTAACCAAATCACGGCCGCTGTCTGGTACCTGAAGATATTAGCAGACTTTGCAGAGGGTACGGTCCTTGTCGGGGGGGACCTTAATCTTGCTCTGGAACCCGCTCTTGACTCCTCGATGGGTCGCTCTACACTATCCTTCTCCAAACTGCGTATACTCAAAAAACGCCTCCTTGACCTTCACTTGGTGGATATCTGGAGGGTTCTTCATCCCTTGACCCGCGACTATACCCATTACTCTGCGCCCCATCGGTCTTACAGTAGGCTTGACTACTTCTTTGCATCCCATTCGGTGCTGGATTGGTCCCCTATTTGCGACATAGACCCCACGGTGTGGTCCGATCATGCCTCAGTCACGCTTTCCTTGCGGATCCCGCAGATCCCACCCCGTGAGTGGACATGGCACCTCAATGAATCCCTCCTAGCCGACCCGGTGTGTGCTGCGGTGCTCTCCCTGGAGATTCAGCGGTTCTTGGAGATCCATGAGCACGACCCTACCCCCCTACCGACCCAGTAGGAAGCCCTTAAGGCGGTCCTCCGGGGTACCCTGATCCAACATGGCTCAAGGCTGAAGCGGGAACGTTCTCAGTCCATACGCGACACATTCCAGTCTCTTAGGGATCTGGAAACGCGCCACAAAGGCTCTCCTGATCCAGAGGTTTTGCTCCAGCTCTCACAGACTAGGCAACGGCTGCTGGGACTTCTGGATCTCTCGACCCGTTGATATGCTGACAAGTTGGCATATCGTACATATGAATTTAGGGATACATGTGGTAGGGCTCTGGCTAGGACCCTGCACCCTAGATCCTCTCATACTTTCATACCACAGATCCGATCTTCTCAGGATACCATGGTTCATTCGCCCTCGGCGATACAGAAGACATTTAGTGAGTTCTATGAGTCTTTATATAACATCCCAGAGAGCGACACGAATGCCCTGGATAGGGAGACCCGGTTTTCCTCCTATATACAGGATACTGCCTTGCCTATTCTGGAGGACTCGGTGGCGGAGGACTTGGAATCCCCCTTCACCATGGCTGAGCTACACTGTGTCCTGAGGTCTGTGCCAGCGGGCAAGAGCCCGGGACCGGATGGGTTTTCTGCCAAGTTTTACAAACAATATGAGGATCTCTTATCGCCATTTCTCCTGAGGGTCTTTAACTCTATCGCATTAGGTTCTGCCTTTCCGGCCCAGGCATTGGAGGCACATATTTCCCTGATCCCTAAGCCTGAGAAGGATCACACCCTTTGTACTAATTATCGCCCCATCTCGCTCATCAATGTAGATCTGAATTTTTTTTTCTAAATTGATAGCCAATCGTCTCCAGCCTATACTTCCCAGCTTGATTCACTCTGACCAGGTCGGGTTTGTGCGAGGGCGGGAGGCTAGAGACAATACCATCAAAACTGTCCTGCTTATGCAACACGCCCAGACTTCCAAAACCCCCATGTGTCTCCTGTCGGTCGACGCCGATAAGGCTGTCGACCGACTCAGTTGGCACTTTCTTCACCGCTCCCTGTTGCAGGTAGGAGTTCGGCCACGGCTCCTACGCAACATTATGGCGCTTTACTCTAGCCCAGGCCCGTCTTTAATATTAATCGGACCCTGGGCAAACATTTTCTTGGGGCCCCCCACCAAGAAAAAAAAAATTAAAAAATGACAACATGATTGTATATCTCCCTGAAAATCTCACTCCATTTCTGTTCTGTCCTTCAATATATGTGAATATATACTTTTGGAACTGCCTGACCACACTTCTGTATTTCAATTTTGTACCGCACATCCGGAGGAGGCCTGTCCGTTTATACTTATTATCAGTCCTGTCTAGTTCTATGGGGCTCCATCCTAACCACATCCCTGCTATTACCGGTGGGCCGGCTTCCTGATTGACCAGGAAGCCGACTCCATGTTGTTGGCCAGCTCGACGCGGATTGGCTGGGAAGCCGGCTTCCTGGCTAATCAGCATCGAGCCAGCCAAACAGCATGGAGCTAGCTTCCTGGCCAATCAGCATCAAGCCAGCCAAACAGGAAGCCAGCTCCATGTTCCCTTGCAGCACTACCAGTCAGGAAATCTCCCTCTGACTGGAAGTTCCGCTATCAGGGGTAAGTATTGGAGCTTTTGGGCTTTTGGGCGAGTACAAGTACTCGTCCAAATACTCGGTATCGTCACCGATACTAGTACCGTTATTGGTGCATCCTTAGTGTCCATGCTCCACTGGGGAAAGTCAGATGGTCCAGAGGCAGATGCGGATATCTCTTGCCTTACTGATCCTTAACCATGCTGGTGGAGAATGTTCTAGCCTTTGAAGACACAGTGGATAAGCAACTAGAAGCCTTTTTCAAGGCATCCTATGCCCTGGTTGGTTTCCATAGAGTTCATGGTCTGTTCAGCATCAGTCATCTATTTTGCAGATTTGTAAGGTGCCATATGGTCGTCTTTTTTTTTTTTTAAAGATAAAAATAGATGGCTGCCTCACACAGAGAAGCTTCTGGAAGCCACACACAAACCATGGCAGCCCAAGGAGAAGCTCAAGTTCAGTTTAAGCTTGTACTGATTGGTGATGGCGGTACTGGTAAAACAACATTTGTAAAACATCATTTGACTGGTGAATTTGAGAAAAAATATGTAGTCACACTTGGTGTTGAAGTCCACCCTTTGGTTTTCCATACCAACAGAGGTCCTATTAAATTCAATCGTATGAGATACTGCTGGTCAAGAGAAGTTTGATGGTTTGCGAGATGGGTACTACATCCAGGCTCAGTGTGCCATTATCATGTTCGATGTAACATCAAGAGTCACATACAAGAATGTACCCAAATAGAGATCTTGTAAGAGTATGTGAAAATATCCCCATAGTCTTGTGTGGCAACAAAGTGGACATTAAGGACAGGAAAGTTAAAGCAAAATCCATCGTATTTCATAGGAAGAAGAACCTTCAGTACTATGACATCTCTGCCAAGAGTAACTACAATTTTCGAAAAGCCCTTCCTTTGGCTTGCCAGAAAACTGATCGGGGATGCCAACCTTGAGTTTGTAGCCATGACTGCTCTTGCACCACCTGAAGTGGTTATGGATCCTGCATTGGCTGCACAGTATGAGATTGATCTACAGGTTGCCCAGACCACAGCACTGCCAGATGAAGATGATGATCTGTGAGGTGAATGAAGCTCGAGCCCAGAGTCAGAAGTCTAGTTTTATAGGCAACTGTCCTGTGATGTAAGTGGTGCAGCGTGTTTGCCACTTTATTTAGCGGAGCAGAACATGTGCTTAACCTTTTGGGATGCTGAAGGAGAGGAATGGGCTTTGGAGTGAATGTGGCAGTTGAGAAAAAAATAAAATCCTTCATATTTTGGACCTGCGTATCTAGCTGTTTGGGACTGCAAATAATATTCCCTTAAAGTTTCAAATCTAAGTTAAGACTGCTACAGTCACATCACAATGTCAAGTGGTGATCTTGTTTGTTACTGTCATTCCCATACATTTTTCGTTTAGATCATAATAAAGTTGTATTTCAAATACCCTAAAAAAAAGATAAAAATAGATAGTAGAGCCATCTTTGGGGTGAGATGTAGCTCACTGGAGGAACATTTTGTGAACACATGTGAGATGGCTTGCCAGAAGGGCACAGTCAGGGGGCAACTCCACCAAATGTGAGTCAATGTACCAACGTCAGCTTGGCATCTCCAGCACTTATCTGAGTATGAGAGATACATTTGGTGCATCCGAACCAGAGCTCTATACCACCTGGTCAGGAGTTTAAAATTGCTTTTTTGAACAGAGGAGGGCATGCACAGTTAATGTGTAAAACAAAAACATTTGAGCCCATCCTTCTCAAAAAGGACAATATCTAATTCCTGTTCCCAAGCAGACAAAAAGTATAGTGAGCGCTTACAATCCACCGAAATCAGAGGCACACATTTGTTCAGAAGGAGTGAGACCTATATAGATGACCTGAAGAAGATGGAACTTTCAGGAAATGCTGGAGCCGGGCTAAAAAGCATGGAGAGGGATTTTGGAGCACCTCCAAGCAGACCCTGAAAGACATAAGAGGGAACCTTCACCCTCCAACAGAGAAAGGCACTAACCCTACACCCTGGTGGAAAACCTGGATGAGCTATAATTGGAGTCATAGGGCCCTGGAATGTAGACAAGTTGTATTGATGCATCGTGGAATGTCACACCCGAAGCACTAAAGGTAGAAAAAAGGGCAGAGCTGAGCCGCAAGGTCTTTGTGAAGATGGGAGCCATGGAAAATTCATCATGGTGACTGGAGATGGGTCCCGCTCAAGGAGGATCCAAAGCGCAGGGTCTCGGGAGTCGAACCAGTCTACTAAGTGAGATAAATGGGTAGCCCTGTAATATGACTCTAAATCCGGAAGAACGGCCCCACCATGCTCCCTTCTCTTTATCAAAACGGCATACCTGAGCCGTGGTTTGTTGTTTCTCCAAATATAATGCAAGGTGGCCGAAAAAAAGGTAGAGACAGCGAGGGAGTAGATGCATTTTAAATAGCGCAATTCTGCCAAACCAAGTATGATGTAGGTGTGTCCAACAAAGAAGTGTGTCCTCCATGTATCGTAGCAGAGGGGCGTAATTGAGGGAGTACCGATCAGATAAATTAGCTGGAATACGAACCCCCAATTAAGTAATGCTGTCAGATCGCAAAGTGAATGGGAATAAGCTACGTAGGCAATCCCTTTCAGCCGCAGGCAAAGAAACATCTAAAAGTTCACATTTCTGTAGATTTAAACTATAATTAGAAAGAATGCTAAACATCTTAAATTCATGCATCAGAGAGGGTATGCCTACCACGGCGTTGGAAAGATAAAGCAGTAGGTAATCAGCATGACAATCTGGAGACCCTGCACTGAGGCATTGCCCCTAATAGCGTTGGCCAAGTGCTCCATTACTAAAATGTAAAGCAAGGGGAAGAGGGGGCACCCCTCCCTGGTACCATTATGAATCAGAAACGGATTGGACAGGATCCCATTAACCAGCACTTTGGCAGAGAGATTACAATACAGTGCCATAATCCTGTTGACAAAATCCAGAGGAAAGCCTGAATGGAGTAAAGAAGCCAGAAGAAACACTCAGCTGACTCTGTTGAAAGCCTTTTTGGTGTCGACAGAAAACAGTAAAAGGAAGCCCACAGGAGCGTAGTGGATCAAAGTGATTGTGCGCTTAGTGTTATCTTTGGCACTATGTTTAGGCACAAACCCTACTTGGTCTTTGGCTGATTTTATCCCATCACCGATACACAATCTGGTAGCTAGGATCTTGGCATACACCTTGATATCCACATTGATCAGGGAAATTGGGCGGTAATTATTGCAGTGCGTTGGGTCTTTCCCCGGTTTCGGCAAAACAACAACATGAGCTTCTAGGAAATGACGGGGGAAGAGGCAGTAAGGAGAGATAGCATTGAATGACTTGAGGAGGGGGGAAACTAAAAGATCCTGAAAATGTTTGTAAAACTTAGAGGTAAAGCCATCTGGGTCAGGACCTTTACCCATACGGAGCACTTTAAGCATTTGCAAGGGTTCAATATCTGAAAATGGTGCTCTAAGAGTTTGATGAGCATGAGATGGGAGAGAGGGAAGAGCAGTCTTCAAGTAAGCCTGTAGGTTAGATACATAATCCGCAGATCATCCAACCTAGGCTGTATATGGTAAAGAAAGAAAGGTAGAAATCCTGAAATTCTGTCGGAATGAGTTCCGAGCTGTGAACAACGCCATGACGATTCAAATGAACTTTAGGAACATCGACTTTAGAAGTCGTCATCCGTTGGTTGCTCACAGAGCGAACCAACATTCGACCACTTTTATCGCCCTGCTCGTGGAAAATACTGCTAAGTCTGTCTCTGTAGGACAAGTATTTAGCATCTAAAAGTCTCTAAAAGATCTAAAAGATTTGATGTAAAATTCATATCAGATCTTGTGGTAAAAGAGAGGACGAGGATTTCTTATGAGCAGAAACCAAAGTAGCCACTTCATACAATAACTGAGACAAGGTAGCTCCCCTCTCCCTCTTCAAGCGAGAACCATGTTTTATGAATACCCCCCGGACAGTAGCTTTAAGAGCTTCCCATTGAGTAGGAGCAGAGGTAGAATCCGTAGCGTGATCAGAAAGAAAGTTAGTAATTGTAGTAGTACAGTTAGAATCAAGAACAAGGTTTTCGTTTAGCTTCCAAGAGTAAGAGGCATTTTTTTTTCTCCCAATAAATTTTTATTAGATTTTTTTTTTGCAATAACAAAAAAAAGAATAATGTCAATACAGGTTGGACATCAAGACATACAACAAGAAGTCAAATGAAAAACAGACACAGTAAATTTAAAGATATTTCTCGAAAATACTCAATTATTTCACCATATAGTGCACAGATCACGTGAAGGAATGGGCATGGAAAAAACAAAGCAAAAACAAAGGGCTAAACGTAATATAAGCCATCTGCACCAGGTAATAAGGAGTGACAACAGGAATGCATAGGGAGAGGGATGAGACCTCAGAAAAGCGGTACAGTGTAGGGTGTGTCACCTTAGTCGATGAGAAGGGTTCAATGCACATTAGCTGTCGGGTATCTGGTAGTCCAAGGCTCCCAAGTTTTGGTAAATCTAGTCATTGCTTTACCAGTTTGCATCAGAGCCCTTTCATAACTGTAGTGTACATGGACCATGGAGACTACATGTGTAATAGAAGGTATCTCCGGCGACTGCCACCGACACGTGATGTTTAATCGTCCGGCTAGTAGTACTAGCCGGCTAGGTGTGTAGTCACCAACCTATTGTGGGATGGGATATCTTCTATTTCCAAGATTAGCAGTGCTAGTCCCGGGAGGGGTTTTATTTTAGCTATCCAGCATGGAATACAAGGTCTGAAATATCGAGGTCCAATATTGTTGGATGGACGGGCAGGACCATAGTACATGCAATAGATTTCCAACTTGGCCGCAGTTTCTCCAACATAAGTTAGAGTTAGTAGAGGAGATCTTGGCCATGCGATACGGGGTTAAATACCATCTTAGGGTGATCTTTTGAGATAATTCCCATAGATTAACACACGTAGTCGCAGTTTGTACAGACTGAATCGCCTTACACCACTGGGATGGAGTGTAAACCGTATTTAAATCTTCCCATCTAAGAAATGGTAAAGATTTCTTGAAACAGGTCTTCCCCTGCAGGAACCCATATATCATGGATATAACTCTACGCTTAATATAGGGGTTGGTGTAAAACTCCCATATTGCAGAAGGCAATATCTCTTCCTCAGATAAGTGATGCCCCTGCACCCAGACATGTGATGAGATGCACAGTGTGGTCAGATGCCTTTTTTGTAACCAGCATTAACTTTTTTAGCAATTTGAGCTACAGTAGCTCTTCTATTGGATCGGACTACATGGGCCAGCCTTCACTCCCCACGTGCATCAATAAACCATGGTCGCCCATTGCCAGTTCACCGGTTTTCCTTCCTTGGACCACTTTTCATAGGTTCTGACCACTGCAGACCAGGAACATCCAACAAGAGCTGCAGTTTTGGAGTTGCTTGGACCCAGTCGTCTAGCCATCACAATTTGTCTGTCACTGAAGTCCTTACGCCCATTTTTTCTGCTTCCAACACATTAACTTCAGGGACAAAATGTTCATTTTCTACCTGATATATCTTGTCCACTTCCAGGTGCCATTGTAATGAGATAATCAATGTTGTTCACTTCACCTGTCAGTGGTCATAATATTCTGGCTGATCTTACTATTGTAACTGAGCCACTCTAGTATGTTGACTAGCTGCAGAGTTTTATACAAGGCTTCCTTGTTGTCTACTTTTGGAAGTTTGAGAAAAAAATAATCTAGTTTTTCCACAATTTTTAGAAAACCAGTGGCTTGTGCAATATGACAGCCCACCTTCTTCATGTTTAAATAAATTGTAAATATATATTTAATTTACTAAACAGTATATTTTTTCTGCAGGTTGAAGTTGTTGTGGAAATTCCCCCTTACCATAAAAGATCAATTGTAGCCGCAGTCGAGGTTCAGTTTTATCTCTGCAATGGTAAAAGGAAAAGAAGCCAGTCCCAGAAGTTTACCTACACACCAGGTTGGCTACCACAACTACAGTTTTTGTCTGTTAAATTGATGATCGTGTGTTTGTTGTTGTTGTGAGGCTGGCTGGGTCCAGTCATGGTTGCCCTATTTTGTAGAATTTCTGTGGACACACCCTGCCAGATTATATTCATTATTAGAAGGGCTAAAATAAAAACAGACATTATTATTACTTAATTTCTTTGTCAGTAGCCCTGTTTTAATTAATATGACATTTCCTTAGTTTATAAAAATTATAAAGTGTATAAGAGGTTTGTTTAGAAACATTGAGTAAAAGTGATATGCAGTAATGAATGCCATGGCCTTACTAACGAACTGTTGTTTAATCTTGCACAGGATAAAATGTAGTGTCTCCCACAATTCATGCTCACAATATTGCTTACTTAAAAGAATTGTTCATATAAGTATTCCTAAAGAAAACAAAGCTAGTCCTAGAGTTTTTATTTACACAACAGGTTGGCCAGAACAACCACAGTTTTTGTCTATTCGACTGATATTGGTGTTGGGTCAGTACAGCCATGGTTGCCATATTCTGTAGTAGGGATGCACCAATACCATTTTTTACGAGTGGCGATACTTTTCCCTTAAGTACTCGCCAATACCAATTACCGATACTTTTTTTTTTTTAGAATTGTTGTTCTAAAACAGTATAGTCTAGACCAGGGGTGCCCATAATGTCGATCGCGATCTACCAGTCGATCGCGTAGTGATCACTGGTAGATCACAATGTCCTGGGTCTTCTCCCTTGGATCCCTGCTGCTCTCCCCCATCTGTATGCAGTGGGGATCCGAGGAAAGTTTTTTTTAAAAAGGGCTGCGGCCGGCGGCGAGGGGGCGGAGGAGGGAGCCGCTATCACAGAAGTAAGGCCGAGTGGTGAGGAGAGAGAGAGAGAGAGAGACGCTCGGCCAGGATCTGACAGCCGGCGGCTCTCTCCTCACCGCACTCCGTCCTCCGCTGCCCCCGTGGCTGCAGGGCTTCTTTTACTTCTCCTTGGATTCTCCACTGCCTCTGCCCAGGAGAGCAGCGGGACTCCAGAGAAGAAGCTGAGCCCCCCTGTGTGCGTGGCCTAGCGGCGGAGGATCGGTACATATCAGTGATATGTGGCGATCCTCTGTGCAGGATAAACACTGGCGCGATCAGCTGATCACTCCAGTGTTTGTAAATAACTGGGGACACATAGTACTATGTGTCCCCAGTTATAAAGGAACAGGATGTGATTTACATCACTTCCTGTTCATTCATGAGTTTCTCAATGGGGAGAAGCACTCCGAACAGAGGCTCCTCCCCATTCAGAAACTGGATGATAGTAAAATAGTTTCTGAATGAATGGGAAGCCTCTGTGCTTTCCATTCATTTAGAACAGAGGCTGCAGAAAAAGAGAGTGAGGACTTTGTGTCCTCAATTTCTTTTTCTATTTTAAAAGGAAAATATCAGGAGGATGTTTAGATCCCTAATATTTTATCGGAACCCCCCCAAACAGCAACAAAAAATTAAATAATAAATAATACAAAATACAAAATTTTCTTGCCTCGGGCGCAAAAGGAGCTGGCTATGTCTATGCTCCCGCGTTGCTTGTGTGGCTGCTGGCTGTGTTTTTTCGCTGCTAGATCTCATTGAGCTCGTCATTTGAAAAGTAGATCTCCAGACGAAAAATTGTGGGCGCCCCTGGACTAGACTAATGATTTTAGGACAGTGTTGGAGAGCCAAAGCCCAGTCCCTGCTGCAAATGCTGCGCCGCTGGTAGTTCTGCAACTGACTCCAAATCTTAGCAAAACATTATACAGCAATGCAGAATACGAACAGCTATAAAGGATTACAAATCCCAGAGATACATTATACAGCAATGCCGAATGGTAACCGGCTATAGAGGACAACAAATTCCAGCAATATATTATACATCAGTGCAGAATTATATGAAGTTACATACTCTGTGCTGCTCCCGTGTGCTGGCCTGATGTCAGCAGAGGATTACAGGTGGCTGTGGGTGCGGGTGGCGGGTTCTCACAGGAAGGAGGAGATTCTGTTAGTAAGACATACTATCACAATAAATTATCACAAAGAAGAGGGAATGTAAATTAGATTCCCAGTGTGCTACAGTACTCCAATTATAATGAAAAATGAATCAAGAAAAAGAGAATTTCTGACCATCTTAGCGATATTGCTTTCTGGAATTTTAGGTCTCCTGTGGCGAGACATGTAGTACAGCATCACAGTGGGGAAGTGGGTAAACTCAGTTTTTTTTGTTCTAGACAGAATACACAGAAATAACAGTGGAGGAGACTTTGATACGTTGCTATTACAAAGAGAATGTCGTAGGAACCACTACAAGATCCTTTGAGGATCCAGAGATAACCAGACATGATAAATTTTAGCCTATTTTTTTCCTATAAGGGTTGGGATTGTGAGTCTGCCCCAGAAAACAATAGTCATGATGTGTCTTACAAGTAGTAGGATATATTGAGTTCCATAAATATGGGATGCAAGTATAATTTATGAGAATCAGAAATTAAATTGTTTTTAGATATGGGTCAATGTATTAGTTAATAGGATGATGCTAATTAAATTATTTTTTTGCGTAATAAGTCACTATGGTTAGTAAGAGGATATTAAATGTATATACACATATATATGTGATTTAAGCATTAAATCATTAGGGTTAGCAAGAGGATATTGGATGTATGGATATATGTATAAATATATTACTTTTTTGACGAGTTGAAATAATTCACCTATACAAAAAAGATATATTTGTTCACTTATTTTGTTTAATATAGGGTTGATGTATCTGGAGTACAAGAGGATCCCTGCCCCGTCTTATAGAGTGCAGGGCTCCTCATCTGTAATTAATGATGTTAGTCATTTCTACTTACAAAAGCCAACAAGCTCATTGACTTCCTACACCACGCCCCTCTGTAGAAGTCCGTTATTGAGGGAGGAAACGCGTTAGGGAGTCAGCATGGTTAGGAGCTCTCCCTGCTATGATGCCGTGGATCCCCGTCTGTACTAATCATATGTGATGGATTCAGCATGCACCCGGGATGGAGCTGACAGCTATCTCTGCTAAAGGTGCAGGAGCATTTGGTTACAACAATGGAGACATCTTGTGGTGACAGATAAGTACTGGTCTGTCGTCCTTGAGCAGATTTATTGTGCATATACAGCAAGTTGTAGGGTTGATGTGAGGACTTGATTTAAGTTTTAATTAGGGATGCACTGATACCGGTTTTTCGGTATCAAGTATGAGTACCGATATTTTTTTTTCCGGTACTTGCCAGTACCGGTGCCATGTGCCCAAATTATGAGGAAGTCGGGCAGCGGATCGTGACCCGTTGCCCAGCTTCCTGATTGCCTGTGAAGCTTGTGTTCTAGCGAAAGAACACTGGCTTCAGAGGCTGCCTGGCTTCCTGACCAATCAGGAAGCCGGGCAGCGAGTCATGAGGCGCCGTCAGGCCTTCTGATTGGTCAGGAAGCCACGTTGCCTAGCAACAAGTGAAGCCGGCCTCCTAGCCAATCAGGAAGCTGGGCGACAATTTATGACCCACCTCCCGGCTTTCTGATTGGCTAGGGAGCCGTCTTCACTTGTTTCTAGGCAGCTTGGCTTCCTGACCAATCAGGAAGCCGGGAGGAGGGTCATTACGTGCCACCTGGCTTCCTGATTGGTTAGAAAGCCAGGCTGCTTAGAAACACGTGAAGCTTGCTTTCTAGCCAAGCTGGGAGGCGGGTCATAACCCACCGCCCTGGTTCCTGATTGGAAAAGAAACCAGCTCCATGCTCCCTCGGCACTGCCGGTCAGAGGGAGATCTCTAACTGGGGATTTCTGCTATACATACATTGTCTGCTTTGAGCTCAATGAGCTTAAGTTCATCTGAAGCAGAACATCGTCTCTTCACATTTCTGGCTACAATCCACATATAATATTGGATACAAAGTTTATAAGATACATATGATTTTTTCAATAAGAAGTGTTCTGACATACTTATTTGGCTCCTGTTGGGGATATATGTGTGTGTGTGTGTGTATGTATGTATGTATGTATGTATGTATGTATGTATATATATATATATATATATATATATATATATATCAAAAAACGGAATGGAACTCACAATGAGTTTGTGGGGCTGGCTGGGGGATAGCAAGCTGACAGCTGAGACTTGGTGTCTGTGGCTGGGGGACGGGACTGCTGTGCTGATCTCTGCAGAGATCAGCAGAGTAGCAACAAGCAGCTGGTGCCCAAGGCTGAATAATAGGGGCCCGACGCTGAGGTGGGGATCCTTTGCAGAGGACAGCACTTCAGTGTCGGGCCCCTATTATTCAGCTTTGGGCACCAGCTGCTTGCTGCTACTATGCTGCTTCTGCAGAGATCAGCACAGGCAGAGTCGGCTCTTTAATTAGGCAAATTAGGCGGTCGCCTTAGGCCTCGTGCTCCTGAGGGCCTTGCGGCCTCCTAGTTTGCCCTGTCGGAATGGCACATCACCTCGCTCGCAGTCAGGTAACGTTGTGAGCTCTCAGCCCTGCCGCTGTCAAACTGAGACTCTCAGTTTGACAGTGACAGGGCTGAGAGCTCATACGTTTCCTCGTTCGTCGGTGCGGTCCATCCACTCGGTCTTCTGGAGCTCTGCCCACCAGCCAGTGAGAAGAGACCTCACCCCTCCCATCCAACACGAGGATCTCTGGCTGTGAGGGCGGAGTTTATCTTCAGCAGCAGATGGAGACTATTTTGACACTGGCTGGTCCTGCACGCTCCTGCCAGCTCCCGCCCCCGAGACACGGCCAGCACAGTACTGGTGAGTGGCGGCCTGGAGAGTTTAACCGCACAGAGCCCTAGTTTAACCAGGGCTCTGTGCGGTTTTACCAGGATTTGTGTGGTCTAACCATTCCCCACTGAGCCCCCACAGAGCCCTGGTTAAACCAGGGCTTTGTAGTGTCTCACCAGGGCTCTGTGGGGTTTACCAGGACTGCAGTCGGAGAGAAGTGAGTCGGACAGAAGTGACATTTCAGGACCGATCAGCTGTTCCAGGGCAGATCAGTTCTCCTGCACACGTGATTTGCGATGCCGATCTGCCCTGGAACAGCTGTTGCTTCCACTAGAGAGAGTGCTGGCACAGTGGTTGAGTGGTAGAGGTAATGAGCCCAGCTGAAGTGATCTGGCTCATTAGAGCCTCTATAAGAACTCCCAGACTACCTAGAGTTTTGCTCCACCCTGGAACCAGTTTTGTGCCTGAATAGACTGGGGAGTTTTCTATCTACCCGTGTCGTGAAAAAGAAAACTAAACTTGTGGGGTGAGACACAGCCTGTGTGGCAGTTTTCTGAATAGGGTGATAGGTGCTAGGGGCAGCACAATGTAGCACCTAGTTGTTAGTGAGGGAAAATAGTGTACGTAGTAAGGTGCCAAAAGACAAGCATTTATTTTCATGTTTTGCTCCTTTTGCTTGTATATAGTTTAAATAAACTGCACGTGTGTTTTCACCTGAAGAATCTGTTGCTTGCTGTGCCTATTTACTGTGGAGTGAACTCATCCAGGGAGTCACACACACCCGCTGCGTATGCATGCCATTTCCTATAGTGATATTAGATAATAATCTTCTAGATAATCTATGCAATTTATATGATAATTAGGTTATTTATTACAGTGGGGGCTTACTTTAGGATATATTCATATTTATTGTCATCTATTGGCATCTTGCCGGGTCAATAATTTTTTCTAGAAGTGTTGGTATATTTTTATAATAATAATAATCTTGATCTGTTGAAATAGCGAGTTTCCGTCCCATTGGTCGAGAAAACCTTTTTGAAAGGGTCTGAAGTTCTATCTGGCCCATTTGACCATTGTAATCGTAGAGGACATTGTCCCTATAATTTTCAGTCAGTCGGATGCTAGCAGGTGTGATCTGGACCGGTCCGCCCTCACTGGTCTCTTAACAGTCTGGACATTGTCCTGTGGAAGACTCAACGAGTTTTTGGATGTATTGAACAGGGCTCCCAAGAAGATCATCTTCTGTACCGATTGCAACTGACTTTTTGGGAGGTTTATTAACCAGCCAAGTTTCTGGAGAGATCAAATTAGAATCTTCCGGTGTTCTAATAGGGTTTCCCTGCATGGTGATTTCAGGAGAATGTCGTCTAAGTAATGAATTAACTGAAAATGATAGCCTTCTACTGAAAACCTGAGGAATTGCTGAAAACGCGGATGTATGGGGACATGTAAATAGGCATCGGATAGATCCTTCAAAAGCATCCAGTCATTTACCCGTACTGCTTAAATAATTGATTGCAGAGACTCTATGCGAAAAGATTGAACCTTTATGTGCTTGTTGACATTTTTTAAGTGCAATACTGGATGATAACCCCCTGTCTTCTTGCGTACTAGGAATATTGGGGAGTAAAATCCTTTGAACTTCTGATCACACAGAACCGGTATTATTGCTGTCTGCTGAAGCAATGTTTGAATGTACACTTGTAACTTAAATAGCTTGAGACGGCAATGTGGGGAATACGTGGCGACAAAGTGAGGAAGAATTGGAATTGATTTGAACTTCCGTTTATAGTCTTTTGATATTGTCTGAACTACCCAAGTGTCCGGAATGTTTACTGTTCAAACCTGGGAAAACTCGAGACAGTCTTACCCCGACGACTTCAGGTTGGACAGGAATACCATCAAAACTGCTTCTGACCTTCTGGAGGGTTAGTTGACTTTGACTTTGCAAATTTCAGAAAAGAGGCTTGTGAACTCTTCCAATTGCTACAGAATTATTTCCCAGGTGTTTCATGCTCTTATATTTTTAAAATGATCACCTTGTCTTCTGTTAAATAGTGGACGACCTCGTCATCCATGGGTAATGTAACATGATGTGGTAGAGATACCACTGCTGCATCTACCGGAGGAGAAGCCTTTAACATCTTCATGTCTTGTGCATTAAAGGAATATAGTTTAGAAAAACAATTAGCTAGAGAATATTTTTTTTATCCACCTTTTTCCACTCCTCCAGGATAACCTCTTTAATTTCCTGCATCATTGGAAAAAGAAATGTGGCTTTTATGGATAATGAGTAATACTGTTTAGTCTTGCTTAGATCTGGAGTAGAATCCAGCCATTCTATAACCTGTTTTACTGTCGCTACATAGGGTTGAACTAACAGAAAATCAAAGCCCAGGTATAGCTTTTCTTCTGACTCCTTCTCAGATCCTGAGGATGAGGATAATAAATCACATGGTGTGTTAGAGCTACATTAGACGGCCCTGAGTTAGGCGTATCTATCAGAACCCTATCCGATTTTATTGGATTTGTCTGGTGAGTTGATAAAGTCGAGATAGACTCTTGAACTGTTTGGTGAACTAAGTCCAGAATTTGTGCATTATCTACTTCTCTGTCCCTAGAAGCCTCCAAAAAAATTGTTCACAGACTTGTTTGTCTTTCAGAGATGTCCAACCACATGCCCAGCACTGCTTAGGTAGCGTTTATGTTTCTCTGATTTGTAGAGAGTGAGAGTGCTGGTGAGGGGATCTAGATCTTCTGCTGGTATGCGATCGATGAGATCGAGAAGAAATCCTGTCCCTGGATCGATGCTTGGGAGGGCTGCAGTATAAATAATTTGTATTAAAACTAAAACCGCCCAAAAATAAGAAACTCCAAAATCATTTACTTACCCGCCCTTACCTAATAGGAGGTGGTGGGTTTGATATCAGATCATCCATTTAGGACGAGTAAGGCAGCAAATAACAGACAGCGAGGCTAAGTAAAAAGAACAACCTATTAAAAGATTGTCCTGGCAACAGAACTCATTAACATAAGTGATGTGGTAGAAGATAAACAAACAAATTGTTTCGCATACTGGGGACTCTGTGGTTTGTGTGCCCACGAAGAAGAGTAGGAAATCGGGCACACCTGGGTCTCGGCAACGTGGAAGCAGGAGCACCACATGTCCCTCGCCGGCCATCTTGTCGCCCTCTCCTTCTGCGGGCGCAGCTGTGGTAAGTGTGGCGACTGACATGATGGATGGGGAACTGCTGGCGGATCAGGAGGGGCTGGCCCCATCGCCCCAGCAGGAGTCTATACACTCAACTGACCTGCAGTCTACCACTATACTGATGGCTATAGAGGCATGTAAAGTGGCACTCACCACAAAGATAGATCACCTGGTAGAATGTATGCTCATCAGCAACAACCTGGATACGTTTTGAGGACGCCTGACAGAGGCTGAGAATAGGTTGTCGGATCTGGAAGATACGATGGTTGATCACTCGTCCTCTATAGCTGGTGAAAATCCTCTTGGCTAGGGCGGAAGATGCTGAAAACAGAATGCGGAGAAATAACATTAGGATTATCGGTCTGCCGGAGGGTTCTGAGGGGTCACAACTGATGCAGTTTGCGGAATATGTGTCCAAGAGGGTCCTAGGAGTGGTGGAGGCCCCCATCACTTTCGTAGTTGAGAGAGTGCACCATGGGCCGTTTCCCTCCAGGGGCCCTTTCTGACCAGACTGCTGAATTATAGGGACCGGGACTCGGTGCTTGCAGCGGCTAGAAAGATGCCTACTTTACAGCATGACAACACGGACATTCGCTTGTACCCGGATTTTTCTGCGGATGTGCAGAGGCGTAGAAGATCTTTCCAAGATGTTCACTGCCACCTATGCGTCAAAGGCCTACAGTACATCATGCTTTTCCCGAGTAAGCTTCGTGTCCAGCATGAAGGCTCTGTCCTTTTCGTTGATTCTCCTGCTGCAGCTAATGACTGGCTGGGAAAGATTTGCTGACATTTGGAACAGTTATCCTCTTTATTGCGCTTACTCCATGTGCCTTTTTTGAGTTGAGCTGAACACCTTTTGATGCCATATACTGGTGGGAATCGGCATCTGCTCCATGAGGGATCTTGATGTACTGTCGGTCTGCGTACCGTTTTGGAGTTTCCAGTTTATGACGATCTACCACATTTTTTGTGTTTGTTTCTAATCCTGAATGTGGGGGTCCCCTTACACACTACTGGTGAGGTGTGGGAGCGGAAGGAGGTACCTTGCATGCACGTGGAACTGAACTAATGTCATTTTTTTCTCTTTTTGGAAATTGTTATGTTCTGTACTTTTGATCTACTCATGGCTACCCTGGATGTTTTTTGGGGGTGACGGACTCTTTTTGGGTGCTGTCCTAGGAGAGTAGTTAGGGTCTAAGCTTTCTCGGTTGTTATGTTGGGGACATTGGTTTGCTGGGGAAAGCTGGGAGGGCTTGGGAGGGGGGTTATTTTGTTGTTGTTTTGAGCTGCATAATCACTGTATACATATCTATGCCTCCTGTGGTATCTTGAGGCAGTTTGACTTTGATGGGCTGTGGTGTAGCAGGGAACAGTAGGTTCTTTGGTTTCCACCTTCTCCTACGATACTTCCATACCAGACTCGTGCATGATGGCGGGTGACCCGGTGTGTATAGTGTCATGGAATGTGCAGGGATTAAATAACTAGTTTAAGCAATCCTTAATTTTTCAATATTTGAAACCATACAAACCTCATATTATTCTATTACAGGAGACTCATTTGGACAGGAAAAGAGTATTAGCATTGCGACATCCCTGGATACAGAAAACCTTCCATGCTACTTACTCGGTATATGCTCAGGGAGTATCTATTCTAAGTAACTCCTTACCAGGGGCTGACTGGCAACTTTTAGCCCAGGGGGCAAGTATTCTGCATTGCGCTGTATAATATAGTATTGCTGGGTTTTCTAGTCCTCTATACAGCGCACTGCAGAATACCACCAGCTATAGAGGAGTACAACAAATCCCAGCAATAGTAGATTATACATACAGTGTATAATGTATTGCTGGGATTTGTATTCCCATGTATAATATACAGTACAATGTACCATCAGCTATAGAGGAATACAAATCCCAGGAATACATTATAGTGCACCATGTGGGGGGAGGGAAGTGCAGACTTACCTGAGCAGTCTTCCAGCAACTTGCTTCTGAGATCGGGCCTGTCTGTCGGCGGCTGTCGTCCTCCCACGCCTGCTCCTCCTTACTTCTTCTTCTCCCCGCGTCCCTGGGCCAATCGTCGATGTGGGCAGGCGGTGAGTGTGAGGCAGTGAGGAGGTGTGGCGTGTACAGGTGAGAATCGAATAATTAGAATATCGTGCAAAGTTCATTTATTTCACTAATGCAACTTAAAAGGTGAAACTAATATATGAGATAGACTCATTACATGCAAAGCAAGATAATTCAAGCCGTGATTTGTCATAATTGTGATGATTATGGCTTACAGCTCATGAAAACCCCAAGAACCCCAAATCCACAACCTCAAAAAAGTAGATTATTACATGCAATCAATAAAACAAGGATTGTACATAGAACAATATCGGACCTCTGAAAAGTACAAGCATGCATATGTACTCAGTACTTGGTTTGGGCTGTATCTTCCCCCTCCGTTTCACTTCCCGATTCTGTATGATATACTAAAAAAGGTGGTTTCGTTCCTGCCCATCCCAGTGGGGTTTGCGGGGGGACTTCAATACTATACTGGACCCAGCATTGGACTCTGCAAATCTTACCAGGGCCCCAGAAAAGGAGCTCTCGAGTTGGGCAGATGCTGCTTCCTTACTGGAAGTGTGGAGGTGGAAGAATCTTGGTCTTGGGGGTATTCTTGCTGTCATACACACATGAATTCTCTTCCAGGATTGATATGGCTTTCGGGAATGAGATGTTTATGGGAATGATGTTGGAGGCCGTCTGCTTACCTGGTGGGGTGTCGGATCACTCGCCCCTGTCACTTAGCCTTACGTTCCCCTCACGAACACAGCAAAGGGGTTTTAGATTGTCCCTGCGCTGGCTTCGTGAGGAGGGAGTAGCGAGTAGGGTTTCGCCCTTGGTTGAATATACTGGGATAACAATGACGGATCTGCAGATGGGCGCATTGTGTGGATGCATTTAAGGCCTATAATCGGGGCGAGTATGTTTCCCACATCAAGGTGTCTAGATGCGAGTTTGAGAAGGGGAGGGTAGATCTTGAGACGGTTGAATAGGCCTGTGTGAGGGACTATGAGGCCTCACAGAGACTTGCTGGTGCACCTCAGGTCGCTGACGGGTTGTTCTCTCAGGGAGGCAGCGGAGGCGAAATTTTAACAGGGTGATAAAAATTGTACGTGGTTGGCTTTATTAGTAGCAGATCAACACACCTTAACAAATATGCCTTTGGGGCGTGGCCGAGATGTGAAGCAGCGCGGACGTGCTTGAGGGAGCTCCGCCGCTGCATTGAACCTTATTCTACCTGTATCCTGACGGTTCGACTCCTGACCTACTCACCCGAGCTCCGGTGCATGTCCGGTGCAGGGTGATATGCCCTCTAGGTCCGGCAAGCGTGGCGGCTACGGTGGATGACTCCGAAAATATAATGCGACGCAACAATGTGCGCATAGTGGGCCTACCTGAAGGAGCAGAGGGCCAGAGGCCTGCCCCTTTCGCTGAGACATTCTTCAAATCCGTGTTGGCCCTGGAAGAGCTACCCCCCACCTTTGTGGTTGAGAGGGCGCATAGGGTACCCACTGGGAAACCTATCCCTGGGGCCCCCCCAAGACCATTTCTGGTATGCTTCTCAATTATCGGGACCGGGACAGAATTTTGCCGGCCGCCAGAACATCCGGACCTTCGCCATGAGAATGCTTCAGTCTGCCTCTTTCCTGACTTCTCGGCTGAGATTCAGAAGCGGAGGAAAACCTTTGTGGAGGTGAGACGCCGTCTCTGAGAAAAAGGCATCCAGTACAAAATGCTGTACCCGAGTAGACTTCGGGTTCCTCACTCTGGCACGGTCCACATGTTTGATAACCCTGGATCAGCTACTGAATGGTTGGATGCGCTGGGCTGAGCGCCTCCCAGAAGCTGCTACCTGACGAGTCTTACTTTTATCTTGCCTCCATTCGCTCCTTATGGAAGGAAATATACAGATACCTGCTCTGCCTGCTGCTCTGCTCCTGCACTGTTTGCCTGGCGGATGGGCCTACTGCGTAGCAAGCGGGAGCAGATACCCTGTGGCCAAGTGTTCCTTGCTCATCCTTCTGGGTTGTGTTTCCTGTTTGCCCTAAAGTTTTCAGTTTGTTTTTTTAGCTCCATTTTGGTTTTTTCTTTTCCCTATATCCAAATCTACTGGACAGATGCTGCATTACCCGGCAGGAGCTGGGCCTCGTCTACGGTCTCGTCTACGGTCTCGGAGACTGCAAGGAGTAGAGGGTGGTGGGTAAGACTTGTCCTCTATATCTCCTGTGTGCCACGCTGGACCTAGCGATGTTCTCCACATCTTTGTACAGAGATTATCCTACAGTGTGGAGGTGATCGTTAGCTCTCTCAACGTCTGGACATCTACGATTTTTGGTTTTTCGCTGCTGAACACTCGTTCATGACCTTTGGGTGCACCCCTTAGTTTAGGTGGGGCGTCACTGACTGTTTTTGGGTGGTTCTGGGCTTGAACTTCTCTAGATAATCTTACTGTTATGTTTATTATGTTTTCTAGGGAAGGGGGGGGTGGGGGGTTAGTTCTTATTGGGTCCTGGGGGTTGTGTATCGCCCTAACTCTCGCTTGCACCCAGAGCAGGAGCTGTCTCCATCCGCATATATCGACAGATACTATGGGTTTGGATAGCATTAAAGTAATATCCTGGAATGTACGGGGTCTCAATAATAAATTTAAGAGATCTATGGTATGCAATTATCTGAAGCAACTTAAACCGCATATTGTTCTGTTGCAGGAAACTTATCTCGATGGAAACAAGGTCTTGGCCCTGAGACGCCCCTGGATGCAGAGGATGGTGCACGCCACCTACTCCACGTATTCCCGGGGGGCCTCAGTGTAAATCCCTTCCCTGCACCCTTCTGCATACTATCACAGACCCTGGTGGTAGGTTCGCAATTGTGGTTCTTGATATTCAAGCAACTAGGATGGCGGTGGTCAGTGTGTATATACCTCCGCCATTTCACGTACAGGTGTTATATACCATACTTGATAAACTGGCTCCCTACTTCCCACTGCCGATTCTCATTTCTGGGGATTTTAACAATATCCTTGACTCCGCTCTAGAGTCCTCCAACCCGGTTAGGCCTCCGGGCACTGAATTACTGTCCTGGGCCGAGACTGCTATGGTGGAAGAGGTGTGAAGGTGGAAGCACCCTGGCATCAGAGCTTATTCTCATTTATCCCATGTCCATGGCACCTCGGTCCGGATAGATATTGCGTTTGGTAACCAGTCCATGTTGGGCATGTTATCTGGCGCTACCTACCTGCCTGGTGGCTTGTCAGATCATGTCCCACTCTCCATAACTTTCTCTGTGCCGGGGGGAAGGAAGTCTGGTGGCTGGAGACTCTCACCTGAGTGGCTGGGGGAGGAGGGAGTGGCAGCGAAAGTGTCCCCGGCTATGCTGGCCTACTGGCACATCAATGAGGGCACTGAGTCGGCTCCGGTGGTGTGGGATGCGTTTAAAGCCTCCACTAGGGGAGAGTATATTTCAGCTATCAAGGCGGTTCGCCGGTAGCACTGCGCTACCCTTACATTGCTACAAGACGAGGAAGCTGCCTGTGCAGCGGCCTATGCAGACTCACCTGGTGGGTCCACGTTGGCTGCACTTAAACAAGCACGGCGCTCCATCAACCTACACCATGTGGAGCTGACGCGGTGTTCCATGCGACTGTCGTGGGAGAACTTGTTCGAGAAAGGGGACAAAAATGGTAAACTCTTAGCAATGTTGGTAGCGGAACAAAGAGACAAACAAACATTCCAGCCATTCTGACGGATGCAGGGATAAGAGTAACAGAAGCCCCGCTTATTTTGCAGGAGTTCCTTACCTACTATAAAGATCTTTACTCGCACATTCCCGAGTATGACCTGGGCGCCCTGCAAGACTTATTGGGTGGGCTTCCCATCCCACAGTTGGAGGGTGCGGACAGGGAATACTTGGAACAGCCTATTACATTGCAGGAGGTACAGCGGGCAATAGCTTAATTCCCTAATGGAAAGTAAAGTCCCCTGGGCTGTACGGCTTCCCGGCTGAGTGGTATAAGAAATATATTGATTGTGTTGGACCCAGGCTTAGGGATTTGTGTTTGGAGTGTCTAGAAATGGGGTTTTACCAGATTCCTTCAGGGATGCGCATGTGGTATTGCTGCCAAAACCGGGCAAAGACCCACTTTTATGCTCCTCGTATAGACCTATTGCTTTACTTAATATGGATTTAAAAATACTAACCAAGGTACTGGCTACATGCCTCTCTAGTGTTCTGGGATCCCTAATACATATTGACCAAACAGGGTTTATACCAGGTAAGTCTACGGATACCAACTTACGCAGACTGTTCGCTAATATTCAGCTCACCCATGATAACACGGGCTCTATAGCCTTGGCCTCGCTAGATGTGGCCAAGGCTTTCGACTCTGTCGATTGGGGAGGTACTACGATTGATGGGCTTTGGCCCTAGGTTTCGCAGATGGATCAGTATCCTATATGACGCCCCTAGGGCGCTCCTTAAGATTGGAACTCTCCTGTCTGAAGCCTTTGTAATCGAGAGGGACACCTGCCAGGGATGCCCCTTGTCTCCGAGCTTGTTTGCCCTGGTGATGGAGCCACTGGCCATCGCTCATCGCTCATCGATCCTCGCAGGAAATCTGTGACCTAAAAATAGGGAGTATAGAGGAGCGATTGGCGCTCTATGCAGATGACCTTATCCTTTTTTTGGCAGATGCGGGCCCGTCTCTACAGGCCGCAGTGCAAATTCTCTGGGTAAATGTATGCTGTGTTTTTGAGATGCTATAAATATGACATTTTTGACTATGTACAATATGCTACTCTGTACAATATGTTATTATGCTTGATGTACGGACACTCCAAATGGGGCGGTGGGGGTTGGGAGGGGCAGGCGCTTTATGGGGTAATTGGGGGGAGGGGGGTATGTTTGTCTGGGGTCCTCCCATTGTTGGGGATAGATTGTAATTGGTTAACTTGTTGCACTAATTGTGTGCTCTCACGGCTGTGAGGGCTTATGTTGTGAACTGTATTAAATGCAAAACCTTAATAAAAAGAATTCGTAAAACAAACAAAAAATACATGCCTTGTGTGCTGGATTCGGCGGGAGAGAGTGACGGACCCGGTTGATATTATGTACAGGGAATCCTTGGAGGGTGAGATTTCGGTGCTGGAGATTGCGCGGGCAGTTGGTTCCTTCCCTGCTTTGCCGGCTTCATTGTATAAGGCTAGTGTCGTTCTTTTACCTAGGATCCTGGGAAGGATCCTCTGCTCTGCTCATCATACAGACCTATTGCTCTATTGAACATGGATCTAAAAATTCTTGCCATGCGACTAGCCTTGGTTATTTCTACTATAATTAATATTGATCAAAAGTTTATCCCTGGGAAATCTACTGATACAAATCTGCGCAGGGTGTTTACTAATCTCCAACTATCACATGTTAAAGCTGGTTCACGGGCATCTCTTAAAATAGAGAAGGCATTTGACTCAGTGGATTGGGGTTACATGGAAGCAGTCTTTAAACATATGGGATTTGGATCTCATTTTCGTCAGTGGATTGCTATTCTGTACAGCAGCCCTGGAGCCTCCCTGAGGATTGGTCATGCTCTCTTTGATAGCTTCCCGGTGGCAAGCGGAACACGTCAGGGGCGCCCCTTGTCGCCAGGCTTTTTTGCGTTAATGATGGAACCCATAGCAGTAGCGTTGCGCACCTCTGGCTCCCTGGAGGAGTTTTGTGTGGACTGCATTGAAGAGAGGCTTGCTCTTTATGTTGATGATTTAATCCTGTTATTGGCGGATGCGGGTACCTCGCTTAGGGAGGCTCTACATATTTTGGATACTTTTTCTGTGTTTTCTAGCTTGAGAGTCAACTGGACCAAATCCCATATTTTACAGTTGGATGAGGTCCCCTTACAATAGGTGTCTCAAATTACTTATCTGGGATTACTTATCTGGCTGATTATTACCCACTGAACCTGACTCCGTTGCTTGCACTGGTTAGAGGACAGTTACAAGCGTGGAAACACTTACCTCTATCGTTAATAGGGAGAATTATTTTGTTAAAGATGAAAATTCTTCCAGTGTTTTACTTTCTCTGTAATTCACCGGTCTGGGTGCTTGTGAGTTTCTTCAAGGGGGTGACTGGCTTGTTCAGGGACTTTGTGTGGGGCTCGCAGGTACCTCGACTGAAGATCACTACGTTGCAGACTCCTTGGACAAGGGGAGTTTTGGCAATGCCGGACATGCGTAAGTATTACTTAGCTGGACATTGTGACTAGCTGGACATTGTGACTCGGCAGTGGTGCTGGAGGCAGCAAGCTTGGGTTCGTTTGAGGCCCTGTCCTCCCTAGTGTATGGTGGTTGCAAGGCTCCTTATAACCTAACAATATCTATGTTGGCTACCTTAACGGCATGGAAGCAGGTGTATGCCTTTTTTGTTCAGTAAACAGCCAGAGTATTCGCCTCACACCCCATTGTGGAGGAACCCGAACCTTGCTCATTTCTATGACATGCAGGACTGCCAAGCATGGGCCTCGAGGGGTATCGAACAGTTAATGACCGGCAAAACTGGCTCAAATGTAAGGCACGTGTTCGGCAGCTTGCTGGAGGTGTTCTAGTTCTCCAGCTGGCTTCCGACATGTGCTCTGGGATTGCCCTGACATTAAACAATATTAGATGAAGATTACGGGTTTTATATCTAGGTTCCTCATGCTTCATATACAACTGGAAATGGGGCTCTGCATGTTAGGACTAACTAAACAAGCTGCCTCCACACATGCCACCCGAACCTTATTGGGGGTTATGTTGTTTTATGCCAGGAAACTGATTGTACTCCATTTGGAAGAAGCAGGCTTCACTGACCTTGGAGTGTTGGAGGGGGCTGGTGGAATCTTCCATTCCCATGTATAACCTATATTCATAGAGCATGTCCTACTAAATTTTACAAAATTTTGGGAAGATGATTAGATGCTTTCTCTCCTACCATTGGTTAGGGCTTCAAATGTTAATTTTTTTCTATTAAACCTCCTTGAGAAGGAGGGGGGTGCTATTTATGTATTAATATTGAATGTTGCCTTTTGATATGAAAAAAAAAGGTCGACTGGTTATATGAGCATCCTAATTTTGCATATGACCTATGCAATGTTGTGTTCAAATTCCTATATTCTATGCAGTATGGTGCAGCTCCTATTGTAGTTGGGATGGGGTAAGCGTTTGGGGGGTTGGTTCTTTATACTTGGGGTTGGTAACTGTTATGTGCTTGCCCCTGAGTAATTTCGAGTCAGGTATTGATTGTTATTGTACTTACTTGTTATTAATGTTCTGTTTTTTATAATCAAAAACTAATAAAAATAATAAAAAAACACATATAAATAAAACTCACCAGCACGGTCTCACGAACGAACGAAAAGTCAAAAGGCTAAGAGCGGCAATGCACCGTTGCTTAAGTTTAAAGAAGGCTCCCAGAGCCTATGCCTGCCCCTCTGTCATACTGTCTCCTCCCCTTCCTCCTCCCGAACGAAAGCCAATCAGAGTTTGGCTAGCCTTTCTACCACTCAAAGCGAGGCTTGGTAGGAGACAGACGGAGGAGATAAAATGCTGGAATGCACTCCCTGCATTCCAGCCGTTGCAGTAATGGACTCGGCTGCACTGAACTGAGACCACATTAAATAGTCAGTTAAGGGAAAAAGAGGAAGGAAAAAAAAGAAAACCTTTATCCATCCTGCTAATAGTCGTGTCCATGTCCATTGAGGACGGAAACAAAGAATGACGGAGCAGGGGAGATCACTGTGTTTTATTTGGTAGTCTGTCCAACCGGGTTATGGGGAGGAGTTAACCCATTAGTATGCTGCCATGCTTGTGTCAGGAAATATATATATTGTGGTAGTTTGGGAATATAGCACAATGATGAGCTCTAAGACACCACTCTTGAAGCCGTCTTTAACCACCTGCTGTCCGGCTGTTGTAATTAAACAGCCGGACAGCAGCTTCTTGGATGCGGGTGGGCGTTTTTAAACGCCCCTTCCTGCCGCGCACGTGCCTGCCGCTAGGCGACGCACAAGAGCTGGAACACAGCTTGAAATGTAAACAGCCAGCGATGGCTGTTTACATGCAAGTGTTCGGGCGTCTGTAGAGACACCCGATCGCTTGTAATATGCGTGCGTGTGCGCAGCCCCCCCCCCTCCCTTCACAAAAATGTAAAGATAATTGAAGTTACAAAAAAATAAAAAAAATAAAGTCACATATAAAAGCAATTTAAAAAAAATTAAAGTCCCCCGCCCCCACATGCAAACATGCGTCTAGTGCGCCTACGTGCGAAAACTATGATTGCATCCATTGCGCCGCACATGTTACATATCGCTGCGAACATTGCAGTGGGAGCAATAATTCTAGGGCCATCAATCACTGATAACACTAAACTGATGAGCCGTAACAGCTTTTAAAGCGTCGCCTATGGCCAGTTTTGGGTATGGTCGTTTTCTGCAATTTCCCAGGCACCCAGGTGGGTAATAATAAATGTTTTATAACATAACGTAGGAAGAACAGTTTTTTTTTGTTTTCTGTACTTTTTTATTATATAGAAAAAATAAAAACCCCAGTGGTGATTAAATACCACCAAAAGAAAGCTCTATCTCTCCCCAAACAACCGTATGAAATTTATCTCAGTACAGCATTGCATGATGGCATAAACGTCAGTCAAAGTACTGAACACTGAAAAATGGCCTGGACAGCTTGGTCAGCAAGTGGTTAACATAAAAGACAAACCATATACTTCAAATAATCATCTCTTTTTCATCATAAAGAAATGTAACAGTTCACTTGAATTAATTTAAATATTAATTTAAATATTCACTTGAATTAATTAAAATAACATGTTTCTGTCTCACCGATATCAAGTTGTCCAGTAGACTCGCAGTTTCTTTGTCTCAGGACTTTACTGTTGTAAGGGTAAAATGGCAAACTGGCGCACAGGAAGTGATGCTGTTGCATCAATTAGGTGACTATATAAGAACGAGCCTGCCTGCACCACATTGCTGATGGTCTTGTCAGCTTATGTTGCCTGTGTATCTGTTGGATTGCCTATGCCCTGTTTGACCTGGATTGCCCTTAGACTACCCTTCTGCTTGCTGCCTGCCCCTGACCTCGGCCTGTTCTCTGGACTTGCTCTTGCCTGCTGAGTTTGTACTTTGCTGCCTGGCTGGATCTGACCTTTGACTTCCTGGACCACGATTCCAGTCTCCTGAGCCTGCTCCTAGGCTGCCCGCCCAGTTTGATCCTTGGCCTGCTGACCTTTCTACAAGAAGTCTCCAGCACGGTGTCTGCTTCCAATCCGTGGCACTCGTGCTCCTCATCTTTCGGTCTCGTCCTTAGGTACGTGATAGTACCATCAGCCAAAAAGATGCCAGAGACCAAGGTGAGTGCGTTCTCTATGGAGACCCTTTGCCAACAGCTGTCAAATCTCACTCAGGCTGTAAAGAATAGCCAAGAAGGCTACTTCCAGCTGGAAGGACACATGGTGGTCGTAGCTTCCTCAGTCACTACAGTGCAACCTCCTGTTGCTCCTAGTCCTTTACACCCAGACTCTGCCCCTGCGGTGACTTCAAAACCTGAGTACCGGCACCGGCACTCTGGAGAAAGACATCCGTTTCGTGCGTTCAGGAATGCATGTCAGTTATATTTCAATAGTCAGCCTCGCACCTTCGCATCCACTGAAGTGGGATTTGTAATATCTCTGCTCTCTGGAGAACCCCAGTCCTGGGCTCACCACCTGCTCGAACAGGAAAGTTCCACCTTAAATTCCTTGCCTGTTTCTTTACGGCTATGGCTGAACTATATGATGATCCCAGTGATCTACCACGGTCGAGTCTGTGCTTCACTCTCTCCAACAGAGTTTGAAGGATTAAGTCAGAATTCCTTTAAGTGGGGAGCCGATACCAAGTGGAATGACTCAGCTCTCCGGCATCAATTCCACCCTGGCCTATCGGAGACTCTTAAAGATGAGATTGCTTTTGTGGGAATCCCCAATACTCGCAAGGAACTCATTCGCCTGGCCATTCAGTTAGACCGCAGAATCGGGGAGAGGCGTTTGGAACGAACCGGAGCTGCCTGGCCTACATGGCCGCTTCCTCGTGCACAATTCACTCCCTCTGCTCCTCCTCATGAACCCTCTGCAGGAACCTCCATTTCAGACCCGGAGCCATGCAACTCGGGCTGGTCCGATCTTCCTTATGCACTGAGCAGAGACAACATCGCAGACAGAATAACCTCTATCTCTACTGTGGAGAAGCCGGTCACTTTTTACGCTCCTGTCCAGTCCGTCCTAGTAAGTGCACTCCATGCATCCGTGTGTCTGACAGCTCTTTCAAGAACGGATTCTCACACATCACTCTTTTTCTATCTCTGCATGTTCTGGAAAAAAGCATCCAAGTGCCAGCAATAATTGATTACGGGGCCTGCAGCTGCTTTGTGGATAAGGACTTCGCCTTGAAACATCAAGTCCCATTAGTAGCAAAGAACCAGCCTCTGATTATCCAATTGACCGATGGATCCAATCCCAATGCCGGTCCAACCACCTTAGACACCTGTTCTCTTCTTACTGGGGCGGATAACCATCAAGAGCTGATACATTTTGATATCATTTCCTCACTACTATTTCCCATGATCCTGGGAATCCCATGGATGCAAGTGCACAACCCCTCCATCAATTGGGAGACAGGGACTCTTGCTTTTTCCTCTCCATATTGCACCCAACACTGTCTGTCTCCAAAACCTCTGCTGGGCCTGCAGTCTGAATCCCCTATGTCACAGTTCTTCCCATCCGAGTATCATGAATAGCTTGATTTTTATCGAAAATTCATCAAGAACTTTTCGCTATCATTAGCCCTATTACCCAGCTCACCAAGCCAGGACTTCATTTCCAGTAGTCTCCATCCGCACAGGTTGCTTTTGACAAGTTCAAGAAACTTTTCACCTCGGCTTCTATTTTAATTTAACCTGACCCCTGAGAGCTATTCTCTCCCGGCGAGAAGTTGTTGCTTCACCCTGTGGCCGCCTTCTCCCGGAAGCTTAGCACTGCTGAGGGGAATTCTAATGTGGGTGATCGGGAGCTTTTGGCTATAAAATGTGGACTTTCAAGAAAAAGAGGGACTGTTTATTTTTTTGGGGAGGCCTGGTGTTTGTGCCTCCGGAAGTACGCCTCCCTGTCCTTAGAATGTGTCACGATCATCAACTGGCCGGCCACTTCGGGGTTTACAAGACGGTTTAATTGGTGCAGCGGTGCTTCTAGTGGCCCGGTTTGAGGAAAGATCGCCAGTCTTACGTCCGCTATTGTGTCACTTGCATCCGGAACAAAACGGAACGGTCCCGATCATGGGGGCTGTTACAGCCACTCCCCATCCCGGCCAAGGGATATGATCGGCATGGATTTTATCGTTGAGGTGAATCCTTCGGAAGGCTTCACCTCCATCTTCATCATTGTGGATCGGCTCACCAAGATGGCGCACTTCGTCCCAATGGTCAGTACCCCGACCGCCTCTGATACCATTCGGGCCTTCTTCAGAGAAATTGTGTGCCTCCACAGCATACCAAGCAATATTGTCTCTGACCGGAGCGTTCAGTGAACTGCATATTCAAGATGAGGTCGAACCAGTGATCTATAAAGTGGCAAAATTATTGTTTTGTCTCTACAGTACATTCCCTTTTTAATACCTGACAGTACTTTGTTGGCTTTGTTTGCCGCAGCCTGGCACTGCAAGTTATTATTGAATCTGCGGTCAATTATGACCCCCAAATCTTTTTCCATTTCTGAGTTCCCTAGTGGAGTACCTATTATTCTGCCTATGTGTATTCTGCTTGCCTGTTTTTAACCTCAAAGTGCATTACTTTACATTTCTCGACATTAAACCTCATCTGCCATGTAGTTGCCCACTCCCCTATTTTATTCAGGTCCTCCTGTAATGATATAATGTCTAAGTCCGTGTCTTTTACTCTCCCAATTTTAGTATCATAAGCAAACACAGAGACATTGCTATCGACTCCCTCCCCAATATCATTAATAAACAGGTTAAATAGTATTGGGCCTAGCACAGAACCCTGGGGCATGCCACTCTCAACCTTACAGATATGAACAAAAAAAGCGCCAGATAGGACTGCTTAACCAGGATATAACAGTACAATAAAAAGCAAAGTCTGTTTAAAATTGAAGCAGGTTGTGGAAAGTCTGCAGGATGCTGACCCAAACCAGCCAGGGGGACTGCAAAATTTAGGGGAAAAACACAAACAAGGGGCGCCTTTCCTGGTGCAGACAAATTTATTAAGAACAAAAGCAAAGGTGAATGTGAAACATACTCACAAAGGTCGACATGATTACAGTTTGAAAAGTAAGTACATGGACCAAAGAAGAAGCCTGTGATTGCTGCACAGCCGTGTCTGTGTTTACATGCAAGTGTTCGGGCGTCTGTAGAGACACCCGATCGCTTGTAATATGCGTGCGTGTGCGCAGCCCCCCCCCCTCCCTTCACAAAAATGTAAAGATAATTGAAGTTACAAAAAAATAACAAAAATAAAGTCACATATAAAAGCAATTTAAAAAAAAATTAAAGTCCCCCACCCCCACATGCAAACATGCGTCTAGTGCGCCTACGTGCGAAAACTATGATTGCATCCATTGCGCCGCACATGTTACATATCGCTGCGAACATTGCAGTGGGAGCAATAATTCTAGGGCCATCAATCACTGATAACACTAAACTGATGAGCCGTAACAGCTTTTAAAGCGTCGCCTATGGCCAGTTTTGGGTATGGTCGTTTTCTGCAATTTCCCAGGCACCCAGGTGGGTAATAATAAATGTTTTATAACATAACGTAGGAAGAACAGTTTTTTTTTGTTTTCTGTACTTTTTTATTATATAGAAAAAATAAAAACCCCAGTGGTGATTAAATACCACCAAAAGAAAGCTCTATCTCTCCCCAAACAACCGTATGAAATTTATCTCAGTACAGCATTGCATGATGGCATAAACGTCAGTCAAAGTACTGAACACTGAAAAATGGCCTGGACAGCTTGGTCAGCAAGTGGTTAACATAAAAGACAAACCTTATACTTCAAATAATCATCTCTTTTTCATCATAAAGAAATGTAACAGTTCACTTGAATTAATTTAAATATTAATTTAAATATTCACTTGAATTCAGTAAAAACAGGCAAGCAGAATACACATAGGCAGAATAATAGGTACTCCACTAGGGAACTCAGAAATGGAAAAAGATTTGGGGGTCATAATTGACCGCAGATTCAATAATAACTTGCAGTGCCAGGCTGCGGCAAACAAAGCCAACAAAGTACTGTCAGGTATTAAAAAGGGAATGTACTGTAGAGACAAAACAATAATTTTGCCACTTTATAGATCACTGGTTCGACCTCATCTTGAATATGCAGTTCACTGAACGCTCCGGTCAGAGACAATATTGCCAGCAAAAAAGATTGTGTGATGACGCGTTTCTGGGGTCACGCCCCCTTCATCAGATCTCAACCTTAGACCAATGAGAAAAAGAGTCATTTTTACATATCTTATTACATTCCTTGTAGCTCTGGAATGCCAAGGCAGCCCCCTCCATCTTATATTTTATAAATGCCAGCTTCTTTTCTTTGATGTGTTGTTTTACCGTTTTGTTTAACCATGCAGGCTTAGCTCTCGATCTTTTTTTGTTTGTTCCCCGATGGTATGCGTTATGTAATGTATTCTTAAAACAATCCCACATCTTGTCAGTGTTCATTGTTAGAAATAATGTGTCCCATTTATTGTCATACACCAGATGGTGCAGCTTATCGAAGTTTGCTTTTCTGAAATTTAGCCTTCTTGTCAGGACAACACACTTCTTCTGTACCCAATATTAAAAATAATTACCTTGTGATCACTATTACCCAAAGTATCCCTAATTTCTAATTTCAAAGTATCCCTAATAATCTTTATTATTGGAGATTAATAAATCTAGTATAGGGGCGTGGCTTACCTATGGCACCGGCTGGACATGTTTAACTGAAGCTCCCGCTCCATCCCCGAGTTGCCTGTGACACAAGGACACTTCGCCGGACTCCCTTGCTTTCCTCATGGTGGGGGAAAGAGGCCAGAAGTCGGGCTCTGCCAAGAGACCGAACGCGGGCTCACTCAAGCGCCTATGGGCGGCGGAATCCCCGCCGGAAGACCGCCGGGCCTTGCACTCGCCTCCAACCCTCTCGCCAGCGCGGCCTGCGAAGGCCTCTACTCACCATCGCCGGCCTGAGCGTGATGATACCTCGGCCCAGTCGGAGGTGGAGGGCTCGGACGACGGCTCCGAAATGTCGATGCGCACCTTGGCACGATCCATGTCGACCAAGCTGGAGCTGTCGGCAATGTTCCTCCGCCTGGAGACCTCTATTAAGTCGGACCTGGCGGCGCTCGGGTCCGAATTTTCGCACACGTTGCACCGCGTGGGGGCCGCGGAGGACCGCCTGGATGAACACGCTCAGGCCATCCGGGAGCTTCAGAATCAGGGTAAACTATCCTGGCTCCACACCCACCAAGCCCTGTACAAGATCGAGGACCAGGAGAACAGGAACCGCAGGAACAACCTGCGCCTCTGCGGCCTGCCTGAAGCCACGGGTGACGCGGACCTCGCGGACACCGTCAGGGGCATCCTCAACTCCATCCTGGGTCGACCCCCTACCTCTACCCTCCTGTTTGATCGGGCGCACAGGGCCCTGCGGCCCAGAGCACTGGCGGGAGAGCTACCCCGCGACGTCATAGTGCGGCTCCACTATTACTCAGATAAGGCCCACACCTCTAGTCCTCCTCTGAAGTGGACTTCGATGGGGCAAAGATTCAACTCTTCCCTGACCTCTCACCGGAGACCCTCGCTCGCAGGCGACAACTCAGGCCCCTCTTGAAGTTGCTGAAGGATGCTCACATCCCATACCGTTGGGGGTTCCCCTGCCTCATAGCTACCCGGGAGGGTAAATCAGCGATCCTCCGCTTCCCTGAGGAGTTGGCAGATTTTTGCACCAAGCTGGAGATTTCCATGCCAGATTTGCCTGATTGGGCCGACCGACCACCAGAATGGCGTATCTCCCCCTCAGCTCACTGGCAACAAGCTGCACCGAAACCCCAGAGGGGCTCCCGGCGCAGGCCTTCACCCTACTCTGCCCCGGGAGATTGAGTATACTACCGCCCTCTTACCGTTAGGCGGGCATTCCCACACATTGTTGCTCGCTTAGAGCTCCACTAAGGTGCCCTCTCCTGCCACCTGTCAGAGGCACCGGGCGAAGTTGTCCTTTATTACTATGTCACATGTTTGATCTGAGTTGGATCGTTATGTTATGGTTTTCTTCTTCACAACTGTTTGCCAAAAGTTCCAGCGTCATGTGTGTAATCCGACGCATCGGAATCCACAGAGAGGTCCAAGGACTGGGATGAAATAGTGGGTCCTGGAGGGGTCGGCCTGGCCATCTGCTTCATGCATTCTCTCACAGAATGCTCCACCATGGCCGCTATGTCTCTAGGAGGGGAGACATGATCCAGTTCTTCCCAGGTTTTCCGGATTTGGCTGGGGTTCCTGGAACTTGGAAATTTCAAAGAGCATTGGGAGGGATGGAATCTCCAATCCTAGGTCCGGACTTTAGTAGTGACCAGCACCGAGTGGTTGTGCACCTGTGCACAGCCCTTATGAGGAGGATTCTGGGTCAGGTTCAAGGCTCCACCTGGGTGACAGAGGAGGTCTCTGCAGGAGTCAGGAGGGCTCCACCCTGGGACCAGTCTGTGGCTGGCGGACTGAGGAGTGTGTCACCTGTGTGGTGAAAAGCATTTGGTAATCAGACAACCTAAAGTCGGTGGATTTTGAAAGTGCTATTTTGGATGAAGAATTTTATAGCTTAGAGGGGCAAGACAAGACCCAGGACGGAGATCCAGATCGCCCTTTAGTTTCGGATCGAAACAAGCCTTGTGGTCACACTGAGCCTTGGCTATAGCATCCTGCAGCACCTGGATGTTGGAACGCAGAAACTGCATTCTCTCCAGAACCGCCGGAACCTGGGCATTGGGGTTAGGCATGAATGCAGGGTGGAACCCGAAGTTTATAAGAAACGGGGATTGGCCAGTTGCTGAATGAACAGAATTATTGTAAGCGAATCCCGCAAATGGGAGCAAAGACACCCAGTCATCCTGAGTGAAGGAGAGGAAGCACTGGAGGTACTGCTCAAGCGTTTGATTGGTCCGTTCCGTCTGACCATTCATTTGCGGGTGGTATGCTTTGGAAAAAGTGGTTGGCAATCCCAAAAGTCCTGCATAGCTCCCTCCAGAATTCAGCTAAGTATATCGCATGTATTTTGTATGCACTCGGGGAGGGGGGAGGCTTCAGGCCGCACGCGTGTGAGTCCCCCTGCATTTTTGTATGTGGACTACAGGCCCTGCCGTAGGAGGCCCTCCACCCCCTCTAGGCCATGCCTTCCCAGGGAGCCCTTGGCCCCGCGAAAAGGCATCTGCTGCCGTGCTTACGGCACTTAGCGTAAGGCAGATTAGTCTGCCCATGTCTGGTCTTGTTCCCTTCTGTTTCCTCCCTGCCTTTGTATACCTCCCCTTTGTATGTACCTTATGTGTTGTGAACTTGCTCGGGTCTTCAAGGTCTTTGGCGGGGACCCCCTACGGAATATATCAATGGCGGCTTTAAAAATAATCACGTATAATGTACGGGGCCTTAACTCCCCACGTAAACGCTACCAGATCCTGGCGGAGATTGACAGAGGCGAAGCAGACGTAGTCTTCCTTCAGGAGACGCATCTCTCCTACATCTCTCCAACACTGATTAAGGCCCGCAACTATCCGCTCTGGTACTACAGTGCATCCCCCACTAAACGTGCTAAGGGAGTCGCTATTGGGTTCCGTGGGGGTCTCTCGGTGCAAATCAGAGATCGCCTGACTGACCCGGAGGGTCGTTATCTTATTCTGCAGGTAGCTATTCAGGGTGTAGAGTTTACGTTGGTTAACGTGTATGCCCCGAATGTACATCAGGTGTCCTTCTTGAGACGGGTCCTAGGCAAAATTGAGGATTTCCGTAAAGGTAGACTCCTTCTGGCGGGGGACCTGAACCTATGCATAGATCCACTACTGGACTCATCCTCAGGGGCCACACGCAATCCGCCTTCCCATCTTGCTTCCTTGCCCAGGGCCCTCCACAAGTCTCAGCTGGTGGACGCTTGGCGCCTCCTTCACCCAGGGGTCCGAGACTATACACACTTCTCCTCGGTCCACTCCAATTATTCCAGGATTGACGTGATCATGGTGGATCACACTCTTCTGGAAAACTTGCAATCAACGGTGATCCTGCCTACCACGATCTCAGATCACGTGCCGGTAATGCTCTCACTGTCTCTGGACTCCCTGGGTGTCAGGACGTTTAATTGGAAACTTAATGATTCCTTATTGCACGATCAGCTGATCTCTGCAGATCTGTCGCAGACTATAGCTTCCAATTTCGCTACCAACACCTCCCCCGAGGTCTCGGCGGCATGCCCGTGGGAAGCCCACAAAGCTGTTCTGCGGGGCAGGCTGATGGCTGTGGGGGCCAGGCGTAAGAGGGAAAAGATGGTGACCATGGCGGCATTGCTCAAGGAGATTCAGTGTTTAGAAACGTCCCATAAGAGTCTACAAGATCCCCAGACCCTCCAAGAACTATTGTCCAAACGCGGTGAATTACGACTCCTACTGGAACAGAACACCACGAAAGCCTTTAATATAGTCTCACGTAAGTATTACGAACTGGGAGGTAAACCGGGTAGATTCTTAGCGCGGGCATTGAGAACGAAAAAATCAGTCACATACATCTCTAAGATTAAGACGAATAAGGGATCCATGGCACATACCACCACGGCCATTGCCGAGGTTTTCCGCAATTATTACCAGGACCTCTACCAAGTAAACGATTCAGATGACCCTGTAACCCAGGGGTGCCCACAAGGTCGATCGCGATCTACCAGTCGATCGCGTAGCGATCACTGGTAGATCGCCATGTCCTCTCCTCCTCCAATGCGTCTAGATTGGAGGGAATCAATCTGTACCTTCAGCGAGCCTCCCTACCCAGGGTGCCTGATTCTGCCCTTTTGCAGCTTGACGCAGACATCTCAGAACTAGAATTTAAGTCGGTCATCAAAAGCACTCCACTGCGTAAAAGCCCGGGCCCAGACGGGTTCACCCTTCTTTACTATAAACGCTTTCAAGACATTTTAGCCCCTCACTTTTGCTCCTATGCCAACGCTGTCTCCAAAAATACCCCCATGCGCTCAGAGTCCCTAACGGCCCACATCACTGTTATAGCCAAACCTGAAAAAGATCCCTCGAGCTGTGCCAGTTACTGGCCTATTTCCTTATTAAACGTGGATACAAAACTATACGCTAAGATATTGGCGAATCATTGTGCGCAGCAAGAGAACAACTACGCGCTTTATGCCTATTTAAGACCAAAGCATCGCTCCTTAAATGCAGGCAATCTTTTTACGAATACGGCAATCAATGCGGGAAGTACCTCGCGAGAGCCCTGCGCAGGCAGCACACCCGTACGTTTGTCCCATCCATTACCTCCCCCCTAGAAACTAAGCTTACCCTCCCTTCGGCAATTGCAGATGCCTTTGCGGACTATTACAAGGCCCTGTATAACCTTCCCCCCACTCCCTCGTCCCAAGACTCCCCTCCACACTTCTCTCGCATAGCGCGCTACATTCACCAATCCGGCATGCCCTCCCTCCCAACCGCCGTCGGATCCCTACTGGAATCACCGATTACTGCACCGGAACTCGAGGCCGTGCTGAAGCTTACCCAATCGGGTAAGGCACCGGGCCCAGACGGCTTTACACTCCCCTACTACAAACGCTATCTCCACGTTCTTTCAGCCCCTTTCTTAGCAGTACTTATCTGGATTTGTCCCCTCGCGGTAGGCAAGGGACAACACCACACGGGCATTGGGCTTGATCCACTCTGCCCGGACAAAGGTCACCCCCTGCGTACTTTTATCCACTGACGCGGAGAAGGCATTCGACCGAGTGGATTGGGAGTTCCTCCGCTGCACGTTGGAGACAGTCGGTTCATGCACCCAAGAAGGACCCTCACGCCACACGCTCTCTTTCTGCTACCAGCTGCTGATCCAACCTGCTGCAACCACCCCACTATGGTTCATGTCAAGATGGGAGGAGGATCTCCAAACACGCTTCACTCCGGAGGATACAGTGAAACTGCTATCTCTGTCTTACCGTTCGTCCATAAGTAACAGATACCAGGAATCTGGGTACAAAATAGTGACCAGATGGTACCGCACACCGAAAGCTCTACACTCGCTATTCCCAGATACTTCCGATCTCTGCTGGCGATGCCAGCATCCAGCAGCAGATATGCTTCATATTTTTTGGTCTTGCCCAACCCTCTCGCGGTTCTGGGGTCAAGTTCAGGCCCTTGCCCAGAAATTTACGGACTTTCAGGTACCCTTAGACCCGGCCTTCTTCCTACTGCACCACAATACCATCCCGGCACGCAGGAGCGGCTTCTCAAACACGCTCCCTTCTCAAACACATCGTCAATGCGGCGCGGGCATGTATCCCCCCTCTATGGAAGAAGCCTACACCGCCCCACATTGGTCAGGTCTTGGACCGCATCCATGACATATACCTGATGGAGGACCTCACAAGCTCAATCAAAAATACTGTTCACTGTACATGCAACTGTCATCTTGTTTGTGAATTATGCAAACAAAAACAAAAAAAACCTTAAATAAAGAATTTATAAAAAAAAGATATTGGCGAATAGGCTTTTTCCTCTCCTTCCATCATGGATACACCCAGACCAGGTGGGCTTTATCCCGGGTAGGGAAGCCCGGGATAACGCTCATAAATCCATTAGCCTGATGCATATGGCTAAGCGTCAGAAATGTCCTACTCTGCTACTTTCCACCGATGCAGAGAAGGCATTTGACAGGGTGGCGTGGGACTTTCTCCTCGCCACCCTGTCCCACCTTGGTCTGGGGGTCCGGATGCTGGAGTGGATATCGGCACTCTACGCCAATCCTACGGCACGAATTTGCATCAACGGCTCCCTATCCCCATCGTTCACCCTCCACAATGGCACCCGTCAGGGGTGTCCCCTATCCCCCTTATTGTTCGCCATCTCATTGGAACCCCTATTAGCCACCATTAGACGGAACCCCGACATCCAAGGTATCCCAACCCCGGCGGGCGAATTTAAATTGGCAGCGTACGCGGATGATATCCTGTTCTATGTCCGTAATCCACGCATATCTCTCCCACAAATATTAGCTTCAATAGACCAATATGGCTCTCTCTCGAACTTCAAAATTAATATGAGTAAATCTGAAATCCTTAACCTAACCTTGCCGGAGCAGGACATTCAGGCTCTCCTCCCCCATTTTTCCTTCCAATGGCGCCCCCATTCCATACGATAATTGGGCATTCACTTGACACGTAAACTCTTAGACCTCTACCGTAGCAACTTTATACCTTTACTGAACTTAGTAAAAGCAGATCTGAACTCCTTCTCCTTACGTACGCTGCCCTGGGTGGGGAGGATAAACGCTGTAAAGATGATGATTCTCCCTAAAGTCCTGTTTCTGTTTCAAATGCTCCCCATAGAATTATCAGGTTCGTACTTCAGGACCCTCGCCAGAATAACGTCTACCTACATCTGGCAGAACCGCGCCCCCAGGATCGCGGGCAAGATACTGGTAAGGACCAGGCGGAATGGGGGCTGGTCCTCCCAGACTTCCGGGTCTACCACGTAGCGGCCTAGATGGTAAGAGTGGTAGACTGGGTTTATGGGGGCACGGGTAAGAGTTGGGTGTCCCTGGAGACTGCGGCTTGTGGGGCCCCTCTGGGGGAGGTGATATGGTTGGCCCCTGAATGGAGGCCCTTTGCCTCTACTATGTTACCCCTCACTTTCTCAACGTTGCGTTCTTGGGATCGCCTACACCGCAGGTTCCGTTGGCCACACAACTCTAGCCTTATGCCTTTACAGGGCTCTGACTTCTTCCCCCCAGGGAGAGTAGACAGATCCTTCGCGCAATGGTCAGACTCTACCACGCTTAAATTGGGTGAAGTGTTGACAGGCACCTCTTTAACACCTCTGATAACTCTGAGGTCCAAGTGGGGCAAGGTAACACTGGATTCCTGGAAACACCGCCAGCTGTCCCACTTTATAAGTTCACTCCCAAAACCTCTAAGAACGCCCCGAGACTATACCTTCATGGAATCCATTCTGAGCTCCGAATCGGCACCCACTCATTGCCTCTCTTACTTCTATAAGGCCATTCTCACCGAGGAACACGTCACACCCCCGCCTTACCTACGCAAATGGGAGATGAACTTTCACCGCACTCTTACTCCTGAGGAAAGATCTCGAGTAATGGCACTGGTTACTACCTCCTCCATAGACGTCCCCATTTTAGAAACTAATTATAAGTTATTATCAAGGTGGTACTACGTACCTACCAAAATGCACGTGATTGATCCCCTCCTTGACCCTCACCGCTGGCGGTCGTGTGGGAATCCAGGTTCCTATGCTCATATTTGGTGGGAATGCCCGTTGATCATACCTTTTTGGACACAGGTGATTCAGCTCATTAACCACATCAGTGGTGAGCAGCTTCCGATAGATCCCTGGGTGGTTTTGTTTCACCTCACCACTGAGTCCCTGCGAACCTACTGGAAATCCATAGTCCCAGGCGTGTTTAATGCGGCCAAATCTCTCATACCGAGATGCTGGGGATCTGCCAATATTCCCTCCCTGCAGGACTGGTTTCGGAAAGTGGATAACATCAAACTGATGGAGGAATTATTGTACACCTCCAAGGACTCGTACTCTACATTCTATAAGAAATGGTCATGCTGGTTGGCCTTCCAGGACTCTGCTACTTACTGCTCCCACTTGCTTGACATAGAGAAATGATCTGAGATGGACAACGAGGGTGCGAGACTCGCCCTGGTAATGGTTGATATGTGTCTACTCCTGAGAGGATAACACTTTTGGGGGTCCTATGTTTATCTGTTTATCTGTATTGTTTATCTGTTTCTTTTGTGGCTACATAGCTATACGCACAGGATAACACCCAGCCTGAACATACACTGTGAGATTGCGCACAACCGGATAACGCTTAAGCCTTAGCGTATATAGCATCTATGGAACCCTAGAGCAAGTTCACAAACACCCCTCCTCACCCCATCCTGTCTAGTCTCCCCCCCCATTCCTTCCCCCCTACCCGCGTCATTGTCTTTCCCCTTGTTAGCGGCTGTCTGATACGGGGGGCATTGACTCACTAAATACTGTTATGTATCGATTGCACTGATAATCTACCCCCTGTTATTGTATTGTGTTTTATGTATATCACCTGAAAAATCCAATAAACCGAAATAATTAAATAAATAAATAAATCTAGTATAGCATTCTTCCTGGTTGGGCCCTCAACCATTTAGTCCATGAAATTTTCCCGCAACAGGTCTAGGAAACGGCCTGCCTTTATAGAATGAGAGGTTCTGTTTGACCAATCAATATCCGGGTAATTGAAGTCACCCATTATAATAACATTTCCCTGCTTCCCAGCCAATTCTATTTGAGAATGTAGTCTGGTCTCCTCCTCTTCCCCTATATTCGGGGATTTATAACACACACAAAATAAGTTTACCACTAGATTCGGTCTTTTCTAGTTCTAGCCACAACGACTCCACACCATCACTACTATCTGCCCTAATGTAATCTCGTCTATGTACAGTTAGGTCGTTTTTCACATACATGCATACTCCTCCCACCTTTCTACCAACCCTGTCCCTTCTGAACAGGTTATACCTTTGTACATTAGGCTGTCTACCCAAGTTTCTGTTATTCCCACTATATCGAAGTCCTCTTCAAGTAACATGAGTTCGAGCTCTTCTAATTTGTTCGCTAGACTTCTAGCATTTGTGTACATATATTTTAATTTAGCGCTAGTAATACAAGATTTGTTATTGCTCGTACCTGGTTCACAATTATTTACCTTATCCGAACTTATAGTAGGGAAATTACTAATTTGTACGTTACTTCATAGTTTGACTGGAGTGAGCCTGGAGTGCCCTTTTTTTTAACTGCCCCTGAAGTTACATATGTATTTTTCCCCATTTTTATTCCCTCCCCCCATTATCTAGTTTAAAAGCTCTTCCAGTCTTTTAATCATTTTCTCCCCCAAAAGTGCTGCACCTTCCCCTTTAAGATGCAGCCCATCTCTGCTATAGAGCCTGTAACTGACTGAGAAGTCAGCCCAGTTCTCCATGAATCCAAAGTCCTCTCTCCGACACCAGCTTTGCAGCCACTTGTTCAGTTCCCTCAACTCTCGCTGCCTCTCTGAAGAGGCGCGGGGCACCAGCAGTATCTCAGAAAATACTACCGCGGAGGTCCTTTTCTTCAACCTTGCACCTAAGTCTCTAAACTCACTTTTTAGGACACTCCATCTGCCTTCAATTTTGTCATTGGTGCCGATGTGCACCACGACAGCTGGGTCATGCACAACCCCACCCTGTAACCTGTCCATCCGTTCCGCATGGTGTCGAACACGAGCCCCCGGTAAGCAACAGACTGTTCGACGCTCACTGTCCCTATGGCAGATTACCCTGTCAGTCTGATAATAGAATCCCCCACCACCAAAATCTGTCTTTCCTGCCCCTCCATCCTGCTCCCATCCTTACTGGAGCAGTCACTCTCCCTGCAGATAGAGGAAGCATCCTGCTCCAGCAATGTCACCCCTGAACTAATATTCCCAACATCCTGCAACCTGGCATATTTATTGGGGTGTGGTTCAGGGCTGGCCTCTCTCCCTCTACCCCACCTTCTAACGGTCACCCAGCTACCCACCTTGGGATCCTGCTCCTCCTCCACTCCAACCTCATCCTCTATACTGCCCTCCACCAGAACCTGATGCATCAGATCCAGACTCCTTTCCATGTTGTTTATGCTCCGCAGTGTTGCCAGTTTATTTGAGATTTAGCTCCAAACAGTAGCGCATTGAGGACACGTCCACTCGCTGAAATCTTCATTTAAGGGCTTCCTTGCCCACTTTTATTAAACGAAAGTTCACAAACATAAAGCAATTACCATCACAGGGGTTCTTTAGCATCCCTTGGCAGCACATGCCCATCCAGCCTCCTGACTTTACATTTTCAGCACCGCTGCTCCGTGCTCAGACCTCTGTCTGTTCCTCCAGACAGCCTTAGTCGTGTGCTCACCTGCACACTGGGGGGTTTTCCAATCCACAGCACCCTGCTGCACTGGACCTACTCTGACTCCTGGGCGGAGCCTTCCTTTATTTTAACTTTCAAAAGTATTTTATTAAGTTTTTCAAAATACAATAAAACAATAAGATAGCACATGATGCACAAACAGTATAGCATACAATTGCGTCTCAGAGTCTTCCACATTAGCATAGTCAGGTCGTAAGAGGGGATCACAAAAAACCATACACACAATGCATAATCATTCTGTGAAACAGAACATATCTATCCACCTACTCTTGCCAAATTATCCCCCATCAACAAAAACAAAACAGTCCGAGAGGAATAGTGATCCACCTGTGTCTGAGGCAAATATTTGGTATGACCTCCTCCATAGCTATATACATAGAAGACTTTCCGTCCAACATCAATGTACTAAACAGCTCACATGCGTGAGCCTAAAGAAGGAAGAAACAGAAAAGAGGAAGAAGAAAAGGAAAAAGATACTAAAAGAAGCAGAACAGCTTAAGAGTCCGAAAAGAGTATATCCATCCCCGACCAGATAGCCCAACATCTACTTAACCACTTGCTGACCGGGGTGTTTATACCCCCTTTCTGACCAGGCCATTTTTCAGTGTTCAGCGCTGCAGTACTTTGACTGACATTTATTCCGTCATGCAACGCTGTACTGAAATTAATTTTATACAATTTTTTGGGGACAGACAAAGTTTTCTTTTGGTGGTATTTAATCACCACTGCGGGTTTTTTTTTTACTGTACAATAAAAAAAGTACCAACATTTTTGAAAAAAAACCTGTTCTCCCTACGTTATGTTATGAAACATTTATTATTACACAATTTTTTGGTAAAATATAAAAGACGGGGTCACGTCGGGTAAATAGACACCAAACATGTCAATCTTTAAAATTGTGCGCACCTGTTAAATCGCAAAAAACTACCACACTCAAAATTGACCATAGCAGACACTTTAAAAGCTTAAGCCGCTCATCAGTTTAGTGTTATCTGTGATTGATGACCCTAGAATTATTGCTCTCATTCCGACGTTTGCGGCGATAAGTAACATGTGCGGCGCAATGGATGTAATCGGCCTTTTTGCATGCAGGCGGGCTTGACGCATGTGTGCAGGTGGGGGCGGGGGACTTTAATTTTTTTTAATTTTGATGGCTTTGATATGTGATTTTTAAAAATGTTTGTAACAAATTTTTTTAAACCCTTTGTTTTTACTGAACTTTATTGCTATCACATAGGGAGAAAACAAGCTCCCTATGTGATATCCAATTTGCAGTGACAGATCCTCTTTATGGAGACATCAGGGGTCTTTAAGACACCTAATGTCACCTAGGGACCCCCAGAGAAGCTGATGAAGCAGAGACCTGCTTCACCAGCTTCTCTCCGGTTTCTGTACCCGAGAGTGACACTGAATGCAGGCAGTGATGTAATACACATCACTGCCTGCATTCAGAAGAGGAGATCAAAAGGAGCTCGAGTACTGAGCTCCATTTAATCTCCGGCCGCAGAGCTTCTGTGCTGGTCCCGGGCTCACACTGGGAACAGCAGAGCCTGGGATCGCCAGCAGCGGCGGCGACGGAGGGGGGGGTGCACACCCGACCGCATATTACAAGCGATCGGGCACGCTTGTATGTAAACAGCCATCGCTGGCTGTTTACATTCAAAGCCGGTTTCCCCACCCGCCCTCAAGAAGCCGCTGTCCGTCCGTTTAATTACAACGGCCGGACAGCAGGTAGTTAAACATTAAAAATAGAACCCAAAAAAAATAACAAAACAAATTGTACAATGAAAGCTACCCGTTCTCCAGCACCCCTGTATATAACATCCAGGGGGTCCAGGTCAATTCAAAGCATTTTTCAGTATCTTGAAGGATGCTGTGAAGTTTCTCATGGACTATAATCCATGACATTTTTTGTTTGACCAAGTGGAATGGAATTGTTGGCAATTTCCAAGCCCTAGCTATGGTTATTTTGGCTGCCAACAGAAAGAAAGTAATTCATTTATCCAAAGCTTTAGACAGTCCTGGAATTGGGCAATTCAGCAACACATATTGGGGATCTCGTGGAATCCTCACCCCAGTAACCCTAAATATTAGGGCATAAAGCTGGTTCCAAAAAGGTCTCAATCTAGGGCATTCCCACCATATGTGATACATTGTGCCCGGGTGAGCACATCCCCAGAAACAATGAGGAGAAACGTCTGGGTATATTCTCGCTAGTCTGGTAGGAACCATATATTACCTAGATCAGTGGTCCTCAACCTGTGTAGCCTCAGGCCCCTCATTTGTCCATGGTCATTAAATCGCGACCCATGTCGAACCGCACTGCAATGGAACGCACGGCATTGCAATACCACGCGTTACGGTGCAGGTGATTGACCTGTGGGCGGGAGGTGCGTTTGGGGTGCCATCTAAATGAATGACAACGCAATGCACCTCCCACACCCTAGTAGGTGCGATTGCATGGTACAGTGTGTTAATCGCACAGGACCATTCGATTATTACACTGTACTAGTGTGTGGTTGTTTGTCAGTGTTTTTGAGGTCCCTTTCAGACACAATCTTACACACACACAAACACGCCAAAAAAATATTTTTTTTATTTAAAATCCATCCAGTCTCCCTAGCTAACGAGAACTGGAGGGGATCCTCAGCCTGGGGTCCAGTGTGGGCTGCTGTGCTGTGACAGAGCTCCATCCATGTGTGCATTGCAATCCCCTTGCCCGCCCTGTAGAGATGCCCGGAGACAGAACATGACGTCACTCCAGTCCAGGTACCTCTACAGGATATGCGAGAAAGCTGTAATCAATGCATGTAAGGATGGCGCTCCCTTGCACCCATAGCTCCAGCCCACCCCACCTTAAGCTGACTCTCGGCGCCGAGCAGCATATGAATGGCTGCTTTGCACAAGAACGGACAGTGCTACGCTAAGTGGAGGCTGAGAAGCCTCCCACCTAGAAATGTGGAAGGGACGCGGCGACCCACTGAACATGGTGTCGCGACCCACTTTTGGGTCACGACCCACCAGTTGAGAACCAAGGACCTATATAACACCTTATAATTAGCTTCTATTAGTGAAATTTTGAGTAAACCAGAGGACACATGGGAACAACATTGATGCCAGACATCCAGTGGAATAACCATTTCCAGGTCCTGTTCCCAGGCTAGCATATAGGGTATTTACTTTCCGAGTCTACCAGGACGGAATAGATCAGCATGACACCCCCCCCCCTCCC
>NW_017306643.1:896576-914848 GCF_000935625.1 Nanorana parkeri | reverse complement strand
CTCTGGGGGCTGTTTTGGCCCCAGCTCCAAGACACCAATGTTCGTAGGTTGTTTTAAAGGGAGACATCACGTTAGGTGTTTTCAGAGAACCTAAAAAGTGTAACAATTGTCTATAGTGAAAGTATTCAGAAGATGGCATGTGCAAAACCTCCCGACAGTAGGTCAAAGTAAGTGGCTTACGACCTTTAAAGAATTGTGCTATGCGGTATTCTTTACCGCATAATGCGGTATTCTTTACCACCAATGGAACACTCCAGGAGATCCCCCGAGGGGGAAATTAAGATTATGGAAGACGGAGCCAGAGGAGTATGAGGCGACACCAACCCACCTCCCCTTCGGAATGAGTCACATACCATCATAGAACAAGACAAGGTCGGGGCCAGAATGACCGGCCTCTGCCTCAGGGACAGGCTTAGAGGCATCAATTGGTGTACCCGAGGCAGAGAGAGATTCCATTAGGATCCAATCTGGTGTGTATCCCTGGTCATACACAGAGGAGAGCTGAGCCACCCGTGCTGCCTTATAGTATTGCAAGAGATTGGGAACACCCAAACCCCCTGTCCGTTTGGAACGATGCAGTACAGTTTTCAAGAGTCTAGGATGTTTTCCATGTCCAACACCTTTATTTTAAAGGCTGTGCACACCTGTGCCATCAGTATGCACTGGCCACTCAGAATCTGGACACAGGAAGGGAGATTACACACTGGCCTTGCTCCGAACCGTAGGGGCGGACACAAGGCACAACTGACTGGCCATCTAACACCTCCATTACCGCTGTCCAGTTTATCTCTGGTCTCGTCAGACAATCTGTCATCCATTAAGTGGAATCCCGACCCCATCTGCACAAAATGACTCTCTCCAGGAGCCACCACTACACCTTGTTGGGGTTCCCCGTAGACACACCAAGGTCTTTTTATGTGTGCGTTTACACCCGTAAACGCACACTCATTATAATTAGGACCTAATCCCTCTTCCTCTCTACACAGTCCTCCTCTGTCTCCACCCAGACAGTCCAAGTACCAGTTTCTCTATTGTCATCACTAGGGCGATTGTCACTATCCACTTCTTGGCAGTCTGTTGCTACTCCTACCCCGGCGATCACTTTGGGGTCCCTTGCAGTCTTCCTATTGACCCATTCAGTTACCTCACTCCGGTCAAGACTCAAGTCCTTGCCAGTAGGGAATTTTCTGGTCACCACTTCCATATTACTAAACCAATCAGTTTTGGTGTCGTTTCACTCTTGCTTTATTATAGTACCACCTTTGTCAGTTTGTACATGAATCACATTCATCATTGCCATTACATCAGTACCTTCTGGGATCTTCCCTATTTCCTTTTTAACCCCCTCCTGGGTTACAGGTAACATTTCCACTGGTCTTCTTTTGTCTCTGCCCTTCCGACTCTAGAGGGACCTGCTGTTGCAACACACGCCCCCTGTTCTGAAAAGTGATCAGCAGCCCCTTGGTCTAGGACAGCGGATATGTTCACCCCTCCACAGTTTAACACAAAAACATCCTTTTCCAACAAATAAGTATTTTCATGGTTATCTGTGGTAACCAAACCCTTACAATTTGTCATGTCATTATATGTTTCACCCATCTCACCATTATCAATGTCACAGTTGGGCAACACTGGATCTGCAGAGGAACCACACCCCTGGGAACGATCCTCTTCAATTGCATCTTCACAGTTCTCCATTACTACTGGCAACTGCACTAAGGGGGCTGTTCCCCCCTTAGGAAAACCTGACACATCCTTTTAACCCTTTCCTGGGTCTCAGACAAACTTTCTGCTGCATCCTCACTTTTATTAGACTCATCCACCTGATGAATTATATCAGCTGCTTAGGCAGACGCGCCTTCGTCTACAAGCCAATTAGCAGCCCCTCTTTCTGACAAAGCAGAAATATTGTGCGTCCCGTCACTGTCTAAAACAGGATCACCATTTAGGGCGATTCAAACATGTTTTATGTTTGATTCCATTTTGTTTACCAATACCTTATGCTTGTTTATCTCTGGGGTCTCAGACAATACATCTCCACCTAGAGGCAACAAACATTCAAGCAACCTATACCAATTTACATTGTCTGGGCTCACATCAAAATTATCCCATTGTTCCAATACCTCTCTCCAAGGAGACACCAAAGACTGGGTGTTAGGCATTAACTTCTCAGTCACCACAACAGATGGGGTGTCCTTGTGTTCATACAGCTCCTGCAGTTTTACCACATTTGCACTAGTCTGAGCTGGTGGCACTACATCACCCAGCTGAACATCAATACCATTATTCATTCCAGCAATTACATCATTAGACATAACATTTTCCTCATAATAATGAGCCTCTAGCTCTGCAGATACACCAAACACATGGTCACCACTGTGAGCTTGGGGCTCTCCATTAAACAAAGCAATATTTTCAAAGATGTCACTCAACTTTAACTAATTCCCATTACTAGTTGAAATGTCAACTGTGGCCAGCAGGACAGCACCATAGCTGTCCTGGATAACCTTTGTCTCCAGCTCACATGTCTCCTTAAAAGGTTTCCAAGGACACCTCTGCTGCTTTACTCACTGTCTCTAGGGGATTTAACACATTTCGACTTTTGGTCACCCCTACCACCTTTTGTCCACAGGACTCAGGTGTACGAGCAGAGACATTTTTACCATCGTTACCTGGTGGCACTAAATTAACCACCTGTGCATCCTCACTTGACACTTCACTTAAACTAATGACCGATCATATCGGCACCACAATTATCCTGGGTTGTGGTGCCGGTATGATCCTAATAAGTTCGTTATCTGCATGTTTTCACTGATGAAAACGAAATAAAAACTAAGTTAATAGGAGGAATACTATGACGCAAATAAATTGCAATTGTCTCTACAGGAGATTTAATCGAATAAACTAAAACAAAAAAACTATTTTAGAATGTGAATCTGAATTGTTTTAGTTTAGTTTCGTCGACTAAATCTCCAGTAGAGACAATTGCAATGTATTTTCGTCATAGTTTTCCTCCTATTAACTTAGTTTTTTATTTAGTTTTCATCAGTGAAAACATACAGATAACGAAAACTATGACGAAACATCTTGGTCGACTAAATTAACACTGCTTCCAGGTTAATGACAGAAAAAGTATTGAAGCCAGTGGATCAGTATGAAAGCCAAATAACTAGTATTTTTAGAAGGATAAATTGACTAGGACAGCCTCTATGCCAAGTTCAGTATTTTCATATAAAAATGCCAAGCAAACTTAAGTATTACATACGAAATCTTTTCTTACTGGTATTTTTTTTAGTTTTGCAGAAAGGAAAAGGCACCAAAGAAGATAATCTGCCATCTGTGTCTGATGCACCCCCGCCCCATGTGATTAGTGTTCCTAACCAACATTTTCTGCAATCCAATATGCCTTGTACTGGTCACAGATATAACCATGAGAATATCATGTCCTCTTTGGAACAGGGTCTTGGATGCCCTTCTCAAACAGCATACTCAGCCCTGATGAACCAGAGAGTTCCAGACCTTTCACAAGGGAGAAGCATTAATGGGAGATCAGAATGCCTATCTTCAACATTGCAGCAGTTATATAATTTATCTGCTTCTGCTACTAGATCTTCAGATGTGTCTATGCAGTCTAATGTAATGTACGGTGGACAATCAAGTCCTGCTCTTCAGTTTGCTACTGCCCAGGAGTATGATCCCTTGCATTTTCAACAGAAAATGGCTGTACCTCAGCAGCTCAGCCTTAGCCATCACTCCGTGGCAATTACAAAGTTCCGTGCCTCCACCACAATTCCTTCATCCTCATCACCTTCCATTTCTGAACCATCGGTCAATGTAATGCAATCACCACAGCTTCAACAGATCAGTTACCACTGTCCAAACACTGGGCAAAATACCATCACTTCAACAAATCAATTGACTGTGCATTCACCACCTCAGGTTACATCTGTTTTTCACCGCCTTACAAAACCTTGCCCTACCTCTTCCCCAACTGGTGCTGCTTCCACTTCATTAACATGCTTACCTGTGTCTAGTTCATCCAATCCTCAGCTGCAAAAAATGCAGTTCAAACCTCCCACTTTAGGTGTAGCAGCTTCATCACAAACACTCAACCCCATGGCTCATTCTGGACAACTTTCTGCTCAAACGCATAGACTTGGACTGAGTAGGCTTCCCTGCCCTGTCACTCTTGGGCACCATGCAGTTCAGAACTCTTCTTCATTCCATCCTGACAACTCACTTTCTGAGGAGCCTGAGAATGATGGTGATTTGCATTTCCAGACTGTTGGTTTGCAGGACATCACTCTGGATGATGGTAAGAAATTTAGAATACCTCAAATGTAAAATTTGTGTAACATTTGCGTAATAGGTTCCTATTACATTTGCGGGGGACATACTGCATGTGCCCTATAAAATGGTTAAATATATGTGTAATTTGATTTGTAGATTGTACATGTTATAGAAAATCTGTTTATCTGCATATACAAATTTCAAGTGACAGCAAGTTCTGTTGTTGCATGGTATTAACTATTTATTTAATGCATGTATATAGCGCCAACAGCGCATACTACAAATTTATGCATTCACATCAGTCCCTGCCCTCAAGGAGCTTACAATCTAAGGCTTCTATTTCACATACACATGGGCTACGGTGATTTAGACTGGAGCCAAGTAACATAGTAGGTGAGGTCCATCCAGTTCAACCTGTGTGTGTGTGTATATATATATTTCCTGACACCCACATGGCAGCATACAAATGGGTATGGCTCCACCCCCAGCCCAATCACAGGACCAGTTATACTATAAATAAAGCACGCCTCCCAAGGCATCCATTTATTTTTCTGTCCTCACTGCTCAAGCCGATTATACTAAGAATATTTAGATTTTTGCCCTCACCTTGCCGGTTTCTTCTGGCCTGCCGCACAGGTTCAGCCTCTCCTGTTGCGAAGTTCCCTGTGTTCAGGTGGCTAAATGCAATCTTATAAGGGAATAGCAGTGGGTTAAACACTTGCTTAGCCTCCTCGTCTTGTGACTGCAGAGAAGAACCGTGACTCAGCTGCATCATCAGAAACTATGATTGTACTGGAATGATCACATGCGTGACAAGTAGGATCCACTCAAATTTTAAAAAAATTAGTTTAAGAAATTAATGTGCTACTATTTCCTATGGCTTTGCAGTGCTGCTTGCTCTGGCTGAATCTTCTGAATATCTGTAAATCCATTCAGTTTTCCATGTGTGCTTAAACCTTACAGGTACATTGCAGGGAAGTATGTGATTCTGTGGTGCTACTAATGCCTTAGCTAAATCTTGCATGTTTTTGCCTAAAGCATCAATTTGCATGCTTGTGGTGCTTTGCTACTAAAGCTTTAACTGGATGTTACAGAAATGTGTTGTTTGCTAACTCTGTCAGCTTCAACCTTGTGCCTTAACTCTTTTGGTGCCTTTCATGTTAGTATTTTGCAGTCACCTGTGGTTCCTCAGTGCTGTTAATGTTTTATATGTTACTTATGGAGTTGTTGCTTCATTGCAGGCTTAGTCTGCCTGTTATTCAGTAATCTTTTTCATGGTCCTATGTATAGAGCAGTGTTGTTAGTGACAAGATCCTTTTGTGCTATAACCTTGAGCACATAAGAATGTGGCTTCCAGGTAAACAGCATTGTTGTTCGGGTCAAGCAGGTTCTGACAGGTACTGTTTAATCATATCATCCTCTTCAGTTTATCTGTGTTAGCAAAGGTTGGATCATGTATTCAATTACCAAATGTCATTAACCTCCTTCCCCAAGAGACCAGCTACATTCTATAAGGTGAGGGTCAGGTAGGTATGAAGATAACAAATAAAAAAGAGAGTGCAAATGCATGGGCATAATGAATTGTAAATCTCTTCACCCTATTGACAGCACTGTTCCTCAGAGTGCATATGCAGGGGTAATGGATTGTAAATCTCTCCAGCCCTTTGCCACCACTGCTACTCAGAGTGCACATGCATGGAATTCTGGATTATAACTCTCATTACCAGTACTGCTCCCCAAAGACAGAGTAAGCTGCTCAATTTGGGATGAAAGGTCCTTTTCAAGCTGTGATAAAGCAGATGCAAGATCCTGCAATGCAAGATGCTGCTATTGTAGTCCAGCTAGCTAAATGCATCCCAAGGGGCAGCAGTAAATAAAGAGGCAGGAAGGTGGAGGTCTGAAGCCTTAAACAGAGGTGGTGTACTTGATGAACTGTCAATTACTAGCCCAGTCAAGCGGCTACATCCACAAATTCCCCTCTAGCCCTATGGCAGTTGGTTACAGAGTATTGCCCTGGCAGACCCATAGGCCAGTAATGGCTCTTACTTGCGAGGGCAGTCCATACTTGGCCTAAGAACACATAAGTAGACCTTTTGGCTAGCAATAAGGTCTCAGGGGCATGGTAGTTTCTTAATGAATTGATGGGCAGCACAGTGGCGTAGTGGTTAGCGCTTCTGCCTTGTAGCACTGTGGGGTCCCTGGTTTGAACCGCCGCCAGGTCACTATCTGCAAGGAGTTTGCATGTTCTCCCTGTGCATGCGTGGGTTTCCTCCAGGTGCTCTGGTTTCCTCCCACACTCCAAAGACATGCTGGTAGGTTAATTGGCTCCTCTCTGAAAACATTTTTTATATATGTGAGATAGGGACTTTAGATTGTAAGCTCCTTGAGGGTAGGGACTGATGTGAATGTGCAACTATGTAAAGTGCTGCGTAAATTGTCGGCGCTATATAAATACCTGTAATAAATATGCTGTAACTGTGAGTAAACTGCAGAAGTTAGAGCAGTCATTAACCCCTTCTGTGCCACAGGATCTATACAGTTTGGACACACAAATGTATTGATTAATATGAGCAAATGTGTTTGTGTAATGTAATGCTGCTGGTATGCCCTGCGTGTAATGCTGCTGGTGTGCCCTGCGTGTAATGCTGCTGGTGTGCCCTGCGTGTAATGCTGCTGGTGTGCCCTGCGTGTAATGCTGCTGGTGTGCCCTGCGTGTAATGCTGCTGGTATGCCCTGCGTGTAGTGCTGCTGGTATGCCCTGCGTGTAATGCTGCTGGTATGCCCTGCATGTATGCCCTGCGTGTTGTGCTGTGCGTATGTGTAATGTGCTGCATGTTGTGCTGTACGTATGTGTAATGCGCTGCATGTTGTTTTGTGTCGTGTGTTTGTGCTATGCCCGGTATTGGTCCAGCAAGAGAATGATTAGTTTGTTCCCAGGTACACTCGGTACATCTGTGCACAAGAAGGATAGGATGGAGTGGGGTCAGGCAGGGCAACCGGTGGCGAGTAACTTTTAAGGCCTGGCTAGTAGCCCAGGACCTGAAATTTTGAGCCCTGGGCTATAGGTTACTGTGCCTGGCAGATGTGTATTCATGTTCCTGGTCACCTATACTTCATCAAATGTGTTGCTTACCATTCAAAAGTTCTACTTTCAGTTTGTTTGCCTGTCCTTTGGCCTTCCCACAATCCTAGGTCTTTTCCAAATATTACATCCAGTCACAGCCTTCTTGAGTGAACAAGTATTCCAGCTATTGCAGCAACATCCTGCTGATGCTCATACTCTGGCATTGTTCATACTCTGGCATTCCACGGAACCATCTTAAGTTAGGCGCTGATCAAATTAAAAGCAATCGCCAAGGGGGAAAGTCAAGTGGTCTAGTGTTTTGTTGAGGCAGGTCAAGTCTCTATCCGTCTCCTTCGTGTCCCATTGTCTCAAGTTTATAGCCTCCACAAGTCTAGTTTCACCATTTGAAATGATCCTAAGAGTCTTCCAACAGGGTTCTTCAGACAACAGAGAAAACATTCCCTGTGACAGAGGTTCAGGATGATTCCAAATAGGGATGCACCAATACCGGTATTTCATTATCGTGTATGAGTACCGATATTTTTTTTCCTGTACTCGGCGATACCGAATACCAATACCGGAAGTCCTATTAAGGAAGCCAGGTGGCTTCCTGATTAGCAGGGAAGCCATCCCCATCCTTCTCGTCACTAGGTCACGAGAAAGCATGTAGCCGGCTTTCTGGCCAATCAGGAAGTCGGCTCCATGCTCCCTCGTCCCCCTGCTTCCCGGCCAAACAATAAGTCGGGTGACGCGTCATTACACGGCGCCCGGCTTCCTGATTGGCCAGCTTCCCGACCAATCAGGAAGCTGGGCAGTGTTTAATGACTCGTGCCTGACTTCCTGATACCGGAAGTATCTGGCTAGGCATCAGAGCATTTGGGCGAGTATGAGTACTTGCCCAAATACTCTGCATCGGCACGATACTAGTATCGGTATCGGTGCATTCCTAATTCCAAATATGAGATTCTTTGGTTGTGGCTAAAGTAGGCGAGCCTGTTTCAACTGTTGTCATCTATGTCCCTATCCAGTGATTGTGTTAATAAAGGATTCCTATGTGCGAATAACTTCAACAACCTCTTAGTCCAAGGTCAATGACAGTCCATTGGGGAAAAAAGGTCTCCAGCATCTTGGAGTTCAGAGAGCCTTTCAGATCCAAAGAACCTTTGTATTACTTCAATGAACAACTGGATGAGGTTTTTTTCCATAGATTTGGTGTCTGCTCAGAGATGTAGGAACTGCTCACTGCTGATGGAGGTACCTCCAATCATGGATTCAGCACTGAACTCCCCAGAATTTCCTGGCTTGACACTATAAGCCACGAAGCCCTGGGCAACAATGAATGTTTTCTTATCCAGCAGTTTCCCGTGGAGCAGCAGCAAGTCAGGTTTCCAGATCCCATCGTGATGGTAATCCCTAAGAGCACAGAGTGCAGATGCTCCTTGTCAAGAGAACTTTCTAAGAGCTAGAGTAGTGGATATTTTAATGCTTATATGTTTTCCTTCAGTCAAAATGGTGTCTGGTTCCTAAACAGGACCCACAATTATCCTGGTAGGATGATGGCAATAATTTGCTTGTGACCCATCTGTCCAGGTTTCCCTCTCTTGTAGACTCTAAGCCTGGAATCTTCTAGTCATCCTTTAATATCCAGACCTTCTACAGCAGATGCTACATCCAAACACATCCAAAACTACCTTAAGCAGCTTGGAGGTTGAAAGTAAAGTCTGCCTTGTCTGGATTACTCCTCTTCAGCCATTGAATGTTTGTTGAATGCTAGTGCACCTACTAAGTATCACATATTCTACAGTGTGGAATAATAAGTTCATAGACTTGGCAAGCTTAAAAGGTCAGAATGTTTACTGTGATAAAATAAACAATTTTCTATTTATGAAAACAGGCCAGGATCTGTAATTAAGGAGATTCCCAACTTATTTTCACAAATCAATAACTTGAGTTCTTTATTTGCGCTAACTTGAAGACAAAATAAAACCAATAATGTGCAAATAATATATATATTAACTAAAATCAGTGCAAAATATAATCAGTGACAATGTGACAAAACTAAGTAACACCTGGAATGCAATTAGTAGCTTCTCAGTAGCTTAACAGAATATGACAAAATAATATGCAGATTCAACATGTGACCTCTCCCAGCCAAACAGATGTTCAAAAGCTCAAATTTCTACTGCGCATGAACTAACTCGTAATACTATGCACAGGACTGGCTAATCAGCCAAGAATCTATTTTAATGTAAAGACAAACTTCCACTAAGTGTTTTTTATTTGTATGTATATATCACAACTAGACCATTGACTGGAAACTGAAATCAGCTTCAAGGAGTTTCCATAAATATTTCTCCCAAGATTGAAAGGGAGGCTATTTCTACTGCAGTTAGAAATTTCTCCAATTCAATATTCAAATTTTCTCCAATTCAATGGAGGCTATTGTGAAAGATACAAGCTGCCACTGTGCAGCAAGAGACTAACAGACAGGTAGCTGCCTCAGCGGCAGTGCAGCAAGAGACTAATAGACAGGTAGCTGCAGTGCAACAAGAGACCAACAGGCTCCTAGCTTTGCAGATTGAAGCTTTGACTGAAGCACAAAAGACAGACCATGCTGTGCTCAAAGAAACCCTGGACCGGATGACTGCCCAGGGATCTCTTAACCCACCAGCAAGTGGGGTAGGCCAGATACGCGCAAGCAGCTGTCTGCAGAAAATGACTCCAGACGACGATGTGGAGACCTATCTGCTGGCGTTTGAACGGACAGCCATCCAAGAAGGCTGGCCCCCAGAAAAGTGGGCTGGAATTATTGCACCCTTTCTCCTGGGAGCAGCTCAGAAAGCCTATTTTGACCTGGAAGAGGAGGTTGCTGCGGACTATTCCAAACTAAAAGCAGAGATCTTGGCCCAGCTAGGGATGACAGCAACAGTAAGGGCCCAGCGTTTTGTAAGATCCAGAGACCGGAAGAGTGGATTGAAAGCTGACTTCGGATCGGGAGCCCGTTTTTCCAAAACAAACTCTAGAAGCCCAAACCCTGGAAAAGAGGACCGCCTAGGAGAAACTCCATAACTTGTTTTGAGTGTGGCGCAAAAGGACATGTCAGGATGAGATGCCCTAATCTTCCTGAGCCAATGCAGTGTGAACTAGGGGAAGATTCCTCAGACTTTTGTGGACCCATCTGTTTAGCAGGCCTTGTGAAAGGGGGACATACCTTCCGAGTACCTGTCCTGTTGGACAAACAAGAGACAGTGGCCCTGGTGGACTCCGGCAGTGCCCTGACTCTGGTAGCAAGTAAATTAGTAACACCTTGTTGGGTTCAGAAGCATAGAACCATCGGGGTATTGTGTATTCATGGGTGTACTATGCCAATAAAGAGGTGTTAGTACAGGGCAGTCTGGTAAGGATCTTAGCAGTGGTAGTTCCTCGTCTACCATATCCTTTGATAAAAGGACGGAATTTCCTTGACTTCCACACTCTTTTACAACCCCCTGTGATGGTAGAACAAGGGGTACCTGAAGCGGAGCTGGGAAATACAGGTGTCCATGAAATTCTTCCCTTTAAAAGGTATTGTGCTTCTTGCCCCGAATGCCAACTGGCATCTCCCAAGACCGAAGTTGAGAGCCCCACTCATACCTCTCCCCATAGACGATGTTCCTTTTGAGAGGATTGGCATGGACCTAGTGGGTACCTTAGAGAAAACAGCTCAAGGGCACCAATACATCCTTGTCATCCTCGACTATGCCACCAGATACCCTGAGGGCATCCCACTACGCAAGGCTAATGCTAAAAATATTGCGAAAGAGTTGGTTCAGTTGTTTACACGGGTGGGGATACAAAAGACGTTGCTCACGGACCAGGGGACAACGTTTGTTTCCCGTATTATGAAAGAGCTATGTCAGCTATTGAATGTACAGACCCTGAGAACGTCAGTGTAACACCCCCAGACAGACGGGTTGGTGGAAAGGTTTAACCAAGCCCTAAAGGGGATGTTGAGAAAAATTGTTAGCATGGATGGGAAAGCTTGGGACTTGCTTACCTGTTGTTTGCCGTTCCAGAGATTCCCCAAAGTTCTACGGGCTTCTCCCCATTTGAGCTTTTATATGACTGGCATCCCAGGGGTATACTGGATGTCCTAAAGGAAACCTGGGAAGAACAGGGAGTAACCGGGACTAATGTGCGTTGAAGATATGTGGGTGCGTATGACTCAAACTGCTCCTCTTGTTCGCCAGCATATGGAGCAGGCGCAGAGTATGCAGAAGTCCTACTATGACCAGAGAGCCACAGTGAGACAGTTTGGGAGGGGGGACAGAATAATGGTTCTAGTACCCACCGCAGAAAGCAAACTTCTAGGACAGTGGCAAGGAACCTATGAGGTTTTGGAAAAAGTGAGCCCAGTAAATTATAAAGTTATTCAGCCAGGACACCGGAAGAAAGAGGTTGTGTTTCACATAAACCTTCTTAAGCCATGGAGGACTAGAGAGGCCTGCACGGCCACAGAGGGTGACTCAAAGCCTGATCCGCAGGCTCCTAGACCTTCAGTGACAATCTCTACAGAGCGGACACCTGACCAAATAGAGGAGGCTAGATGCTTGGTTGAGAAGAACAGAGATATCTTCTCCCCCAAACCTGGACAAACCCGAGAGATTACCCATGATATTGTTACAGAACCAGGGGTTACCGTAAGGGTGAAATCATACCGCATTCCAGAGGCAAAAAGGGAAGCTGTAAGGGCTAAAGTCAAGAAAATGCTTGAGCTTGGAGTAATAGAGGAGTCTCACAGCCAGTGGTCCAGCCCGATTGTTCTAGTGCCTAAACCTGATGGGTCTATCAGGTTCTGTAATGACTTCAGGAAATTAAACGAGGTTTGACGCCTATCCCATGCCTAGGGTGGATGAACTAGTAGAGCGACTAGCCAAAGACAGGTTTTTCACTACTTTTTCACTAACCTTTGACGAAAGGTTATTAGCAGATCCCATTGACAAAGCGTGCCCGTGAGAAGACAGCCTTTGCCACTCCTGATGGCCTGTACAGGATCATGCCTTTTGGCCTCCATGGAGCCCAGCCCCTTTTCAAAGATTGTTGGATAAGCTGCTCAGGCCCCACACCAAATATGCAGCCGCATACTTGGACAATGATGTCATTCATAGCCCAGACTGGGAAAGCCACCTGGACAAAGTGCTGGCAGTGTTGGACACTTTTACAAGAGCGGGACTGACAGCCTTGGGTTTAGCTGAGGCTAGATACTTACATAGTATTTGAGGTTGAATAAAGACATTAGTCCATCAAGTCCAACTCTGGTTGGCAGAGGACTCGTTAAACCAAATGAACAAGATAGGAGCTATACAGAGCTGGCCCAGACCGCTGAGGAAAAAACAAGTCAGAGCCTTTTTGGTGATCCTCACTTCGCTACAATGGCTGCTCCGCTCACTGACCTTATTAAAGCCAGAAGTCTGCACACGGTGAAGTGGAACAGTGAGGCTGAGGAAGCTTTTGCTGGTCTGTGGGCAGCGCTTTGCGCCCAACCTGTGCTTGTGACTCCCGACTTTAGGAAGGAGCTCTTTCTCCAGACCGATGCCTCAGGGGTAGGTTTAGGTGCAGGTTTGTCCCAATATGTGGGTGATGAGGAACACTCTGTTCTGTAATTGAGTCGGAAGTTGCTCCCTCAAGAACAGTGCTATGCCACAGTGGAAAAAGAGTGTTTGGCGATTAAGTGGGCAGTAGAAACACTCCACTACTATTTGTTGGGCAGGCGATTTACCCTCGTCACGGACCATGCTCCGTTAAAATGGATGCACACCAACAGGGACAAGAACTGTAGGGTGACAAGATGGTTTTTCTCCTTACAACCCTTTACTTTTGTGGTGCGACATAGGCCAGGTCTCCTCCACAGTAATGCAGATGCTCTGTCCGGGTTCCTGGGTTTGCAGAGGTGTACTCTTCCCACGCTGGTGTTAAGCTGGGGGGGGGGATATGTGACAGGGTATATGACTTTGTGTATGTCAGTGAAAGATTGAAAAGGGCAACTTTCCCGGACTAGGAAGGGGTTAAGCCTTGCCCCAACAGGAACACATCCTCTCTCTATTAATTAGCCTGCACCTGATAGTGACTGAGGGAGGAAGAGAGCTCAGAGAGAGAGATCCATTCTGGGCTGAATGGATGCATACACAGACTGGAGAGCGTCTGAATACCTCTGGGATAAGGTCTGGCTAAAAGTATGTTAAAGACTGTTTCTTCATGCTTCTTTTGGTACTGGAAGCTGGAATAGCCGCTCCAGTAGAAAGTAGTCAGGGAAATTACTGTTAGACTCCTAAGTTGGAGTAGGCCTTTTTATTTTGTGTTACTGCTGCTAGAAGCTGTTTTGTTCAATAGGGAGAAAGCACCCTATTGAAAGAGACTGTTCATTATGATTCACAATAAATCTGCATAAACTGGACCAGTGACTTTCTTACAATATATATATTGTGGGGGTATAGCTCAAATGGGGATCACTTTCCCTGGGGAAAAAGATAGTCCAGGCAGCGAAGTTCTTTTCCAATCTGATTTACAGTCAGTTTTTATTTAAAAGGTTGCAATAAAAAAAAAAAAAACAGAAAATAAATCCTTGCCTTCCAGGCTCTAACTAAACAGGTTTCTTATCTAACAGGTTGGTAGCTTGTCTCAGCCACCTCACAAAACCCAAGTATTTTCAGAAATCTTTTACTCACAAACATCAAACTTGTAGCTCTCTCTCAGAATGCTGTCTGAGTCCGAGGCCAGAGCAGCATCAAGCTCCAGCCTTCCCCTTTTATCCCACCTGGATAATAATCAATCATTAATCAATTAAACAATCCAGGTGAGAGACAAAAAACCCAAGCTGGATTATCCAGACCCAAAATCTACCCAAAAACCTGGTCTGGGTTCCGCTAGTCTTGTAAATATGATAGAACGCGAGGGAAAATATATCGCCCCTCGATGACTTCCCCTTTTCTTATGCCACATATCCCCCCCTCTGCTCAAGCCACCACGGTTGAGCTACTGCCACGGAGAGGCAGATGACACGTGAGAGGGCATCTACATTGTTTTGAAGCTTCCCCGCTCTGTGTTCCACTGTAACTCGGCTATTTATTTATTTCTTTATTTTCACACATCCACTTGAGAGGGTGCTCCTCCCCCTCTCTGATTTGGGACAGTACAGCGCCCAGACCCACATAAGAGGCATCTGTCTGTACTCCAAATCTTTTGTGAAATCTGGGATCACAAGCATCGGTTGAGCACACAAAGCTTGCTTCAACCTCTTAAATGCCTCATCCGCCCCAGAATTCCACGTAATCATGACTGACCCTCTACCCTTCGTCAAATCAGTCAGTGGAGCCGCAATAGTTTCAAAAGTGATCCCAAGAAATGCTATCACTTGTTTTTTATTTATAGGTTGGGGCCACTTTTTAATCCCCTCAAGCTTATTGATTTGAGGCTTAACCAAACCCCAACCAAATAGGTAAGGAAGCAGCAAGTCCCAATCTTTCCCATCCCTGCTAACAAATTTTCTCAACATCCCCTTTAGGGTCCGGTTAAACCTTTCCACCCAAATATTTTGCCTTCTCTAACCCTATGGCACATTTTTTCGGGTTGGCTGTGAGTTCCACTTTCCTAAGAGAGTCGACTACCGCTTGCACCCTTAACAAATGAGACTGCCAGTCTGGGCTGTGTACCACTACATCATCCAAATAAGCCGCTGCGTATTGTCGATGAGATCTCGGTATTCTATCCATCATTCTTTGAAATGAGGCAGGGGCACCATGCAAACCAAATGACATCCTCTTATACTGGAGGACCCCTCGGGGCTAGAGAATGCTGTCTTTTCTTTTACACTGTCAGTCAGGGGTATCTGCCAGTATCTCTTAGTCAGATCTAAAGTGGTTATATATTGGGCAGTTCCCACTCTGTCAATGAGCTCATCCACCCGAGGCATCAAGTTTGGACACATTATTTAACTTTCTAAAATCATTGCAAAATCTTATGCTTCCATCTGGTTTTGGAACCAGCACAATTGGACTTGACACTATGGAACTCTTCGATCACCCCCAATTCTAACATTTTCTTTATTTCTTCCGAGACAGCTTCTCGTCTAGCTTCGGGTATTCTATATGGCTTTATATTTACATGAACACCGGGTTCAGTAATTATGTCATGCTGTATGACTGTGGTCAATCCAGGCATTTCAGAGAAAAAAATCTGTATTTTTTCTCAGAAACTCTTTTACCTCATTATGTTGAGCCACCGATAAGGTTTGAGCTATTGGGACCTCAGGTGTGGAGGGGCCTGTATCTTTTGGAGGGGTTGGGATAGCCACCAGGGCTTCTCTGTCTTTCCAGGCCTTTAAGAGGTTGATATGATACATTTGCTCTGGTTTTCTTTTCCCTGGCTGGTGAACTTTATAGTTTACTTCGCCTGTTTTTTCAATAACTTCAAAGGGGCCTTGCCACTTTGCCAGAAATTTACTCAACCGTTGGGACTAGCACTAGGACTCTATCCCCGGGGTTAAAGCTTTGGCGCCCCGATTATAAACCCTACTCTGTGCTTCCTTGGCTTGCTCCATATGTTCCCATACCAGGGGCATGACAGCCGCAATTCTCCCCTCTATCCGGTTTAATTCGTACCCGGCGGGCTGCTAACATCGCCGCAGAGAAGTTAGACGGGGAATCTGAGAAGAAAAAGGCATGAACGCTTTTCTTCTACAGAGTGAACACAGGATATCAGGATTTTTTCTTGTGAGCTGAATGTTTCCTGGCTTTTACCTCGGGAAGGACAGATAAGTGGGCTGTCGTTGGATAACCCTAATTTTCCTTTTTTGATTAAGGACTATGGACAGAGGAATTTAACGACTATTTATACAACGTTTTCCCCCGTCTATGTCAAAAAGTCCTCTCATGTGTGAAGAACTGCATTAATTGGATGTGGGTTTTTATGTGTTATATTTTAAGAATTATTCACAGTCCAATATTATGATGTCATTTTGAATATATTGACCGTTTGTGTGAAGGCGTATAGGTCAAAGAGGCCTGCCTGTTATAGTAGTTTACGGTATAAGATACCGACCCTTTTTATCCCATGCCATCAGTTTTATAATTGGATTTTTGGACACATCGATTTATTTATTTACATATTTTATTATTTATTTCATATTTATTTCATTTTATTTATTTCATTTATCTAATTTTTTGATTTTTTGATAGTTTTTACTTCTTGATACCATTTACAAAGTATACATTCACTATATTGTAATTCACTAACAAGTCATGTTGAGACACTTATAATGGTACCAATGAATTTTTTAGGTATAAGTATTATACCGCTACCACGGTAATCCTACACAATTAGAGTCACCACAGAATAATTTATATACACTATTTAATCAACAACATATGTTTATATATATTTATTTATAGATCACAAATTAGCACGATTTTAAGTACTATCTATTAATTTATCACATAGAATATTTATCACCATTTTCACCGTATATAGTTTGACATTGTGTTTAGTGACAACTAAACCTACCCCAAACCAAAGAGATCCACCAACACCGAGCGCAACATACTAGTTCATTTAGCCGCAATTCTGTCCTGCATCATTGAGATATGCTCAATGACGCTCCTATAGGGCACGCCTCATAGTCTCACCCTCCCATATTTCCTTAGCAATATCTAGAAGGCTTCTGTGATGCCTGCCATAAAGAAGTTCAAAATGGGAGTATCCTGTGGATGCCTGAGGTATCTCCCGGGAAGCAAACATGAGATACGGCAATAAGAAATCCCAATTATTCCCATCTTTGTCCACCACCTTTTTTAACATGCTCTTAAGCGTCTAAATAAATCTCTCCACAAGTCCATCAGTTTAGGCGTGGTAGACAGACGAGTGTGGTGGTAGACAGACAAGTGTGAGATTTTGAACAGCCTACATCAGGCCTCAAAATTTCCACTCGCCCCCTCGCAATTGGTGAGTGAAAATTGCAGGGGGGGTGCGATTAGAATGCCAGCAATGGTGCCTCGCCGGCGGGACTAGGGATGGGACACTAACGCCGCGGCGCTCGCTTCTGTTTTCTCTTCTTTTTCTCGCCTGCTGTAGCTACAGAGCGGCCGAGCCCGAGAAGGAGAAGAGAGAACAGAAGCGAGCGATTGCCGCGGCGGTAGTGTTCCATCCAGAGCCGGAGCTAGCTCTCTGCGCTCACTCTTTCGTCCCGGCTGCTTCAGCTCCACTCAGAGAGGCGGCTCTGATTACACCCGTTATCGCTCCCTCTCTCTCCTGGCCGCTCTGAAGCTGCAGCGGCCGGGAGCAGAGAGAGGGAACGCTGACAGGTGTGATCGTAGCTGCCTCTCTGAGTGCCCGATTCCTGGAGCTGAAGCTGGAGCGGTCGGGAGAAGAGGTGATCGTTCAGCGGTGTGATTCTGAGCAGTCTTAAAGAGCCCCCCTTCCCAGTCCACATCTTTTGGACGTTATTAATCTGAGTTGCCCCACTCAGTATGCCCCTCGCTTGCGGCCATATTGAGTGGGGCACTCATATTAATAACGTGCTGGATTAGTCTGACCCAGGGGCGGACTAGGCCCGGGGGCAGGGTGGCAATTGCCCCCCAGGCAGCGGCCAAGAAGGGACTTAATCTCTCCCTTCTTGGCCGCTGCAGCAGCAGAGCGACCGAGAGGGGAGAGATTAAATGCTTATGGCGGCGGTGGGGGGCGTTTGCAAAGATATCAGATAGGCATGGGGGGCAATTGCCACCCTGCCCCCAGTCCCAGCATTTGGGTCAGACTAATCCAGCACATTATTAATCTTAGTGCCCCACTCAATATGACCGCAAGAGAGGGGCATACTGAGTGGGGCAACTCAGATTAATAACGTCCGAAAGATGTGGACTGGGAGGGGGGCGTTGTTAACACTGCGGGG
>NW_017306643.1:874518-895996 GCF_000935625.1 Nanorana parkeri | reverse complement strand
GTCACATTGCTGACCTCTGCACTGCGCGTCACATTGCTGACCTCTGCACTGCGCGTCACATTGCTGACCTCTGCACTGTGCGTCACATTGCTGACCTCTGCCCTCTTTTTACTACTTCTATATTGCTCATGGTGCCATCCGTGGTCGCTACAAGCACCCACCTGCTTTGCAGGTTTTCTACTTTTCCGGTAAGGCTGGTTTCCTATTATATAACATTGCTGACCTCTGTACTGCGCGTCACAATGCTGACCTCTGCACTGCGCGTCACATTGCTGGCCTCTGCACTGCGCGTCACACAGCTGGCCTCTGTATTCTGTATTGCACCACTGACTTCTGTACTGTGCATTGTTACTGATCTTTATACTCTGCGTCACACCGCTGACCTGGCGGAGTTAAGGCCGGGGCAGGGTAGGGGTTAGGTGGGGCAACTGGTGGCGAGTAACTTTTCAGGCCTGGCTAGTAGCTTAGGACTTGACATTTTGAGCCCTGGCCTACATAATTCCCTAGTCACTCTAGAAATAAATGGCGTGCCCTGATCCGTTAAAATTTCCCTTGCAATACCCACGCGACTAAATACCTGAACAAGCTCCTTGGCAATCGTATATGCTAGTGCCCCCGGGCAGACAACCACTGGACCCACCAGTGCCAATTCTTTCAAAGGGTACCTCAATAATTGGCAAAGGTACCAGCGGACTAAAAAAATGGGGTGATGGTGCCGAATACTGACACTCTGGGCATGACTCACAATATTCCTTTACATCTGCATGTAAACCCGGCCAAAAGAATCTCTGGCTTATTCTCTCCTTAGTTTTTTCTATACCCAGGTAACCACTGGACCCAGATTCATGCCAATTCTTTCAAAGGGTACCTCACTAATTGGCAAAGGTACCAGCGGACTATGAAAATGGGGTGATGGTGTCAAATACTGACACTCTGGGCATGACTCACAATATTCCTTTACATCTGCATGTAAACCCGGCCAAAAGAATCTCTGGCTTATTCTCTCCTTAGTTTTTTCTATACCCAGGTGTCCACCCATTATATGACCATGAGCAAGATCCAATATCATCCTGCGGGACTACTAATTGTTCTACCACGTCCTCCCCTCCCACCTGATATAGCAAATCATCTTTTTGTGCCATGTAGGGGAAAGACATTCTTGCATCCGGATCAATGGGTTTCCCATCTATCATTTTTACGTTTTCCCTGGCTCTAGTCAGTGTGGAGTCTTTTATTTGTTCTGTATGGAAATCATCCTTTCTGATTTCTAGCTCAGGCATATATTTTGGTCCACTTTCAGTACTAGAGCCAGGCACAACATCTTGTTCATTATTCACAATCTCTGGGTCAGGCTCCAGCTTCTCCTGCTCCCCAGCCATCACAGAAAGAGGGAAAGGCATAACACATTCATTAGACACACCCACAATTTCCTCTTACATTTTACAGTTAAAAGGTTCTGGACTAAGTTCCCTTGGTTCACCTGTAGGGGGAGCACTATCCACCTGAACCTTTTTATTTTCCCAAAGTCTCCAAAATTATGGAAAATCTCTCCCCATTATAGCTTCATGAAGCAGGGAGGGTACTACACCCACAGAATGTGTCACGGAGCCCCATGGGGTATCAATTTCCACTCAGCAGTATGGCCTCACGGTCCTTCCTGACCTACCAGGCCAGTCTATAGGTCCAGAGCCTATAGTCTCTTCATTTTCAGCAAATGTCTTATCATTTTCTCCCGTGCCCTTAGCCCCTGAAACAAGCTTACCAGGTTCTCTGGGCAGTTGTCCCCTGGTTGAGACGGGACAGGAGTACTTAGTAGGGCTGTAGCCATGGTGAATCGCTGCTGGTTTGCAGTTTTGGGGTCTCCATGACTGACCCATTTCCTTAGGGTGGCAGGAAGAGCCCGCAAATAACGGTCCATCGCCACACGCTCCACTAACTCCGGTGGTGGCAATGTCTCCGGTTGGAGCCACTTCGTGGTAAGGTGTATAAGATCAAACCTTTGAGACATTGGAGGCTTTTCAGTCTTATAAGTCCACCGATACACCCGCTGGGCATGAACGGCAAGGGTTACACCCAGTCTTGCCATGATTATAGCCTTAAGTTTGTAATAATCCTGAGCAGCCTCAGGTTCCAAGTCGTAGTAAGCTTTTTGGTGTTCACCTGTCAGAAAAGGTGCAACCAGCCCCGCCCACTCACATTTCTGCCAACCTTCTCGTGCAGCAATCCTCTCAAAAGTAGTGAGGTAGGCTTCCACATCATCTGCAGCTGTCATCTTCTGCAGGTAATAGCTGGCACGCTTCACCTTTTGTTCCACTGGTACTGAAGCCATGGAGTTACCCTTTAATTCTAGGATGCTCTGAGCCATCTCTAGAGTACCTCTCGATCTGCTCGCTGGGCATCGCGATTTGCTTGCTGTGCCTCCAACAACCGATGCTGTACTTCCGCCATCTGCCGCTGATCCTCTTCAAGCTGGCGATTTGTCTCTTGTTGGGCTGTAGTGGCCTGCTGCTGGGCCGCTGTGGCTTGAAGCAAAGCCCTTATCACACCCTCCATCATGAAACTTGCTCAGGGAAATGCCTGCATTCTCCACCATATGTGGGGGTATAGCTCAAATGGGGATCACCTTCCCTGGGGAAAAAGGTAGTCCAGGCAAGCCAAGTTCTTTTCCAATCTAACTTAGTCAGTTTTTTTAAAAAGGTTGCAATAAAAACAAAATAAAACAAAATAAATCCTTGCCTTCCAGGCTCTAACTAAACAGGCAGGTTTCCTCTATAACAGGTGGGGCGCTTGTCTCAGCCACCTCACAAAACCCAAGTATTTTCAGCAACCTTTTACTTACAAACATCCAACTTGTGGCTCTCTCAGAATTCTGTCCTAGGCCAGAGCAGCATCATGCTCCAGCCTTCCCCTTTTATCTCACCTGGATAATCAATCATTAATCAATTAAACAATCTAGGTGAGAGACAAAAAAAAACAAAACTGGATTACCCAGACCCAAAGTCTACCCGAAAACCTGGTCTGGGTTCCGCTAGTCTTGTACATATGATAGAAAGCGAGGGGAAATATATCGCCCCTCGATGACTTCCCCTTTCCTTATGTCACAAATATATATGTGGTATACAGGTTGAATATTGTATATAAAAGAAAATATATAAAATTACTCGAGTAAGTAAAATTATTGCCAATACCATTCCTATCAAATAATAATATTGTATACAAGGTAACTTTTTTATGGTGAGCTCTTTTTTTATGATAAGAAAAGTGGAAAAAAAACATGGTAGTCTCTTTTGTTCTTTAAGTTTGAGAGATGGCAATTCCATCAATCTCAGTCTAACACAGTCTGGAACCATGGTTAGTCCTTATCTCGTCGTTGTTGTCTGGTACCTCCATAATTTACAACCTGGGAATGTATGTGTGCTCTAAGAATCTCTGATGTTGGAGTCTTTGTCTAGAAACCATGAAACCATGAGCTCAAATTCAACTTATATACTGATAGAACAGACAGAACTGATAGAACTTCCAGGATGCCCATGTTACAATATGTAGAACAATATGTATAGGCCTTATTCCTTTTAGCCCCAAAATATCCGACAAGGTTTTTTCTCTCTTCACCTTGCCATGGCAGGTTTATTGGACTTTCTTCAGGCAAGCAATATGTACTCGGATGTCAGTATCCTCTATATTCATTGTCTGAGACACAATGGGCAGCTCTTTATTGATGAGCAAGCTCTTAAGGGCTTGCGCAAGAATTCACTCTTCGGAAAAGTCACTTTTCCTTTAGCATTTACAAATATTGCTGTATATGTTCTTCCTTCCTCAACTTCATCTAGCTCACACTTACTCAGTATGGACAGTAACATGTACAATAGTCCCCTCGGGGAGTCAAGTTTAGGCTGCAAACCACCTTATTGCTACAATTTCACAGACAGGGTAGTGCTAAATCTCTCTCCCAGCATCTTCCACTGGTTGTAGGATTCTTCCATCTAAAATAGGACATCATTGTTGCCAGTATTCCAGAATTAAGTTTTTGTTTCAGCTCATGCCTGGAATATTGGTCGCACCACGAGAAAATTAGGCACCAGAATTAACCACCCCCCGTCCGCCGAACGTTGAAAAACGGCCAGACGGGAGTCTTTTGGATGCGGGAGGGCGTCTTTAGATGTTGTTCGTGCCCGCTGGCGCAAAACCGCCAGAATTTTAAACAGCCAGCGATGCCCGTTTACATACAAGCGGTCTGGCGTCTGTAAAGACGCTCAATCGCTTGTATGGTGCAAGTCTCTGTTACCCCCCCTTAACTCTTCTCGTGGTCGCCGTCCCCGCGATCCCAGGCGTCCGATCTGGTACCGGCATGGTATCTCCATGTGGCTCCGTGCATGGAGAACGGAGGGAGATCAGCACACGATCTCCCTCTGCTCTCCTCCTCGGTCTCTGAATGCAGGAAGTGATGTTTACTACATCTCTTCCGCATTCCTCTGTCACTCTCCGGTACAGAAACCGGAGAGAAGCTCATGAAGCAGATCTGTGGTTCATCAGCTTCTCTGGGGACCCCTGATGTCTCCATAAAGGGGTCACTGTAATTTGATATCACATAGGGGATCCTTAACTTTATTGTTATCACATAGGGGGATAAGTGTAAAAAACAAATTGCTCACAAAATAAATAAATAAAATGTACACACACAAAAAAAACCCACAAAAATTATTTAAAGTCCCCCACCTCCACATAGATGCCCAAAAATGCGTTAGGTGCGCCTACACGCAAAACCGACGACTGCGCCAATTATGCCGTACAAGTTACAGATCGCCGCGAACGTCGCAGTGAGAGCAATAATTCTAGGGCCATCAATCACTGATAACACTCAAATGATGAGCAGTAAAATCTTTTAAAGCGTCACCTATGGCCCTCTAATCTTTTTACCATCTTCTCCCCCAGCAGAGCTGCACCTCACCATTTAGGTGCAGTCCATCTCTGCTGTAGAGCTAGTAGCCGACTGAGAAGTCAGCCCAGTTCTCTAGAAACCAAAACACTCCTTTCTACACCAGTTTATCTTGTTCCACTTGTTCAGGTCTCTAAGTTCTCACTGTCTCTCTGGTGTGGCTCGTGGTACAGGAAGTATTTCCGAAAATACCACTTTGGAGGTCATGTTCTTTAATTTCTCACCTAAGTCCCTGAAATATTTATTTAGGACACTCCATCTTCCCCCGATTTTGTCATTGGTACCAACACGTACCATGACACCTGGGTCTTACCCAGGCCCACCCAATAATCTGTCCATCCGATCATCAATGTGCGGAACCCGAGTGCCCGGCAAACAACATAATGTAAAAGAGCAGGTGCTCTAGTTGGGAGTAAGAAGTCAGCGGAGCAGTAGAGATGCATCACCCAGGGGGATGTTGGAATGATAAACATCATAAAAAATGAAGGACCAATAGTAGATGATAATAATAATAATAATAATGACAAATAAAGAAATAAAGTACAGGAAAGGATGGAGGAAATAGTCCACTACATAAGAGCGGTGTTAAGAGTAAACTCATAGTTATAACCAGGAAACGGCAAAAATGGTCCCTCGGAAATACCAGAGGGCTATTATTGAGGGTCCCTGGCGACATCATCCACAAAAACCTGCATGTGACTACAACACCTAGGAAGGAACACTCAGCCAGGAAAAGCACCTGCAGGCAACATATAAATCAAAAGTCAACAGCCAGTCTGCAGACCGATCTATCAAACAGGACGGAAACAATGTCGGGTCTTGCCCGGCTACTGGAGCAGTCCTCTGAGCCATATGATCGTGGTGATAACCAGTCACCACAATCAGATTTGTAATCACTGACGGTCAGCTCTGCCTCACTCTTTCCACGCTCTGATCTGTTACAAAGTGATACAATGTGTCCTGCAGTGCTATAGTTATAGTTAATGTGTCCTGCAGTGCTGCAAGCTATAGTTAAAAAAAACAACAAAAACATATTAAAATATAGCTGCAAGCAGCAATAAAGGTGGACAAGCAGTAGAGCCGGTTATAGCACATGAGAAGATATTGTAGTTAGAGAGAAAAATAGCAGGACATGATTTCATGAATTATAAAAAAAAATGAAATTCAAAATGGCCTTGGTGACCTCTGGAACCCCATATTGTATTTGGCAGTTATGATGTTGAGTTATTATATGTATAACATGTTTAACATATTGCAATAATTAGCATTTGAAAAAAAGAGCATCGGGGGGTGTGTCTAGCTGCAGAAGGAGATGGCCACAGGCTAACGTAGCTCTGCACCGCCAGACCCCTAGAGAGCAATCATTAGCCATCGCCAGCGTTCCTGACCTGCCGATCTGAGAGAAGGTGACCCCTGCCAGCTACCGGCCGTGATGGGTGGGAAACAGAAGAAGGAGCAGCGGCAGACTCCCTCACAGACACCCCGCGGATCCAAGATGGTGGCCGCACGTGGAGCTGCAGAGGATCAGAGATCTCCAACACACTCTCCTGAGGTATTTGATTCCTCCTCTATGGATAGTCTCCCTATACAGCAAGGGGATTCCTCTGTTAACTCCCGGGACTTGGCCTTACTGGACAGATTCCGCTCTCTGTTACAAACAGAGCTCAATGCTGCTAATAGCAAGCTGTCTGCCACCCTTACTAGGGAGATAAGAGAAATAGGAGCACGCACTGATTTGCTGGAAAAGTAGATGAAGTCATTAACATAGTGGATTCCCATGAAAGGGAGATGGACTCTATGTCCACTAATCTCACAGCTGCACTAGATAAGCTGGAGGACATGGAGAACTGGGCAAGGAGGGGTAACCTGAGGGTTAGGGGCCTCCCTTAGTCCATAGAGGACCTTAATTCTACCATCACAGCACTTTTTCAAGAGTTGGCCCCCTCTATCCCAGTGGACAGATTGGAATTTGACCGTATTCATAGAGCCCTGATGCAAAAACATCCAGAAGGGCCCCCCAGAGACACTAATCTAAAGTTTACATACTACAACACGAAAAAACCATCCTGTCTGCTGCCCGTGCGAAAAATCAGCTACAATTCCAGGGCCATTCCTACCAAATCTTTGCAGACCTGTCCCCGACCACCATCCAGAGGCGCAGGGACTTAAAGCCATACCTGGACATCCTCCGCTCTAATGGAGTGACCTACCGCTGGGGATTCCCCTTTAAACTTCTTTTCACCTGTTCTGGAAAATCGTATGCTGTATCCACACCTAAAGAACTGCGCAAAGTTCTTGTGAGCCTGGAACTACTACCTGCTCAATCTCCTACTTCATCACAATTTACAGTCAAAGGTCTGCCAAGCTGAGCCCCATCTGGAAACCGCAGCAGAGGCGCCGCTCCCGCTCGACGAGGAATCTGAGGAGCCTGCCATCTCTCCTTGACCCGACCTGAAGAGGGACTTATCGAACATCCTGACCTATCTTTACTACTGTGTCGTCAGTAGTGTGTTGGAACATTTTCCGGTTCTTTCCATTTAAAACACGTTTCTCCCTAGGTTTAAGTGCATAACCACACATTGACTCCTACCGTTATATTAACTCTCTTTTATTTACAATCTGTTTGATTGATACGGACTCGCCTCTACTTACTAGGTTGTGTTCACTCATTTATTATCCACACAGCGGGCCTTAAGCCCCTGATGACCACGTCTAACTGTTTGAGTCACGCTATTCAGGTTATAATCCCTTTTCAGATATGTATACAGTGACATGCAGCCAGTAGCGAGTTGAGCCCCTGTGCTAAACCCAATCTCAGGTTTCATACTGGTAATTGATATGTACAGGTGAAACTCGAATAATTAGAATATCGTGCAAAAGTAATTGCAGTAAGTGCTGCAAAAGGGGCCCAAACCAAGTACTGAGTACATATGCATGCTTGTACTTTTCAGAGGTCCGATATTGTTCTATGTACAATCCTTGTTTTATTGATTGCATGTAATAATCTACTTTTTTGAGGTTGTGGATTTGGGGTTGTTGGGGTTTTCATGAGCTGTAAGCCATAATCATCACAATTATGACAAATCACGGCTTGAATTATCTTGCTTTGCATGTAATGAGTCTATCTCATATATTAGTTTCACCTTTTAAGTTGCATTAGTGAAATAAATGAACTTTGCACGATATTCTAATTATTCGAGTTTCACCTGTACTTGTATAGCTCTCTAAGGGGTTCGGTGGAAGGCGCCCCCTACCATGACAAGTATCGGGATGGGATATACCCACCCCGCTCCTTGCCACTCCTGTCCTAAGGGACGGTTAGATGCAATATGCATTACTTGTTTTTTTGTTCGTATTATAAGTTTGTTACTTTACTGTTTTTTTGGATATGTTATTTACTTTTCTCTCTTGTCTCCCCCTCCTCGGATCTTGCAACCTGTTGTCCTCCCGAGACCGCTGCACCGGCTGCTGGCTCATCCCTGACCCCATCTCCTGAGTGGTATGAGGTTGATACATTATCTGCGCGCCCAGGCAAGGTAAATGATGGCGACTAAATTCACCCTGATCTCCCACAATGTACAAGGTCTAAACTCCCCCTCTAAATGCCATAAAGCATTTAATTACTACTCCTCTTGTCACGCTGATATAGTATGCCTACAGGAGACTAAGTTTGCCACTGATTCTTGCCCGAAATACTTACACAAGCACTATACCCAGTTCTATTGTGCAAACTTCAACGAAAAGAAACGTGGAGTGACGATTGCTTTTTCGCAAATCATTCCCCTTTATTTGTGATAAACAGATAGAGGACCCAACAGGTCGTTACATTATCCTTCTGGGGACAATACTAGATGTTGATATCACCATTGTTTCTTACTATACTCCTAACACCCAGCAACTTCGGTTTCTTTCCCACTTATTTCAAGTAATAATGCCACGCCAGGGGACTACTTTTACTAGCAGGGGACACCAATTTAGTGACCGTCCCCGACAAGACGATGAAAGCCGGAGCCCTGCCTTCGGGCAGGTCCGCAACCTCAGATAATCTTCTACTCTCAAACATGTTAAGTGATAATCGCCTAGTGGATGTGTGGCGAGAACTGAACCCCACAACAAAAGATTATACCTTTTTATCTAATCCCCCACCAAATTTACAGTAGAATAGATCATATCTTTACTAATCAACAATCTCTACCTTCTTTCTCTAAAGCGACCATTAAGGCTACCCCTTAGTCAGATCACGCCCCAACTTAATACAATTTGACCTAGAAGGTAGTAGACCTAGAACACAAGTTCTATTGCAGAGCTAACAAACCTGGTTCCTTGTTAGCGAGGAAACTAAATACGCTACCTTCCCATGCAGCCCCAATCCGCCTGCGAAACTCCCAGGGTAATGTGACGGCCAACCCAGTTAAGATCTTGGATCTCTTTATGGACAATTTGAAAGCCCTCTATCCTAGCCAACAAGCCTTCCGGAACTCCACTACTGAGGAACTCTTTACTAATATCACTCTCCCTCAGATTTCTCGAGACGATTTAGAACTCTTGAATTCTGATGTTCAGCCATCCTTACCGCAATCAAACAACTGAAACCCTCCAAAGCACCGGGTCCGGATGGGCCCTCTATTATAAGAAACTAGCCCCTATTCTGTCCCCCAGATTGACGACTTTATATAACTCACTTAAAAATAACCTGGAACTGCATTCGTCCTCGCCCCTGGCATTTATTGCCATGGTCCCGAAACCTGATAAGGACCCTTTTAGATCCTAGCAACTACCGCCCGATATCGCTTTTAAATATTGACATAAAAATACTAACGAAAATCTTGGCCACACAAGATTCCTTCCTACCCACGCTTGTACATGGAGATCAGGTGGGATTTATCCCGAGGTGACAGGCTAGTGAGAATGTTTGGCAAATTGTACACGTTATTGATATCCTTAAGTCCAGAGGCATCCCGGGATTTTTATTATCCTTAGACCTCCAGAGAGCCTTTGACTCCATTTCCTGGGACTACTTAACATACGCCTTGGGAAAATGGGGCTTTCATGGCTCATTCATGGCATGGCTTCACATCCTTTATTCCAATCCTACGGCTCAGGTGAAATATCTGGGGTGCACATCATCAGCATTCCCTATCGCCCGAGGTACCGTCAAGGATGCCCTTTATCCCGGCCCTTTTTGCGCTAGCTATTGAACCCCTAGGGTAGAACATAAAACCAGCTTATTTGCTGATGGCATGCTTACGCTTACTCAACCTCATATCACTGTCCCGAATATCCTCGCTCTGCTACAGCGCTTCTCAGCTATATCTGGTCTTACAGTCAACTGGAGCCAATCCGCTGCCTTAAATGTGAATCTGTCCCAATCCTCGTATGACCGTCTATGTGCGAACTATTCATTCTCCTGGGCTAAGCACTCTATAAAATACCTAGGAATACATATTACACCTACCTATGAGACCTTATATGCTGCAAATTATATACTGCTTTTCCGCTCTTTGAAACATCTCATGACCAAATGGCAGAATCTTAACCTCTCCTGGTTTGGCAAAGTGGCTGCTATTAAGATGACATTGTTGCCTAAACTTCTTTATTTTTTTCGAACTTTACCTGTGGCAATATCACCCTTTGCCTTAGGTTCCCTACAGCGGCAAATCTTACATTTTATCTGGCACCCCAAGAAAGCTAGAGTTGCTAAATCCACTTTATACAAACATAAAAGAGACGGGGTATCTGATTGCCTAATATATGGCTTTATTATCAAGCCTCACAACTCCTACCACTCATTTCAATTCACCAGAAGACCAACCTCCCAATGTGGATGTTATTGGAAATCCCTACTTGTTTTCCCATACCACTGCATGCTCTACCCCCTGTGACAGACCCAATACTCTAAGCAAGTCCATGTCACATGCACTCAGGGTTTGGGACACGATCAAGTATTCCGCGGGGTTAATGTCTCCATACCTGCCTCTCCTACCACTGTTCTCACAACCATTATTCCCACCAGGAGCCTCAGCGCCTATGACATTTAAGTGGTGGTCAGCCAATGGTTACGTCTTAGTTTATGATTTTTTCCGTTCTAATTATGTTCCTACTTGGCTGTATATTAAAGAGCGTAAACAACCACATGAATCTGAATTGTTCAGATACGTTCAGCTCTACCATTGGATTTCATCATTGGCGAGTAGAAGGGACCCACAGCACCCTCTGACATGCTTTGAGCACCTCTGCTTATATACCCCAGAGGGACCAGGTCTAGTTACAATTCTGTACTCGAAATTAAATAAACTTTCGAGCCATGGCTCTCATTCTTATGTCCAGAAATGGGAGAAGGATTTCATTGCCTACTGGACGGCAGAGGATTGGCAACACATGTGGCGTAACATGGCTGGCTGCACTCTTAACATTACAAACGCGGAAATGGCATATAAGGTGCTCAATGCCACCCCCATGTGTGCAGTACGAGACGGCACCATGTACCACATGGTGCCGTCTCGTACTGCACACATGGGGGTGGCGCTCTTGGGCTGATGCTTTCGTGGGTGCAATATGCTGGGTGACATGCTTCATACTTGGTGGAAGTGTCCATAAAACAAGATGGCTGCCAGGCAATGTGACCTATGACCTTTATGTTGCAAAAGTTTGGGCATAGCATTGAGCTGTACCATTGGTCCAAGTTGCATCAGTTTGTGAGTAACAGTGCGCTTATAACTGGCTCTTGAAAAAAAAAAGGCCATAACAATAATAACATCATCTAAACATGATTGGCTTGCAGTGGCCATTTTGATTGTGGGATTGGGCCTATTTCTACAACCGTGGCAGAAGAGGTCGCCCTGGACATATGTGCAAAGTTTGGAGTTATTCTGATAAATGGTTTCAGAGTTTAAGTTGTTGACAGAATATTGCACAATCCAAAATGGCGGCCAAACCATGTGACCAATAGAGCATTGTGCAAAGTTTCATGAATTTTTGAGTAAAGGTGCCCATACACCTTACAATTATCTGCAGATTTTCTGTGGTCAGATGGAAAAAGTGCAACAGATTGGCCCAGGTGGAGATTACTCCATCCACCCAGTAAGTTTCCACCTTTTCCATCTGACCACAGAAAATCTGCAGATAATTGTAAGGTGTATGGCCACCTTTACAGAGCACTTGTTACAGACCTTTCAAAAAAGTGGCGGAATAATAATAAAAATAATAATCTGAACAGATGCAATAGGTGTCTAGCAACTTCGTTGCTTGGCCACCTAATAATCAGCACAATAACAAGATGTGTCCTTGCAACTGCGTTGCTTGGCCACCTAATAATCCGTACAATATTAGGTGGCCAAGAAACGAAGTTGCAAGGACACCTATTGTTATTGTGCTGATTATTAGGTGGCCAAGAAACGAAGTTGCAAGGACACCTATTGTTAATCAGCACAATAACAATAGGTGTCCTTGCAACTGCGTTGCTTGGCCACCTAATAATCAGCTGTCAGAGACCTGCTGCTTCTGCGCATGCGCCAAGCCGGGGTTCCCGTAATGGGCCTGTGCGCATGCGCGCGCCAAGGACTGTCCGCAGAAGAACGCTCTCCAGAAGGCTCACAGGAAGTGGCACTCTCCAGAAGGCTCACAGGAAGTGATGCTCTCCAAAAGACTCACAGGAAGTGATTCTCTCCAAAAGACTCACAGGAAGTGATTCTCTCCAAAAGGCTCACAGGAAGTGACACTCTCCAAAAGGCTCACAGGAAGTGATGCTCTCCAAATCATTTCCTTCACTATTTAAACCCAGATTCCACACCTACTCATTGCTGCATTGTCTCTTCAACCGCCCTGACGTCTCCTGATCCTTGTTTCCAGTACCCTTGATTATCCCGGATTGACTTTGACCTTGTTTGCCTGCAGCCTGCCTTTGACCTCGGAACGTTTGACCATTCTTGTTTGCCCTTGACCTCGGATTGCTTCACGGGACTGCCTACGCCTTCTCCTTTTGTACTTGCTCTGCCTGCTCGGTGTGACCTCGGCCTGTTGACCTCGGATATCAAGATTTACAAGACCCTGTTGCAAAACCAAGGAGTGGCCTGCACGGTGGAACCGCCTCTGGCCCTCCTGCCACTCACTGTCTATAAGGACTCTGTCCTCAATACCAGAGTCCCTAGGACACAAGCTGCAAGGGAAGCCTCCTCCTACATCCAGTCTCCGCACAGGTACGTGATATCAGCACAATAACAAGAGGTGTCCTTGCAACTTCGTTTCTTGGCCACCTAATAATAATCAGCACAATAACAATAGGTGTCCTTGCAACTTTCGTTGCTTGGCCACCTAAAAATTAACCCCTTCACTGCTGATCAGTACAACAGTAACAGTATTAAAATGTAACCCCTTTTAGTGCTGATCACAGTTTCGCTGCTGTGTTCACTCTTATCAGTACAATAGTACTAAAAAATATATATATTTTGCATCATGGCAAACTATTATTCTGCTGAAGATGCCTATGCCATTCTCACATGGGAGTCAGAGAGTCACGCCAACACTGTTAAGAGTGTCACTGTCTAAGTGATTGGCTCCCAGCCAACCACCATCTAAAAGTAGATGCTTAGAACGCCCAACAATTTATGAGAAAAATTGGATACCCTCAAGCTTGCCTTAGCTCTGAAATACCTCTATTTACAGCAACTCCTGGCGTCACAACCAGAGTTTCAATATGTGAGCCAATAAATAACTTAAATCTGTTTCTGACAGACATATTTAAATATGTCTGTCAGAAACAGATTTAAGTTATTTATTATTAGTTATTTATATGACTTCTCAAGCAAATTTATATACCAGTCAGCTAATCCAGAATTACATTACAATAAGAAAACACTTGGTACTGACCTCACAGAAATTAAAAAGTTTTGGGCATTGTAAAAAAAAATTGTAAAAAAAAACCAAACTAATGCAAAGCAGAAGCCAGGCTTTTAATCATGTATCCCTTTGTTAGGACAGGCAGTGTTCAAATCTACTTTAGAAATTATAATAAAATGAGCCAGCGCAGTTCTGACAGGGTTAACAAACCTCTCACCACTCACAGCCCCTCCTAACATTACAAAAGGAGAACAACCCAAGTAAAAGCAATTTTAACTGCAAGAAGCATTTTATTTTTTATTTTTTTCGCTTATGCTATGTGAATGGGAACATGTTACAAATACGAAATAGGTGTTATCCCAATTTGGCTGCGACACTCTACTAGGTTGGTTAGTGCTTCAATGGCTTTTCAGCATCAGGCATTTGTTTCTCAGATCTCCAAGGCTGCCTGCTCTTCCGTTCATCTCTATATACCTGTCCCTTAATATTTTTGGTCATACACTTGTCAAGTTTTACCAGGTGGATGTCTGTAGAGTATTTGGGTGGGTACTCTCCCCCCCCCCCCCCCCCCTGACCGGCAGTGCCACGAGCGCCATGCTGATTGGCTTCTCAGCCAATCAGGTAGCCAAGTGGTGGGAAATGAATGATATAAATCACCAGCACTCCGTAAATGAAATAAAAAGTCAATTTATTTGGACTAAACGTCACACATATCGCATAATCCAACGTTTGGGTCCCTTCATCAGTGCAGCGATGTGACAAGTCGCTTGTCACATCTCCGCCCTGATGACGGACCCTGCGTGGTCCTGAAACATTGGATTATGCGATATGTGTGACGTTTAGTCCAAAATTTAGTCCAAATAAATTGTTTTTTTTTAAATTTCATTTTCGGAGTGCTGGTGATTTGTATAATTAATTGACTGTTGTACACGGCGCCATCCGTGATTGTCACTGCGAGCACCACTATCTTCACTTGGACCGGAAGCGCGGTAAGGAGTGCAGGGGGACCTACTGTTTTCTGGTGGGTAATGACTCGCCACCTGGCTTCCTGATTGGCCAGGAAGCCGGCTCAGCGCTGTTTGGCCGGCTCAATGCTGATTGGCCGGGAAGCTGGCTTCCCAGCCAATCAGCATCGCCAAACAGCATGGAGCCAGCTTCCCGGCCAATCAGGATGTCGGGCGGCAATTTATTACCCACCGCTCGGCTTCCTGATTGGCCGGGAAGCCAGCGCCATGCTGATAGGCTGAGGTGCCACAGTCTCTGCAGTGAAACGGCTCGTCCCCGGTGTGGAGATCCACACTTTGGGGAGATCCATCTTACTGTGTTTGATTAGCTGGTAATTGTGGGTGAAGCGTTTGCCGCACTCGTTTAAAGGGCTTTTTACCCTCGTGACTCTTGCAAAGTACCACCAGCTAGTACTGGGTGATGGTGTCGGCATATGTCCTGCTGTGTTTGGTTAGATAGGAATGGTCACTAAAGGATTTCCCACACTCAGAACACGAGTATGGTTGATCCCAGTGTGGACGCTTTGGTGGCGGATGTAGTGGGTGTGTTTGGAAAACACTTTGCTGCACTCTGCACACCAGAATAACTTTCTTCTTATATGGCTCTTCTCATGTAGACAGAGGAGAGATTTGTCAGCAAAGGATTTATTGCATTTGGGACGCACAAAATTGTTAGACAATGATTGGTTCTGATCCAGGCCGCCCTCTGTGACATTAATTATCTTCCCTTTTCTGACATTCCTTAAGCCTTTCAAGCACTTTATGCAGAATGCATACTTATATTACATGGGCATCGTGATGAATGTTCTATATGGCCCCTTTGTATGTTGAGGTCCGTGACTCTAGTCCGTGGTAGATATATAAGATATTTCTGGAGAGGAAACTTTTATCTCTAACATATGTGTGTGTGTGTATGTATATATATATGTATATTTAGAAGTGAGTACACGCCTCACATTTTTGTAAATATTTTATTATATCATTTAATGTGACGACACTGAAGAAGTGACACTTTGCTGCAATGTAAAATAGTGAATGTACAGCTTGTATATCAGTGTACATTTGCTGTCCCCTCCAAAAACCGCTGCCAACAAAAGTGAGTACACCCCTAAGTGAAAATGTCCAAATTGGGCCCAATTAGCTATGTTCCCTCCCCGGTGTCATGTGATTTGTTAGTGTTACAAGGTCTCAGGTGTGAATGAGGAGCAGGTGTGTTAAATTTGGTGTTATCGCTCTCACTCTCTCATACTGATCACTGGAAGTTCAACTTGGCACCTCATGGCAAAGAACTCTCTGAGGATCTGAAAAAAAGAATTGTTGCTCTACATAAAGATGGCCTAGGCTATAAGAAGATTGCCAAGACTCTGAAACTGAGCTGCAGCACAGTGGCCAAGACCATACAGCGGTTTAACAGGACAGGTTCCACTCAGAACAGGCCTCGCCATGGTCGACCAAAGAAGTTGAGTGCACATATTCAGAGGTTGTCTTTGGGAAATAGACGTATGAGTGCTGCCAGCATTGCTGCAGAGGTTGAAGGGGTGGGGGGTCAGCCTGTCAGTGCTCAGACCATACGCCGCACACTGCATCAAATTGGTCTGCATGGCTGTCGTCCCAGAAGGAAGCCCCTTCTAAAGATGATGCACAAGAAAGCCCGCAAACAGTTTGCTGGAGACAAGCAGACCAAGGACATGAATTACTGGAACCATCTCAACTTATTTGGTTGAGATGGTGTCAAGCTTGTGTGGCGGAAATCAGGTGAGGAGTACAAAGACAAGTGTGTCTTGCCTACAGTCGAGCATGGTGGTGGGAGTGTCATGGTCTGGGGCTGCCGGCACTGGGGAGCTACAGTTCATTGAGGGAGGCATGATTGCCAACATGTATTGTGACATACTGAAGTAGAGACTGGGCTGCAGGGCAGTATTCCAACATGACAACTCCCCAAACACATCTCCAAGACAACCACTGCCTTGCTAAAAAGCTGAGGGTAAAGGTGATGGACTGGCCAAGCATGTCTCCAGACCTAAACCCTATTGAGCATCTGTGGGGCATCCTCAAACGGAAGGTGGGGGAGAGCAAGGTCTCTAACATCCACCAACTCCGTGATGTCGTCATGGAGGAGTGGGAGGACCTGTGAAGCTCTGGTGAACTCCATGCCCAAGCGGGTTAAGGCAGTGCTGGCAAATAATGGTGGCCACACAAAATATTGACACTTTGGGCCCAATTTGGACATTTTCACTTAGGGGTGTACTCACTTTTGTTGCCAGCGGTTTAGACATTAATGGCCGTGTGAGTTATTTTGAGGGGAAAGCAAATGTGCACTGACCTTACATCAGCCGAATCCATAAAAAAATGTAAAGCATCGGTATCGGCATTTAGTATCGCAGCATTTTCACAAGTGTGAGTATTCTTGAAAATGCCCAGTATTGGCACCTGCCCCTCACATGTCTCTCAGTGAGCTACACGTCTCTATTCCTTTGGGATATATTCCATCACCCAAATATCCCAAAGGAAACCCAAGTCCCAGCATGCCCTTATTGTACCTGGATACCCCCTAAATATCACTAAGGGCTGGGGGATGTACAGGGGGGATGTACAGGGACTATCACAAGTCCCAGCATGACCTCATTATCCCTGTACATCCCCCAGTGGGTGTACAGGGACAAAGTGGGCATGCTGGGACTTTTAGTTCCCTTGATGATATTTGGGGGTGTGCAGGTACAATGAGGGTGTGCTGGGAGGTATTGGGTGCTGGATAATAGAATAGAGGTTGAACTCCAAGGTAACCTCATCTGACACTGTACTCCTGGAAGCTCAGGGCTTCTCACACAGCAGACAGCATGACCAGAGGAAGCTCAGGGGAGGCTGCAAAAAAAGCAGCTGCAAAAAAACACTGTGGAACACCACAGCACAGACTTGTCTCTCTCTTATCAAGAGGCTGCTGGCTGGGTCATCTCGGCCGAGGCCCCAGCGCTGCCGCATTATTTGCCTGATGCGCTGCCTGTGTTCGCCGCTCGGCCATCCCGGCTCACTCCTCACTGCCCGGTCACCGACGCTCTAGAAAATGGCTTCTCCTGTGGGCGGTGTCATCCAATTGGCCGCCCGTCTCACAGCAGCAGTGCGTGCGGACGGTGCCGGTGGAGTCTGGGGGAAGCCTGCACCCTAGGCCTGGTTGCCTAGTTACAATTCAGCGTCCTGCAGTCTCCGGTGAGCAGCGCACACACAGCATCAGTGCGTTCCGCACCGTTAGGACAGTGCATACCGTTTGCCAGCAGTGCGGAGGAGTGTGGCTGTAGCCGGGCCGACTGCCTAGTGGTAATGCTGGCTCTGCTCACGCTCTGCATATGGTGAATTGGTGCTGTATCACTGATTGGAAATTGTGGGTTGAGCTGGAACAAGACTAGGGCTGTAACTAATGATTATCTTCATAATCAATTAGTTGGCCGATTTATTTTTTTCGATTAATCAGATAAAAAATTCAATACCATCCTTAATTTAAAATAAAATACACAAATGAAGTGTTACAAACAAAGTTTACTTCATAATAAAACTGCATGCACAATTTTTTGCAATCGCACTTCACTGGAATGCACAGCATTGCGGTACCATGTGTTCTAGTGCAGGCAATCACACTGTGGGTGGGAGGCGCATTTGGGGTGTCATTGACACTGCAACGCACCTCCCGCAGCAGAATTTGTCACACCGAAACCGAAAATGACCTTCTTCCCACCTTTTTTTTTGATTTTTTTTTTTTCATAATTGTATTGTATGCACATGGTGCTTGAAAAGCATCAGCCAGGGAATGACAGCTGCCAGTGGGAAGATTCTGCAGACGGCAACTGAATGTAAATACAGCAGATAGTGGGATGGAGCAATGGGGCTGGGCTCAGAGAGAGCGAGCTAGCAAGCAATATGGCTGAGCACTGGCTTTAATGCACATATAACCTCCATCAACACCACAGTTGAACTCCATTCCATTCCAGGAGATTGGATTCCTCTTTCTCACCTCACTTGCCATACCTCCTGTGGGGATGAATACCATATCCTCCAGCACTCAAAACACAGATGGTTTCTTTGATGACCCAAGTAATCTTAGTTAGATTCAATATATGAAGGTAGATGTTCGGTAGAGTTAGTATATGAAAAATGTTGTACATTCCAACATGGCTATTTCTGCTTTTCCTGAAGAATAAATAATGTAAATTTAAAAAAAAAATCAGTTATATAATGAAAAAGTAATTTTTTTTTTATTTCTTCACACATGACGATGTGCTTTGAAGTCAACACAGGTTCAGCTAATGTTAATAAATTTGCCCCCCAAATTTGTCTGGATAGAACAGGAAACACAGTCCACTAGTAAAGGTACATAGTATTATGATGTCAAATTTTTTTTTTATGAGTTTAAAAACTTGTTGTATGGAAAGTACTTTCATTCAGAGGCTTTCAGTTTTTGGTATAGTTATTCTTCAAAGTGGCTCTTTTACCAATGAATATGTTTTTTTAAATAAACAGCTCCTTGCATAGGAAGATGCTTAATACTTACTTAACCTCTTGCCGTCCGCCCGTAGTAGAAAAACGGACGGACGGCACTGCTGCATTGGCGGGTTGCCGTCGCCAGACGGCATTTTTTTCTGCTCGCGGGCACGCGTGGGCAGAAAAGACCCGTCCAAGGAGGGCGTCAGGAGGACGGGAGATCAGCTAAGGAGCTGATCTCCCGTCCTCCTCCTCCTGACGCCCTCCGAGCCGATCCCGGGCCGCAGATGCGGACGCAAACGGGCACATATAGGCGATCGGCGGGCTATGGACCCGCTGATCGCCTATATGTGAAACACCCGGTACCGGCAAGGGCTGATCTCCGTCCGGGCTGTGAATGCAGAAGTGATGTGTATTACATCACTTCAGCATTCACCTGTCAGTCATCTGGCTGCTATAGCCAGAGAGAAGAAGCTGATGAAGCAGATCTCTGCTTCATCAGCTTCTTTTGGGGTCCACAGGTGACTTTAGGGGTCTTTAGGGGTCCTAGAGAGGACCTGTCAGTGTGCCTTTGCTATTATATAGGGGGATTGTTATCCCCCTATATAATAGCAATAACAATAAGTGCAAAAAAATTAATATAAATAAAAGTCACATATAAAAAAGTAAAATAAAATAAAAGTCAGATATAAAAAAAGAGGGGAAAACCCCCCAAAATGTTTAACTCTCCCACCCCCACGTTTACGCGCCTATAAACGTAAATACGCGTCCGGTGCCCCAGCGCGCAAAAATTACAATTGCGCTACACATGTTACATATCGCCGCGAACGTCGCAGTGAGAGCAATCATTTTAGGGCCATCACTAAACTGATGAGCGGTAACAGCTTTTAAAAAGCGTCGCCTATGGCCAATTTTGGGTATTATCGTTTTTTGAGGTTTTGCGCACGCACTTTTAAGGCTTGACATGTTTGGTGTCTTTTTACCCGACGTGACCCCGTCTTTTATATTTTACCAAAAAATTGGGTAATAATAAATGTTTTATCATTTAATATAGGGGAAACTGTTTTTTTTTAAAAAAAAATTTCGGTGATTTTTCCTTTAATATAGTAAAAAAATAAAAAACCCAGTGGTGAATAAATACCACCAAAAGAAAGCTCTATCTGTCCCCAAAAAAGGGTATAAAATTCATTTCAGTACAGCGCTGCATGACGGAATAAATGTCAGTCAAAGTACTGCAGCGCTGAATACTGAAAAATGGCCTGGATGGGAAGGGGGTTTAACACCGCGGATGTCAACTGGTTAATACTTACCAATCAATGGCGAGAGTTTACCAAAGATGTTATTTAGTATACTGTATAATACTGTTAGTCATATGTCTACCTGTTATTTTGCAAAAAAAATTATTGACCCTTTGGTAGGTAGTGTGAACATTTAGGAAATAAGACCTGCAACTGCTTGCTTCCTTGCTAGAATAGAGGCTGTACATGCCTCTATGGAAGTACTGGATATTTGTGGAGGTTATGATAATAGGGGAGATCAGGAGCCTTCTGGTGCTTGCTACAGGCTTACTTTTCCCCTGAATGTGTTCTTTAAACTGTAGTTCCTACTTTTCTAACCCTTTTTCTTTCTTTTTTATTACAGTAAATGAGATCATAGGACGTGATATGTCACATGGAATCACAAGGCCACTTCAAGAATGTCAGGAGTCCAGTATACCAGATATGGACTAAAATTCACTGTGGGAAAGGAAATAAAAACAAAAGATGATGATGGCATTTTAATCTACTGTTCCCCGACGTGTGTCTCTGGTTTAGTGCTTCCAGTTTTGTTGCCTTTCTTATGTCTCTTTGGGGAATTTACCTTACACTCTGAGGGAAATGTGTTGGTAAAATACAATTTACTCAGAGTCAAGTTGTTAGATAAAAGGAGTCACAATCTCCTCCCTCTCCAAATACCAGTTCAGATACCAGTGCCGATACTTGGCATTTCCACGAGAGCTATCAGGGTTGCAGCTGGAACCTGGCTCTGGTGCTCCACCACTGTCCAGAGATCATTAGTCTGTATTGTTTTGGAAAAACTCACATGACAATAACCAAAAAAGTATCAGTTATTGGTATCTGTGAGGGCAAGTATCAGTACTTGGTCTGGAAAAATGGTATTGGTGCATCCCTAATATATACTATATATATATATATATATATATATATAACAAATCATACATTAAATCAGAGAT